>NW_008331486.1:3922492-3982597 GCF_000622305.1 Nannospalax galili | reverse complement strand
CGGGAGCGCCCGGCCTACAGCCCGGGGCATCCACGGTGCCCTCCCCCAGGTCGGCTCTGCTCGGCTCCCCTAGGCCTCCTGCCCCCCTAGACTTCTGCTCGGCTCAGCTGCAGGTCCCTGGAAGACAGCCCCTCTCTGACACACACACACCAGCCACCCCGGCCTTCAGTCCAGGAGCGGCCTTTTGAGGGGACTCCTTCCTACCAGCCCTTCTACCCAGCCCTTCCAGGCTTGACTGAACCCCAGGGCGAGCCCCTCAGCTCTTCCCACGTCCAGCTGACCCAACGCCAGCGCAGCCAGGCCTCACACTGACCCCGCGCTCCGAGCAGTTCTCAGCTCCTGCCCCTTTGCTGGGGGCAAATATTTCCCCACAGAGGCCTGGGGGCCAGCCTCGAGGAAGCAGCTAAGATGTTTTAAGTGAGAGCCCTGCTCCTGCAGTGCTTGGGGGAATGGTACAAGTCAGGATGAAATGGAGCAAGAATTGGTGACAGCTTCCAGAGCTAGACCCTCGGCGGGAAGGAAAGGCAGGGGCAGGCTTTGCTCCCCCAAACAAGGATGCACCCACGCAGCCCAGCCAGCATGTGCTCTTTCTAGACAGGAAACTGGCACTTTTAAAGCAAAGGACCATGCACAGTAGCCAGCATCGATTTGCTAATTCATCAAGACACATATTCACACATTCCAGGCTTTTCCAAAATAGCTTAATCCTGAAGAAAAGAGTGCAGAACTGACTGTAGAGGAAAGTGTCCCGTGGGGATTCTACCCAGGCGTATGCGTTGCATACATCTGTATCTTCCAGAAATGCCGCTGGTTCCAATGGTTTTACAGCAAGTCCGATCACACCATTGGAGTCCAGACTTATCTCTGTATTATTTAAACTTACACAGCAAAAGGAAAAAAAATACGTATTTCCCAGGTTTAGCATAACCCTGACACTAAGATCCAAAAGAACTGCCAATAAGTATTTAGCCCCCGAGAGTTGAATATGTGCGTTTTGGAGAAATTTCTGCAGTCTAAAAAATTGAGAAAGTACTGTATGGCACACAATAGTCTCAGCTTTTGGAGACTCTAGGTAACTGTTATTATGTGGAGTGAAGTCCAGTAGTAAAAGAAAACAAAACCCGTCTGGTTTGTTTAGCAAGCTATTTCTTAAACTCATCTGGGCTAAGGCCACCTTTTCAGAACTCATAAATTAACCCCCAATGTGTGAACTACCGCTACAGAGCAACGCGCTTAAGAACATAGTCATTGCAAAACTACTAAATAAGATTGTAGGAATTTTGAATCCACTTTGCTGTAGAACTAGCCAAAACTTTCTACGATCAAGTGACATTACTCCACATATACAAAGATAAAATTAACATTAAAAAATCTATAGGGGTTGGGGAGATGATGCAGCAGTTAAGAGCACTGACTACTCTTGCAGAGAACCCAGGTTCATTTCCTAGGACCCAAACCAGGCAGCTCACAAATGCCTATAACTCCAGTTCCAGAGAATCTGATGCCTTCTTCAGGCCTCCGTGGGTACTTGCATGCATGTGGTGTATATACACACACACTCAGGCCCACACACATACACAGAAAATAAAAATAATAAATCTGTAAATTCATTGCATTGTTTAAAAAATCATGGGATGTTGCAATATCAATAGGATAGATACTTTGAAAGTATTTGATGCATCTCAACATCAATGACAATGAATTTTTTAAAAATTTCATAAACTAGAAAGAACTTTTTAAAAAAATGTGTGTAAGTATATTGCTGGCATGTTAGGTAGGTGCACCTATGTTGTGCGATGCCCATGGAGGTCAGAAGTGGGCATCGGATTCCCCTGGAACTGGGGTTACAGAGGATTGTGTGGGTGCTGGGAATCGAACTTGGCCCCTCCGCAAGAGCAGCCAGTGCTCTTAAGCACTGAGCCACCTCTCCAGCCCCACTAGAAAGAACTTTTAAACTTTGTGTTTTGTTTGTTGTTTTGGAGACAGGTCTCCCTGTAGCCCCACAGGCCTGGAACTCACTATGTAGACCAGGCTGGCCTCAATCTCACAGAGATCCATCTCCCTTTGCCTCCTAAGTGCTAGGATTTAGACATGCACCACCACGCCCAGCTTAAGCTTCTTAATATGACAAAGTTCATTAGAAGCCATCAGCACACATATCTGATGATGAAACATTAAAGATAGTCTCATTTAAGTTAGAAACAAAACAAGGATGTCTGCTATAAGTGTTATGAAAGAGTGCAATAAGATAAGAAAAATAATTAAGAAATACAAATATTAGGAAGAAAGAAACATTTTCATGATTTGTTCATGATTTGTTTCCCTTAAAACTCAAAAGAATCAACTAGACTTTGTTACAATAACCCATTACAAGATAAACACCCAAATCAGTGGTCTTCCTAAATGTCAAGAGAGTATCTTTCTTCTTTATAGTAGAGTAACTTCAATTAAGTTGAGTCTTGGCCCCTTGGGTCAGGGGAGGGTAAGCTTGGAAGAAGTAAGTGTTGAATTTGGTGAAGGGGTTGAGCAGGAACAGATGATTTAGGTTGACTGCGGATCGCAATTTTTTCTTATGTTTCTGCTACTTAATAAGTGGGCCTATTTCTGGGGCACAGATAACCACTGCCCCATTATTCCTACCACTACAGAAATAAATCTGTCTAATTCAAGAAGTAATAAAGCAAATCCACTAGGGCCCGTACTTGCCAATTGGCTTTGTCAATAATAATGGTAGGAGTTTTGTATACACATTCCTTTTCCTCTATTTCTCAATTTGTTCCAAAGTCAGAAGACAGTGAGGTACCACTTATAAGATGACCCCAATAGAACACTAAGTATCAGTAATTTCCATTTATAAAGTATGATGTGAAATTATATCCACATTATTAATACTTATTATAAGGTATATGCGAATCATAAGCTTAATTAGAAATGTTGGAGCTCGTAGAAAGAAAGGTATAGAACCTTACTAAGGGACATAAAAGGCCTTCATGAATGGAAACATATAATAAATACCTGAACAGGAAACCTCACATTGTGAAAATATATCTTCCCAACTCAATTTATGAATGTATATACCTACATCAAAAAATATGATATTGGAGGCAGAATGAGGTAAAATATGACAAAATAATTGTAAAGCTTATCTTGATAAATAAATATTGGGAAAATACCCAGGAAAATTTTGAAATAAAAGAATAATGAGGTAACATCGCTCTAACAGCTATTAAAATGTAATGGAAAAAAAAAACCTTGGGACTGGAGAGATGGCTCAGTGGTTAAGAGCACTGGCTGTTCTTGCAGAAGACTCAGATTTGACTCCCAGCACCCACATGGCAGCTAACAACCATCCATAACTCCAGTTGCAGGGGATCCAACATTCTCTTTTGTCCTCCATAGGCACTGCACAACCTGGGTGTACTTACATACATGCAGGCATAACACTCATATATATAAAGTAAAAATAAATAAATGGGTGATGGAGAGACAGCTCAGTGATTAAGAACACTGACTGCTCTTGCAGAGGACTGGAGTTTGATTCCCAGCACTCATATGGTGGCTAACAACCGTTTGTAACTCCAGTCCCAGGGAAATCTGACACCTTCTTCTGACCTCTGAGGGCATTGCACGACATGGGTCCACTTACACACATGCAGGCAATACACTCATACACATAAAATAAAAATAAATAAATAAACAAATGTTTTTAAAAAGAAAAACTCCAGCAAATAAAACTATAGGTCACTAGTGTAGGAATACATGCTTTAAAAAATCATTTTATTTTATGTGTATGAGTGTTTGTTTGCATGTATATATGTAAGTGTACCAAGTGTGTGCCTGGTGCCCAAGGAGGCCAGAAGAAGTAACCAATCCCCTGGAACTGGGATGGGTATCAGCTACTATGTGGGTGCTGGGAATCAAACCCGGATCCTCTGGAAGAGCATTAAGTGCTCTTAACCACTGAGCCATCTCTCCATCCCTGAAATATATAATTTTAAAAAGACATTTTTATCAAGGTAAATGTATATATGTCTGCATATGTGCATATGCATGTGCATGCAGTGCCCTTGGAGGCCAGAAGAGGGCTTCAGATCCCTTGGGGCTGGAGTTACAGGCAGTTGTGAGCCACTCATCCTCGGTGTTGAGACCCAAACTGGGGTCTTCTGCAAAAACAGCAAATGTGCTCTTAACTGCTAAGCCATCTCTCCAGTCCCAGGAATATACTTGTTTATCATTGAATTCCACTGATGTTTTCTTTTTATCCTTTGGTCTGTTTGTATATTTCAATACAAATAGGCTATACAAGTTTGTATAGATCCAGATATCCTGCTCCAGACCACCTTACCTGCCTAGACTACTCCAATAACTTCTTACTGGTTTCTTGGCTTTGCTCCCATCCCAGCAATGGAAAATAACAACCAAAGTAATCATTAAAAAAATAATATGATCTGGAACAGGTCCTTCCTTTACTTTAATGCTCTCTAATGACTTTCAGTGAAATAAAATACAACTCCAATGTTCCCGCATGTCCTGCAAGGCCCCGTGTTCTTTCTTTCAGCTGCTCTAACCACACTGGCTTCCTCTGAGACCTTTAAATCTCCAAGCTTTCTTCCTGGCAATTTGCCTGTAGGGCTTCTCTGTCTTTCCAGCCCCTTGTTCCTTCTCAGCCTTGAGCTCAAAGCTTAAATGCCACTCCCTGGAGACCTTCACTTCTCATCTATCCAAATAGGTCCCTATTTCCATACTGCAATAGTTTATTTCCTGCTTATCAGTCATCACAATTTACTGCAGTCCACTATTTGTTTGCCTGTTCTGCTCTCAGGCTCCTCTCCAGTCTCCAAACTCCATCCACTCCAGAAAGGATTTAGATCTGTTTGGTTTCCCAAGCGTAAATATGCCATATGTACCAGCCCCTTGCTAAGCATTTGCATAGGGAGAGGTGTGGACATTTGCAATGTGCATGCCATTTATTCATGTCCACAAGTTTATCCAGAGTAAACCATCAGACAAGCACACAGGGGTATATGATGGAGGATAGTTGTGCCAGTATTGCTTATGATGTGAAAATATTGGACATACTTTAAATGTCTAGTAATAGCAGACTGAGTCATGTTTTAAAAATCTATAATGACATAGAAATATGCCATGGTATTTTGTTAAATAAAAAGCAGATTATGGGACTAGGAAGATAGCTCAATCAGTAAAGTACCTGCCAGGTAAGTTTGAGGACCTGAGTTCAAGTCCCAGAACACACATAAAAATCTGGGGATGGTGGCTTGCTCTTGTAATCCCAGCTTTGAGGAGGCCTAGACAGGCAGACCCCTGGAACTCACTGGCCAACCAGCTTAGCCTAATCAGTGAGCCCCAGGCCCCAATCAGAGACCATATCTCCATAAGTAAGGTGAATGGCACCTGAAAAAACATACTCAAGGTAGATCACAGGCATCTGCACATACATGTGCACTCACACACACATTGGGTTATGAAACACTTTTATGAATTCATCCATTTTACATGTATTTTTACTTATTTGTAAATCTTCTGTTATGCATAAATATTTCAAATACTTAGACCCAACATTGACTTTTAACTGTGGTTGTGTCTCGGATCTACATAAAAAATATCATTTTCTATTGCAGGGTTTTCATCTCACTTAGGAATAGGGAGACAAATAAGAAACAGGCAAGAGGAGCTTGAAGGTTGGGTGCATATTTCACTGACCAGCAGGGATCTTCCTTCGGTCTTCTTATGGGGGAATGAACCCATTTTGAGCACATGACCTGGGACTCAGTGGTTAACAGTACCGGCTGCTCTAGCAGAGGATTCAGGTTTGAGTCTCGACACCCAAATGGCAGCTCACAGCCATTTGTAACTCCAGCGGTTCCAGTGCCCTCTCTGGCCTCTGTGGGCACCTGCATGCATGTGGGGCACATATAGACACCCAGGCCCACACACATGCACATAATAAAATACATCTTTAAAAGAAGAAGAACACGCATCCTTGAGTTGCATGCTGGTCTCCTCAGCGTGGTCCTTCATCCTCATGGGCACAGGATTACTCTCTCAACTCCAGACAACATTGTCTCCTTTTTCAATTCCCAGCACTCACATGACAGCTAACAACTGACCATAACTCCAGTTCCAGGTGATCTGACTCCCTCTTCTGACCTCCAAGGGCACTGCGTGAAATGGATGCACTTATATACATTCAGGCAAAACACTCATACATATTAAATAAAAGTAAATAAAATATTTTTTAAAAAAGATTGCATTGGCTAGAAATGGCCATGGTACCACTCCTCACTGCAAGGGAGACTTGGGAATATGCTTCCTTGATCACAGTCACTTTTGGGGACTAGCCAAGATTGCCAGGCCGCTTTTAAAAAAATCACTATTGTGCTGTGAGAGAAGAAAACAATGAAGACTCTAAAAGGATTTAATAATAAACTCCCTTCTATGGCCAATGAGATGGCTCACTGGATAAAGGTGCTTGCCCCCAAGTCTGACAACCTGACTGCATCCCCAGGACCCACATGCTAGGAGTGAATTGACTTATACAATTTTTCCTCGGACCACCACATGCATGCCATGGCACATGTACCCCTGCCCCCACTAAATAAATTTAATAAAAAGTAAAATAAGGGGCTGGAGAGGTGGTTCAGCAGTTAAGAATACTGGCTGCTCTTGTAGAGGATCCAAGTTCGGTTCCCAGCACCCACATGGCAGCTACCAACTGTCCCTAATTCCAGTTCAAGGAGATCTGCCGCCCTCTTCTGGCTTCTATGGGCATTGCATGACACAGGCACACATATGCATGCAGGTAATGCATACACATAAAATAAAAATAATAAAATATTTTTTAAGTAAAAAAGTAAACTCCCTTGTAATCAGTAAGAAAGATGTCAGTGCCTTTAAGATATGATAAGACCCCAGAGAGAGTCTGAAGAGGGTGGGTTAAGTGGGAGAATGGCAGAAATTGGGTCTCCCTGCTTACTAGGCTTCACCCACAGAGAGGGATGACAGAGCTGGCAGTTCCTGGCAATCCCCACTTTCTCCCTCTTTGGATTTTTAAGGCCTCTCTTAATAAATACATCATCACTCCTAGGACTGTTTTCTGGTATTGATCTGTGGGAACTAGGAGGGATTGATTCTGCCTTGAGAGAGTACGTGAGGGTGAAACTCTCATCAGTGACCAGTCTTGCTGTCCAAACAGAATGTTCTCCTGATCTGCACTGCATAGGGGTCTGGTCTGCTCTGTGATCTCAGATTGTACTCAGGTGCTTGTAGGAGTGGAAGGCAAGCAGGTGACTAACATTCTGTGGGACAGGTGAATGAATGTGGCCGGCCTCTCTTTCACAAGAGTTTGGATGGATGTAAGAAAAAAACATGGAATCCCCACACACAGCAGTGTGGTAACTAAGAAGTCATTGCACGTATAGACCTACTTAAATCCTTTAAAATTTATTATTAATGTGTTGTGTGTACATGCAGTGTATGTGTGGATGTCAGGACAACTTTGGGGAGTTGGTTCTCTTCTCTTTTATGTGGGTTCTGGGGATTGAGTGCAGATTGTCAGGCTTGCTGAGTCCACTGAACCATCTTACCAGTCCCATGTCTGCTTTTATTACACAGAGACACTGCATAATGACATATCCAAATTGTGTGTCTTTTGATATGTCCTTAGTCAATAGGAACTGTGATCCAAAGAGCTAGCCTAAAGATGTGTTAAAGAAAAATTACCTCTTTCACTTTAGATCGTAAGTTATTTGGGGTCTAGGGCCTTAGGAACTGTGTCTCTTACCACTCTAGGACATAGTAGGTACTCAATAAATTTCTCTCCCCACTCTCCTCTCCTCTCCTCCCCTCCCTTCTCCTCTCCCCTCTCCTCCTCTCTCTCTGGAGTCTTGTTACATAGCCCAAGCTGGCTAGGAACTCTCCATCCTCCTGCTTCAGCCTCCCAAGTGCTAGGATTACAGGCTTGTTGTCAGCAGACCCAGATAACACACATTTCATCAATGGATTAACTATTAGGAATCCATTGGCATTTCCTCTAGGCCAGGCTCTGGTCTGAGTCCTTTTGCATAAGCTACTTCTTTCAGTAGGGATGTCTCTCCTATGAAGCCAAGAGTGTGACCCTCCTCCTGCCCCCCACGTTATACCTATGGAAGCTGGAGTTTAGACATGCCAGAGATTCTCAAATCACACTATGAACTCCCACAGGGGAGGGAGGAGCTGGAGTGTCAGGCTCCCAAGAATGTTCAGAAGTTCATGCTACGAACCAGGGACAGGTTCCTGAAGAACACTGAGTTGGTCAGAGCTCTGCTTCCATAGATAATGTTGGCTTTTCACCCCCTGATCAGCAGGCCCAGTTAGACTTCCAGATTGGAGGGGCAAATGCAGTCATCCAAGGTGCCTCCAAGGTGCTCAGTTTGGAGGAATCTCAGATATTCAACAATCACTCACTTGTCAGGATGGACTCAAACTAGCCAAGGCTTCTCACGAAAGCAGTGGAAGACAGGAAGTCTTTGAAGCCATTTGGGGACAATGTGCCCCACCATTGCTCTTTCTCTCTGACTGCCTTAGCTCTTGGCCCTTCCCAACAGACTGCTTTTTCTTCCTTTTCCCCTCCAGGTTTACAGCTGTGCTAGACAGCTTCCATTGTCAACTTGACACACCTAGGAAAGGGGAACCTCAACTGGGGAATTTCCTCTATTGGATTGGCCTGCATACAGATCTGTGAGCCATTTTCTTGATTGCTGAGTGATGTAGGACAGGCTCTGCTCACTGTGGGAGATACCAGCCCTGGGTAGGTGGTCCTGGTTTGTATAAGAAAGTAGGCTGAGCACAGGCCAGAGGGGCAAGCCAGTAAGCAGCATTCCTCTGCAGTCTGTGCTTCAGCTCCTGTCTCCAGGATCCTGCCTTGACTACCCTCAGTAATGAACTGTGGACCTGGGAGAGGTTAGATAAAATAAAGCCTTTCCTCTCCAAGTTGGTTTTGGTTGGTATTTTTATCACAGCCATAGAAAGTAAATAGGACACAGCCCAACCCAGTTGTCAGGATAGTGGCCTCCACCCAGGCTGTACGTGACATCACTCCCAGTGAACTGTAGACACCCACAATCAACTCTAAACACCAATCCCAGACTGATGGGGAGACTATCTGAAAGTGTCCATAATGGTCAGCTGTCTCTTGGACTCATTGATCTGGGTCATGGGGCAGGGTCATAACTGTCCATACCTGTACTCCAGGCTTTGTGCCAAGGCACAAATGGGGTTGAGGATGAAAACTTCAGGAGGTTTAGAGCTGTAGATACATCCAGAAAGAACCAAAACCAGACCCTGGAGCACCAGCAAGCTTGCCTCGGATCACCCTCTGCTCTGTATAGCTCTTGCTCTCTCACCACAGCCGTCTGGATCCTTTACCAGGGCAGATGCAGAAGGCTGAGAGGTGTCTGTCTTCTTGTTGTTTGTACCATTATACAAGAATTGGCTAAGATTCCCTTTAAAATGCCCGAGGAAAGCTCTGATTGGCCTGTTTATGATTAGGTGATGACCCTGGCCCAGTAAAATCCATCAATGCTGTGAAAGAGCCCAAGAGCCCAGTTGCTCCTGCTGATGGGAGGTGTTGCCAGAACAACAGATGGTCCGAGGCAAATCCACATTCTTCTTTTGTCTGTTTCTTGTATGTGTGTATGTTCATGTATGTGTACATGTGCAAGCAGGTGTGCACACATGTGTGGAGGTCAGAAATTGACATCAGGTGACTTTTATCACTCTCCACCTTGCTTCCTTCCTTCCTTCCTTTCTTTCCTTCCTTCCTTTCTTTCTTTCTTTCTTTCTTTCTTTCTTTCTTTCTTTCTTTCTTTCTTTCTTTCTTTCTTTCTTTCTTTCTTTTGACAGGGTCTCACTATGTAGCACTAGTTGGCTTGGAATTCCCTAGGTAGACCAGGCTGACCTCGAACCCACAGAGATCAACCTGCCTTTGCTGCCTTGAGTACTGGGATTAAAGGCAAGCTCCACCACACTTAGCCTAAGTCCCCATTCTTACCCATCCCGGGAAGCTAACTTGTGTCCCTCCATCCTTCTTTCATTCCCTCCCTTCCCCTGTCCTTCCTTCCTTCTTTCCCTCCTTCTTTCCCTTCCGTCCTCCCTCCCCCTTTCCTCCCTCCTTCCCTCCATCCTTCTTTCCTCCTTCCCCCCTTCCCATCTCCTCTCTGTTCTTGTGTCTATGTTTGTGGATAACTAACTATATGCCCTTCCTACGTCACATTTTAACTCTATGCCCAATCATTTGGTTCTTTATGGGCCAATCGTCCAATGAAAGATTTCAAACAACCATTTCTCTTTGAAGATACTGTCTCTGGCAACTCAAAAGCACATTGTCTTTCAGACCATTTGTCTGCCGCGGATTTAAAAAAAAATCTTAACTTCTTCTGAGACTTAATTTTTTTAAAAGCAGTTCTAAGTTCATAACAAAGTCAACCATACAGAGCTTTCCCACAAGCCCCCTGCCCTCACCACACACAGCTTTCACCACAGTCAACATTCCCCAGGAGAGTTGTACAGGTCCTTGCAATTGATAACCCCACATGGACACATCACTGTCACCCAAAGTCCAGTAGGGGCTCACTCTTGGTGGTGTGACTCCTGTGCGTTTGGATAGACACATAATGACGTGGGTCTAGCATCCCATCACAGTATCATGGCCCTGAAAACCTCCTTGCTCAGCCTTCCTTCTCACATCCCTGGCAAACATTGACTTCTTTTTAATCCTCAGACTTTTCCTTTTCCAGAATGTCATGTAGTTGAAGTCATGCAGTGGACAGTATTTCCAGTCTGCCTCCTCTCACTTGGTAAGATGCTCAGAATGTCAGAAGGTCCTCTATCTTTTCATGGCTTGATAGTGCCTTTCTTTATTTCTTCCTTTATATTTTTATTTAAGTTTTTGATTTATTTGTTTTATCGTATGTGTATGAGTGTTTTGCTTGCATGTATGTAAGTGCACCCATGTTATGCAACGTCTGGGGAGGTGAGAAAAAGATGTCAGATTCCCTGGAAGTGGAGTTACAGATGGTTGTTAGCCCCCATGTAGGCGCTGGGAACCAAACCCAGGTCCTCTGCAAGAACAGTCAGTGCTGTTAACCACTGAGCCATCTCTCCAGCCCCCAAATATTTTATTTTATTATTTTATTTTAATGTATACAAGTATTTCACCCAAATGGATGTAAATGCACTGTGTTGGGCAATGCCTGTAGCAGTCAGAAGAGGGCATCAGATTTCCTAGAACTGGAGTTATGGACATTAAGTGCTCTTAAGTGGCCATCTCTCCAGCCCCTCTTTCTTCCTTTTAAAAATGAACGATCTGAAGAGGGGAAAATGGCTTTTATTTTTCTCCAACACGGTTGACATTTACTTTTATTTTTCTCTCATGATTTTATTTTGTCCCAGCCTCATTCTAAGGGTTAGCTTGTAACAGGACATTCGTTGAGGGTGGAGGAAAAATGCTGTCTGGTTTCTTTTCTGTTACCGTGTGTGACAACATACCCAGACCAAAAGCAATTTAGGGGAGAAAGGGTTTAGCTCAGCTCCCAATTCCAGATTACCATCCATCATAGCAGGAAAGTCACAGTGACAGGATCTTTTTTTAAAAAATATTTTATTATTTTATTTTTATGTGTATGAGTGTATTGCCTGCATGTATGTAAGTGCACCTGTGTTGTGCAATACCCGTGGAGGTCAGAAGAAGGTGTCAGATACCCTGGAACTGGATTTACAAACGGTTGACCACCATGTGGGTGCTGGGAATTGAATCCAGCTCCTCTGTGAGAGCAGCCAGTACTCTTAACCACTGAGCCGTCTCTCTAGCCCCACAGGCAGGATCTTAAAACCTATCTACAATTAGAGCAAAGAGAGATGAATGCATGCTCACTTGCTCACTAGCTCACGCCCTCGCTTATACAGTCCAGGACCTACTGCCTAGAGAATGGTGCTCGGAACAGTGGGCTTGGTCTTCCCTTACATCAATTAACTTCATTAAGACAATGTCCACAGGTCAACCCAATGTAGACAATCCCTCATTAAGACCCTCTTCCCAGGTGATTCTAGGTTGTGTCAAGTTGACCATCTCAGTTGGAAGCCAGATGGGTCTCTTATTCTTTTGTTTTTTATTTTATTGTTTTTATTTTATGTGTATGCATGTATTGCCTGCATGTAGGTCAGTGCACCCATGTTGTGCGATGCCCTTGGAGGTCAGAAGAGGCTGTCAGATCCCCTGGGACTGGAGTTATGGACAGTTGTTAGCTGCCATGTAGGTGCTGGGAATCAAACCCAGGTCTTCTGCAAGAACAACCAGTGTTCTTAACCGCTGAGCCATCTCTCCGGCCCCGGGTCTCTTATTCTAATAACATCTTACCTATAGAAGGAGTCTCTAAAACAAAATACTTGATACTGGATAACCATCATAGATGGAAAAGGTTGACCACTGGGCATTAAGTTACAGTTAGAGAGGAACAAGGTCTGGGGTGGTGCTGCACAGTGGGGTAACTAGAGATAGCAATGATCTTCTGTGCATTTCAGAATGCTAGAGGAAAGGGATTTGAAAGAATTTTTTGCCATAAATTAATGATAAACATCTGATAGTGCCTTTGTTTTTTAATCACTGAATGATACTCCGTTGTCTGGCTATACCACAGGCCATTCATTCACCCACCTACTGAAGAATATCTGCTTGCTTCCCAGTTTTGTCAGTGGCCACCTGTTACTCTACTTTCAGACATGTGTGGGAAATGGCAAGGGATCCTCTGCAGAGCCAAGAGCCAAGCATTTGGACTTCCCACCCCCTAGAACCAGCAACCAAAATTAACTCCATTCCTTTTGGTCATCCAGTATCAAGTACTTCGTTTTAGAAATAAAGACTCCTTCTGTAGGTAAGACGTTATTAAAATAAGAGACCCATCTGGCTTCCAACTGAGAAGGGCATGATACAAATATCAAGATACCACAGTAAAAGAAGACAAGCTGACTTTAAATGCGGCTCTGGCATTGCGAATGTTGAAGGGGATTCTTTGAATGAAACGTGATCAGTTGCCACCAAGCAGCTTCCCAAGTGGGGGATTCCATGTAGCGCCATGGTGGGTCAGGGCAGACTCATTTCCCTGATAATACATACTTGTATCTAACTAGTGCACTAGTGCATGCATGTATGTGAGTATGTATGTGTGATATATATATGTAAATGCATCAGACTTTTTTTCCGTGAAAGTTCATGTTCTTTATTTTATGAAATATTGGTGATAGTCTATGCACTTCTGAGACATGCAGGTGTTCTTTCGGCTTCTTTATAGACAACTTTTTGGATAGTTTCTAAATTATTTTTAGTGTTGAGCATGGTGGCACACAACTTTAATCCCAGCACTCGGGAGGCAGAGGCAGGCAGATCTCTGTGAGTTCCAAGCTAGCCTGGCCTACATAATGAGTTCCAGGACAGCCAGGGCTACATAGTGAGAACCTGTCTCAAAAATTTTTTAGATATTTTATTTATATTATTTTTATTTTATGTGTATGTGTGTATTGCCTGCATGTATGTAAATGCACCTGTGTCATACAGTGCCCAAGCAGGTCAGAAGAGGGCGTCAGATCCCCTGGAACTGGAGTTAGGATGGTTGTTAGCTGCCATATGGGTGCTGGAAATCGAACCTGGGTCCTCTCCAAGAGCAGCCAGTACTCCTAACTGCTAAGCCATCTCTCCAGCCCCTCAAAAAAGTTTTTAAGAGAATAAATTATTTTTAGAATTTACCAGCCCATGGAATCCCAATGTCTGGGAATAAGGGTGTCCCTGACTAAGAGTTCAGGTTTTAAATTCTTTACTCCAGCTTTGACCTGAGCATCCCTTTGACATACAAGCTTCAGTATTTTATTTTTATTGTATTTGTTCCAGGAGATAAAAATTATGTAAATCCACAAAGGACAAACTCAAAAGGGGAAAGAGTTGAGATACCATCCCAGTTAGGTCTTTGTCAACTTGACACAGCCTAGGGTCCCCTGAGAAGGGAGTCTTAATTGGAGAATTTCTCAGATCAGCTTGCTAGGGGCATGTCTATGGGGAATTGTATTGATTGTTAATTGATGCAGGAGATCCCAGAGCACTGTGGGCGGCACTATCCCTAGGTGGGCCTGGGCTGTATAAGAAAGCCAGCTGAACATAAGCCTTTGGAGCCAGCCAGCAAGCAGCATTCCTCCATGGTTTCTGCTTCAAGTTCTGGCTTGAGTTCCTGCTCTGATTTCCATCAGGGATGTACTGTGACCTGAACATGTAAGCAAAATAAACCCTTTCCTTCCCTAAGTCGCTTTTTGTCAGAGTGCTTTTTCACAACAACAGAAAGGGCACTAGGAAGATGACATTGTAGACTACAGGAGCGCCCATTGCTCATAATTCTGTTTTCACTCAGTAGCAGGAGTAACAACTCAAATATAAATCAGATTATATTGCTGTCTGTGGTAGATACATTTTGTGCTCTGCAGTGTAGCACTGGGTGCCTCTCTTTCCTAGATTCCCTTGTATCTTTTTTTAAACTTTTTTAAATGTGTATGCATGTATTGCTTGCATGTAGGTAAGTGCACCTGTGTCATGCAATGCCCGGGGAGGACAGAAGAGGCTGTTGGATCCCCTGGAACTGGAGTTACAGCCAATTGTTAGCTGCCATGTAGGTGCTGGGATTCGAACCCAGGTCTTCTGCAAGAACAACCAATGTTCTTAACCACTGAGCCATCTCTCCAGCCCCTCCCTTGTATCTTGTATCAAGGTTGGTCATATGATTAGCTCTGGCCAATAGGATATGAGAAGGCTGGATGGATAGATGGATGGATGGATGGATGAATGGATGGATGGATGGATGGATGGGTGAGTGGTAGAGTATTAGATAGAGTGATAGATTATATTCAAGGTAAGTTGGGTGATATCACCTGTGCTCTACAGGCCCTTCTCCCCTTCTACCTGTCCTTGTAGATGACATCCAGGTAACCTTGATACTTTAAGATGTAGCCACAAGATGGTTGCAGCCTGGACTCCTGAGTCATCATTTAGAAGAAATCCTCCAGACACACAGCCATCTAGCAAAGCAAGTCATGGAGATGGTAGGGTTTATTTGTTACTGCAGCAAAGCCTATATCCATCTGACTGTTACACTGCCTTGTTAAAATGCATTCTAGTACCTTCTTGTTGTATTTAGATGGGAAAAAAAAATCCAAACTCTTTTCCTTGGCCACAATGTCCTTTGCATGGTGGCCCCTATCTACTCCCAGACTTCCTCTCCTGTCCTCTGCTCCCACGCCCACTCTGATCTAGCCACATTAGCCCTTGAAGGGTGTTGAAACCTACCAGTCCTATTGACCCATTCCACCTCAGGGCATTTGCACAATCAAGTCTTTTTGCCTGGAATGTGCCAAGGCCAGATCTCAACTCCCTTTTGACAGTCATCTCAACTTTGACATCACCTCCCCAGAGCTGCCTTCCCTGATGACCTAAGTGGAAATCCCTGCCCCCATTTATCACTCCACTTCACTGTGCTTTAATTTCATTCTGACCCTTATAGCTACTTGTCACTGTCTGGTGTTTTCTTTTCTGTTTAATGGTTTGTTTCCAGCCTCCCACATCTTTTCTTTCCTATATACCACCGAGTCTCCAGGGCCCAATGGACAGCCTGGGGCACAACAGGAGTCAATGTGTGTGTGTGCCGAGGGGGTGGATGAATGAGCAAGTACCGCTGTCCTGCTTTCTGTTTGCACGTGGAGCTATGTCTAGAGCAACAGGATTGTGTCTCTGATGTGTGTTGCTATGTGACAGCTTTCTCCAAACAGTAGTTCACAATAACAACAATAATTTGCTTTGTTCACAGATCAAGGGATTCACTGGGCTCTGCTAGGCCATTCTCAGTTGGGGCCTCTCAGGGAGTTGTATCAGACAGTGATGAGGGGCCCAAGCCATTCTGCAGGCCTCTTCAGTAATACGTTCAGCTCTGAGCTTGGGAAGGCTCAAATTGGTAGGCTGGGTATTTATGTTATAACATAGCTGCGTGACTTTAGGCACATTACTTACTATCTCTGAGCCCCAGATCTTTACATGCAAAACCGGAGCTGACATAACAGCATCTATCATTTATTGGACACTGTTGTAGTTTGTTTTCCTGTTGCTGTGATAAAGCACACTGACCTAAAGCAACTTAGGGAAGGAAAAGGTTGGTTTCATCTTAGACTTCCAGATCATAGTCCATTGTTGAGGGAAGTCAGGGCAGGAACCTGTAGGCAGGAATCATGGAGGAGCCCTGCTTACTGCCTTGCTCACTGGCTCATGCTCAACTACCTCTTTTTCCACAGCCCAGGTTCACCTGCCTAGGGATGGTGCCACCCATGGTAGGCTAGACCCTCCTGCATCAATTAGCAATGGTGACAGTCCCCCCCACAGACTTGCCCACAGGCCAATCTGATCTACGCAATTCCTTTCAAGACTTTCCTCTCAGATGACCATAGGCTGTGTCAAGTTGACAGTTAAAGCTAAGTAGGAACGGCATCTACTGTTTTAAGCCACAAAAAGTAGACCAGACTTGGAGATCAACAAGGACAACAGCTCTACCTATTAAAGCTTTGCTGGGCTACAGGAGGCAAAAAGGCTGGTCTTCCCTTAGGCGGGGGATGCAAGAAGCAACTAGAGTCCAGGGCTGTGCCATACTCCAGCTTGAGGCCTGGAGCCACGGGGGACTTATCCTGGAAAGTTAGTAAGCAGGCTCTCTAAACCCGAAGTGAAACCTCGGAGCCCCAGTGGAGGTGAGTACCAAATGCTCTCAAGGCACAAAGTAGGGCATAAGACCCCAGAAGACAGGCTTTGCTCAGTGTGAGTTCACAGACAAATGTGACAAGCACACATGAAACCAGCCACCAAGAGAAAGGCCTAGGGGGCGCAAACAAAGGGACCATCTGCATCCCAATTCCAGGAAGACCTATTTGAGGCTATTGGTGAGATTATGACAGTGGTAAAAATCATGAGCCAAGAATCTGAAGGGAAGAAAAAAAAGAGCAGGCTGGTGCATGGTAGGGCTGGGAAGCACCCCCAAAGGCTAGACCTTGTGTCTATGTGTGTTTTGGAGGTCGGGGAGGATGGATGGACAGGCAACAGAGTCCCTACTCTCTGGGCCAATAGTCCGCAGTGTCTTCTGTCTCTTGTGTGCTATCGGTTTTCCAAAAACAACAGCTTGACAAAGCAGTCCACCCCACATATCACAGGACCATTTGGCATGGTGGAGAAAGCACAGGTTAGCTACAGCTTTGAGGGTTTACCTAGCACCTGGACATGGACCCCACCTCAAAGCACAGACAGTATTTCATCAATGAATTACTTAATTAGTTATTCACTTATTCATTCCTTTCCTAACCACGCAACATCCATGGACTCCTGGGAACCATCAGTGAGAATCCCGGCTGCCACAGTCTAATCGGATCACTGCACCCATCTCCTTGGGTATGTTTCCTCCATCATCAATGGGGATTAAAAGCTCCTAGTTTGGAACAGAGTAATGCATATGAACCACTGAGCACAGACTCGAGGGGTCCCTGACAGTGATGGTCCCACCCACCCACAGCCCCAGGCTGTAGGGAGCAGAACCTGAGTGGTGAGAAAGAGCAGCTGTGTGGCCAGCAGCGGTGGGCTTGGATGAAGATGAGACAAAAAGCCTTCTTTATGGTGGTGCTCCCTCCCTCAGCCTGCTGTTCCTCCTCAGCTGCCCCCTCTGGCACATCCCACTCAGGCCCATTGTTTTATATCTGTGTCTGCTTTTGTGACAGTTTTCAAGATCCAACATGCCACTGAATTCACCCTGGAGCCAGTGCAGCCTCAACTGCTGCCTCAACTTGGCAGCCACAACACACACTGGACCCGCCCACTGGCCTCTGCTAACACATACTCTGTGTTCTTCCAACTCTCAAATCGATAGGGTCCTTCCATTTCCCTTCACAGCTCACCTTTCAGCCATGTCACCATGGATGGTCAAGTTGACAACCACAGATACCCATGTACAGGTGCCCACATTCACTGGAACCCTGAAACCAGCAGATCCCATCTTCTCTCACCCCAAACTCCAGACCTTTGACAACAGGGATTCTGATGTCTGACTCACAGACACAGTCATGACCAATCAGGCTGACCCAGAACACTGATCAGGTCTCATGAACAAAGACAGGATCAGACCTCAGAGCCCCATCAACTGATATTGAGTCCCCAAAGGACTGAGGCTTGGATGGACACTATTCCTGAAATAGAAACAAAGGTGTCAGTCCTGGGGTCACCGGACTCCTGGGAACCATCAGTGAGAATCCCGGCTGCCACAGTCTAATCGGATGAATTAGGATGAATTCATATACATTGTGTCCCCCAAATTCATTCCCTCAGAATGAGACAGTGTAAGAAGAGGGGGCCTTTTGGAGAAGTAATTGTTAATGTTAAATGAGATTAGCAGGGCAAGCCCCACTCTGGTAGAACTGACGTCCTTACAAGAAAATGGGACAGAGATACAGAGTGTCCACCAAGCAAAGCTACAAGGAAAAGATGCTGAGGAAAGACCCGAGTTTCCAACACTCTGACCTTGGACTTCCAGCCTTCAGGACTGTGACACACTGAATTCTGTCTCAACCATCTAGTCTGCGGAACAGTGGTTAGGGCAGCCCGAGAAAACAAGTACGGACAGGAAAACCAAGAGACCCCTGTAGCCCCCCAACACGATACTGAAGAGTAAAACTATATAATTTGGGCATTTCATATTGTTCATCGTATGTATAATATGCCCAGTTTCTCTTGCTTGATTTTATATTTCTATGTTTTAGGACATAGTAACTGCCATGTACTGCTTTAATTAGTAAATGCTTAACCATAACTGATAGAACTAATAATGGAGAAGTCAAGAAAACCAAAATATCAGATATGTGGTGGGATCCCTGTTTGCAATCATCCTGTTTATTAGATTCTGTTGTACAAATGTTAGCTGTTAGTAAGTCCATCTTTGTAGTCAACTTTTAACTGCTTAATCACGCAAATAATTTCCTGAAATCAGCTTATGGTTATCTTGTGACACAGAGGTAACTAAATTGTAAATTGTGGGAGATTATAGTTTAAGCCCAGCAATGAAAGGGTGGCCAAAAGTAAGACTCTGTAAAACCTGCAAACTTAGCTGGATTTCTCAGAATTTCAGAGCATCAGCTCATCTGGGGCCAAAGTGTGCAGGAAATAAAGTGGCAAGCTCTCCAACTCTCTGGGTGCTTGATGGGCTGATTTTCCATATCAATGCCACGCATTTCCACTTTTACAGCTTCACGCAGAGCCAAAGTCAGCTTGCCATCCAAAGCCAGGGGCTGGCTAGTGAACCCCATCCCAGAGCTTCTTCCACAGCACCAGGATGAAGTTGACCCATCCTTTCCCCACCATCAAGACACTAGAGGAGCATCTTCCACTGCACAGTGAAACTGTGGAAAATACTATGATAACAACATTACACATGCTGAGTCCTGATGGTTGATATGAAACCTCTAATCTCCTCAACAGCTCTATAAGGTAAATACATACAGAAAAATTTATAGTCCAGAGGTACCTAAATGAGGCACAGAGCAGTTGTATTAATCAGCTTTCTGTTGCTATAACAAAATACTCAAGGAAATCAACTTAAAATGAGGAAAGGTTAATTTTGGATCAGGGCTTAAGAGGTTTCAGTCTGTGGTCAGTTGGCGCCATTGCTTTTGGGCCTTCAGTGAGAAAACACCATGAAGGAAGTTGCTTACTATATGGAGCAAAGAGAGAGGGGAGCTGGGGTCCCAACAACCCCTTCAAAAGTGCACTCCCAGTGAGCCAACTTCTTCCCACTAGATCCCACCTCTTACAGGCCCCACTACCTCCCCTAGAGTGCCACAGGTTAGGGACCAAGACCTTCCACACATGGGCCTATGCACTTACCCAAACCACTTAGCTGAGGTCACACAGTCAGTCAGCAAACACAGAGCTGGGCTGGCATTAAATACAGGTGGCTTGAATCAAGTATAGCTGGTATCACATGGCAGTCTGCCACCAAGACCTGGAGACAAGGTCAGGGACAGATGGGCTCAAACCCGTGGTGAAGAAGCAGCCAAGCCAAGGAGCCTGTGACACTGGCATTGGGGCTGCAAAAACCAGGGCCCAAGTGAAAACCCGAGTCCTTTGTTCTAGAAGCTACGAAGAAATATTAAAACCAAAGCCTTTGCCTGAATGTTCTTTCTCTTGGCTTTTCCTAATGGTTTATTTGCGGTGTAATACTGCTCTAAGTAAAACGCATAATATAATTTTAAATTATTGCACGGATTTTACCCTGCAGTTTGCAAAGTCACCTTTAAATGCAAACAGGAGAGCATTTAACGTCTACGCAGAACTGCCTAAATTATTTTGTAGCTCATATAGACAAATGTATTTTGTTCTTTCTAGAAAGAGAGGTGCTGTCTCCAACTAGCTCAGCTGATTGCGTTTACTTCTTAATGCACTCAGTCCTCACCCAGAGGTAGGGATGGAGAGACTCAAAGGAAAAAAAGGCTGCTATCATCTCCCTTTCCCCACATACTGAGGTTCGCACACAGGCTCTCACAGCATTCCAGACATGCCTTCTACCAGAAAATTACATTCCCAGCCATCTGTTCACTTTTTTCTTTTTCCTTTTCTTCTTTTAAAAACTTAGTTTATGTTTGTGTGCTCATGTATACATATGTGAATTTGTGGACATAAACACCATAGCACACATGTGAAGGTCAGAGGACAGCTTTCAAGAACTGATCCTCTCCTTCTACCATGTGGGTCTCAGGGACTGAATTCAGGTCATCAGGCTTAGCAGCATGAGCCTTACTGAGTCATCTCAGGGCTTGAATTGGTGATCATCCTGTCTCAGCCTCCCAAGCAGCTGAGAGTACGGTGTGTGCCACCAGGTCTGGCTTCCTTCCTTCCATAATTTTCAGTTTAATGGACTGATTGATACTGGGAAGTAAAACAAGAAAGAAAAACCATGATAAGAGCATGTGGCCATTCACACTTCTTAGAACCCCACCATCAAAGGGGGAACCCTTCCTAGGACCGTGACGTGAAGGCAGCTTGGGGAAAAAAGCCTGCTTCCTGGAGAGGGTGTACTTGACGAAGGTAGACAAGGCTATGTCTTAAAACAGCCTTGTAAATAAGAGCTGGGGCCACCATGGCTGAGCAGAGTTGTGATCACTAAATCACTGTCTTCCTTCTGAGCACTAAACTAGACTGCATTTCCCAGTATTCCCTGCAGTGAGGTGAGCCAAATGTCTAAGTCCCAGCCCATGGGATGTGAAAGAGGGTATCTCTCAGGTCTTTGGAACAGATTCCTAAGATGACAGAGCTACAACAGGGCAGGGATCTGGGCCAGGGGTGATGAGTGAAACAGATCCCACTGTTCCCTGCTGCCCTGTAACTTGGGAATCAAGAGGCATATTTTGTTATGTGAAGGTATCAAGATGGTGGTGGTGTTGGGTGCAGCAAGTGGCTTGT
The DNA here is from genome assembly GCF_000622305.1 of Nannospalax galili. Lineage (NCBI taxonomy): Eukaryota > Metazoa > Chordata > Mammalia > Rodentia > Spalacidae > Nannospalax > Nannospalax galili. Next base: position 3,961,035 of record NW_008331486.1, on the reverse strand, counting down.
GCTGACTAACCCACCATTTCAGCTTCCAGTGTACCCCAAGAAGCAGGTGCTCATCGCAGCAGGGGTGTGTATGTCCCTGCTCCCCATCATCTTTCTGTTGGTCAGAACACATTTATTGGCCTGTGAGACAGCCTGTTTTTCTCTTTAAAAATAACTTTTAATTTTGTTAGCAGCCCATAAATGCTGTGAAAGATTAAAATGTGGAAGTATTAATACTACAGCCAAGTTCCATTGGGCCATCCCTGCCACCTGGTCCTGCCATTGCCACTACGAGTTCCTTCCCCAGTCTCAGAGATCCTTGCTGAGAAAGGTATCAGATTTAAAGTAGAGTTGCTTGTGTTCAACTTGGCAAAGCAGAACTGAAAAGGCCACGAAGGGAGGCTTTCATGCAGGCATCCCCAATCATAGCAATGACCACAGTGAAAATTACCAAACCACAACCCACTATACATGTGGATAGCTGGCCACACAGGGCTGAGAAAAGATGCTGGACACTGTCTCCGAAGCCCAAGCCAGTGACACAGCCCACAGGTTCTTCCCCAGCCTCCACTTATTTCTCAGAGCTTACCAGCTCCAGAGACACTGTCGGCACCAATGAACCTTCTTTCAAAACAACTTAAGTAACTTTTCTCTTTCCTGCTAAAACCCCAGCCTTTCTGGTTTATTTGTTTGCTTGTTTTGAGACAGAGTCTCATGTAGCCCAGATTGGCCTCAAACTCACTATGTAGCCCAGGCTGGTCTTGAACTCCTGACCCTCTTGTCTCTGTCACATTGGACATACTAGTGGTCACCCTGGTCTGTATGTAGGTTCCAAATTGCAATTATATTCTTTGTATATTCTGCAATAAATATTTTGCTTGGAGACTTTTCTGTTATTTCATGTTGAAACTACTCTTACTCTTGTTTGGAGTGTCATGTCAGAACTTCCTGTGCATTCAAAACCTACTTTTATTTATTTTTATGTGCATGAATACTTTGCCTACATGTATGTAGGTGCACCTGTGCGTGTGATGCCCAAAGAAGCCAGATCTTCTGGAACTGGAGCTACAGATGGTTGTTAGCTGACATGTGAGTGCTGGGAACCGAACCTGGGTCCTCTGCAAGAGCAGCCAGTGCTCTTAACCATCTCTCCAGCCCCCTTTTCTATGCATTTTTAACCCATAAAGTACTGTGCTTTGTGTCTCTTTTTCTCTCTCCTGTTCCTATCTGTAAAGTGTACTGCTGCTTCACTGTGTGTTGTGTGTTCATCTTTGTATGTGTGTATATGTGGGGGATGCACATGCATGTTCACATATGCACATGTGTGTGAAAGCCAGAAGCTGGTGTTAGGTCCTTTCTCTGATGGCTTTCCACCTTATTGTTTTTGAGACAGGGTCTCTCACTGAACGTGGTGCTCACTGACTGGCTAGACTGGCCAGTGAGATCCAGGGAGGTGCCTGTCTCCAACTCCACCCAGCACTGAGACATGTACCACCACACCAGCTTTCACATGGGTGCTGGGGATCCGAACTCGTGTCCTCATGTTTGCACAGTAGGCACTTTCCTAACCAAGAAATCTCCCCAGCCCATTTTATGCATTTTTTGCTTCCTACTTCTTTCACACAACAGCACTTCACGTGAAGGTGCAGCTTGCCTCAGTCCTTTAAATGGCCGCACAGTCCTGTAGTGGTTTACTTAATGAATTCCTCACTGATGGACGCTTAGGGTTTTCACTCCTTTCTCGGTATTAATTATAAAAGGAAACTTTTTAATTTATGTGTGTGTGTGTGTGTGTGTGTGTGTGCGCGTGCGTGCGTGCGTGGTGTCTGTTTATATGCCGACGTGTGTAGATCCATGCAGAGGCCAGAAGAGGGCACTGAATTTTCTGGAACTGGAGTTACAGGCAGTTGTTAGCTGCTATGTGGGTTCTGGGAACTGAACCTGGATCCTCAGCAAGAGTATCCAGTGTTTTTAACTGCTGAGCCATCTCTCCAGTCCCGGATGTTCACACTGTAACAAACACCCTCACAAAAGCCCCAGTGCAAATGCCCTCTCCTGGGCCAATATTAACAAGTGGGGGGGTTTGTTGTTGTTTGTTTTTGTTTTTGTTTTTTTTTGGTCTTCAAACTTGTACCAATTTATTTGTACAAATACTACTGTGCCATCAGTAGTATTTAAGAGTCCCTATTTCCACATACCCACACTAACATTTAATGTCAAGCTTTAATTTTTTAACCAATCTGATGAGTAAACTATGACTCATGGTAGTTTGTTTTATTCCCTTGATTGCTAGTGAAAATGAACATTTCTCAAGTTTATTGGCCATTTGAATTTCCTTTTCTATAAATTGACTTTTTTTTTATCATTTGCTGAGTGTTCTATCGGGCCATCTGTCTTTTTCTTATTGATTTGTTAGAATTCTTTATATATTCTGGATGCTAATCCCTTATCTGTGATATAAATGGCAAATATTTTCTCCCCGGCGATAGCTTGTTTCTAGCTTGTTTATAGTGTCTGTTGTCATTTGGAAGTTTTACATTTCAGCAGAGCACGATCTATCAATTGCTGTGTTCATGCTGCCTGCTTTGGGCCAGGCTGTTTTCAGCTGTGACATCATGGGGCAGATTAACAGCTGCCAGGAACACAAGCTCTTCCCCTGGGGTCAGAGGAGATTTCTGAGCCCCTCTGAGGGACAGCAGCAGCCCCAGCTGATTTCTGCTGATGGGCTCAGGTTCAGTTTGAGGTGGAGTCAGGGGCGGGGGGCGGCTGAGGGGAGAAGGTACTCTCTCTTCCAGTGGGGAGAGGGGAGATGTACTCCAGTGCTGGTGAAGCTATACATGCTTCCAGTCCAAGTCCTTCTGGTGTCTCTCTTTATTTAGTATCAACTGTTTCCTCTTTGTAGCCTTCAATCTAATTTTACTGAATTCTTTAAAAATATGTGTTATTATATATTTACTCTCTCTCTCTCTCTCTCTCTCTATGTGTGTGTGTGTGTGTGTGTGTGTGTGTGTGTGTGTGTGTGTGTGTGTACCATGGCACTTGTGTGGAAGTCAGAGGACAACTTGAGGTAATCAGTTCTCTCCTTCTACCACATGGGTCTTGGGGACCCAACTCGGGTTGTCAAGCATGGCAGCAAACTTCTACCTGATGGTCCAGCTCAGGTCCCCCAGTTTCACCAAACGCCTGATCAAACCAAAAGTCTTTTGTTCCCTCATCCCTTTAATATGACTCTCTGGCTTTCAAAAGAGAGGAAAGAAACAATGATGGCATTATTCAGATCCAGGCTCTGTACTAAGCTATTTGCTGACCCTCTTACCAGTCAGGATCAACCAGGGTCTCACAACTGCCAGAGTCAATTTCCCTCTAGTGCTCTGTGTTCAGAGCAAGCCAGCTGTGGTTGGCAGCACCGGCTTGGTTTTTCTTTCAGAATTCACAACACTGGGGTGTTTTGGGTCGGGAACATGTCGTTTCAATAGGAAAGGGAACGGGGCGCAGCCCAGGCTGGCTCCAACAGTCTCTGCCTAGTGTGACAAATCACTTCGACTCACATTTCATTGGCCAAAGTTACACGATGAAGGCTGACTTCAAGGAACAAGGGTATGAATAATAAAATCATGTAGAATGTTCTGTTCCTCTGGTCATTACCTTCTGAGCTCCTTCTCCTTCCTACAGGTGGAATATGCCCACCTCTAGGCAAGAAACACAAAGTCCCCTTCAACTGTAGGTCAAGTTCAAGTTCAAAGTCCAAACATCTTATAGGATGAATGGAATGCCTTTATCAGAGAGAAGAGAGAGCTGGCTCCTGTTGATTCAGAGTTCTTTGTGTGTGTACACGTGTTGTACAGGGGTGTGTACACATGTATGCATGAGCACATTTGTGCACACATGAATGTGGAGGCCAGAGCTCAACCTCAGGTGGTGTTCCTCTGAACTGCCCACCTGGTTGGTTTGTTATGTAAAGGAGATAGTTGAATTTCTCCAAGTTCAAGTCCAAGTTTATGAAATAGGGTAGACTCTATGTGCCCCACAGAAAAGCATTCTCCATTTTCGAAAGAAGGTTTTGGGGAGCTATGGGTAGGAAATTCTCACACTTAGAGAAGTTCTCTGTTCTCCCATAGAAAAGCTCTTTGAAGGATTTATAGGACAGAGGGTTGCTCTTTAAATCCTCCTTCAAGCCAACTTCTTATGTGCCTATTAAAACAGGAAACACCTGGGTGCCACCCAAACACCTGCGTCATTGTAGAGCCCCACTCCATCATGCCCTCATGAAAGCTGCATCATGGAACCACCCCCTTTCAGTTAACTCCCCATTTCCTGCAGCTGGGGTCCAGCAGGGAGGTGTCCACTTTGGTTTTTGAGTCAGAGTCTCTCATTAGGACCTGGGGCTCTTCCTAGGCTAGGCTAGCCAGTGAAGCTCAGGGATCTGCCTGTCTCTTCCTCACTTCAAAGTTCTAAAGACCAGAATGACCACTGTCACCTATAGGCCTGTCATACTGTGGTAAAATGAAATGGGACAGACACAGAGTTCTTTGTGTGTGTACACGTGTTGTACAGGGGTGTGTACACATGTATGCATGAGCACATTTGTGCACACATGAATGTGGAGGCCAGAGCTCAACCTCAGGTGGTGTTCCTCTGAACTGCCCACCTGGTTGGTTTGTTATGTAAAGGAGATAGTTGAATTTCTCCAAGTTCAAGTCCAAGTTTATGAAATAGGGTAGACTCTATGTGCCCCACAGAAAAGCATTCTCCATTTTCGAAAGAAGGTTTTGGGGAGCTATGGGTAGGAAATTCTCACACTTAGAGAAGTTCTCTGTTCTCCCATAGAAAAGCTCTTTGAAGGATTTATAGGACAGAGGGTTGCTCTTTAAATCCTCCTTCAAGCCAACTTCTTATGTGCCTATTAAAACAGGAAACACCTGGGTGCCACCCAAACACCTGCATCATTGTAGAGCCCCACTCCATCATGCCCTCATGAAAGCTGCATCATGGAACCACCCCCTTTCAGTTAACTCCCCATTTCCTGCAGCTGGGGTCCAGCAGGGAGGTGTCCACTTTGGTTTTTGAGTCAGAGTCTCTCATTAGGACCTGGGGCTCTTCCTAGGCTAGGCTAGCCAGTGAAGCTCAGGGATCTGCCTGTCTCTTCCTCACTTCAAAGTTCTAAAGACCAGAATGACCACTGTCACCTATAGGCCTGTCATACTGTGGTAAAATGGGACAGACAGCATGGTTAGGCACACCTGCTCTGAAGGGATTAGAAAGAAGACATATACAGCCCCCAGCCCTGTAGACTTTGTGCATTTCAATGGGACCCTGTCCTGGATATGGGGAACAGTCCTGGATAAGGCCCCTTCCATCCCCAGGAGGAGGGCCCAGCCCAGAGTCTTCCATCCCCTCCTCCTTTGTCTAAGGTTGAACCATTTGGAAATTCATTCAGAGGTCAAAAAATGTGAATATTGGCAGTTTCCCAAGGCCCCATTAATCCTTCTTGGTGTTGGGAGAATGTGCCCAGTTTGAAAGTTGGGCAGATTTCTCAGCCTTTTATTCTGTCCATTAAAGGCAGGAAGCCCAGGGCTGCAGATGGCTCAGTGGTTATGACGGCTTGCTGCTCTTGCAGAGGACCCAGGTTCTATCCCCAGCACTCACAGGCCCCAAGATCTCCAGCTCAAGGCTCCAGTACTCTCTTCCAGCTTCCATAGGTACCTGTGCACATGTGGTGCATATACATACACTCAGACCCACACATGAACACATTAAGAAAGAACAGAAAACCCAAGAGTAGCCTTAAGTCTTGAGCAATCCCAGTTTCTTTTAAGCCAGGCTGGGTATCTTTAGCTGGGAGGATACTGGGAACAGTAATATACGTATCACATGATCTCATTCAATACACACAACTTTCTGACACAAGTGTTTTTAATGGTCCCTCTTACAAGAATAAGGGAGTTGAAGCTCAGAGAGGTTAGTATTCTGTCCAAAAATCACACAGCCAATATGTTTTTGAGTGAGAAGATAAATTTAAACACCAATACTCAAACTGAAAGGCAAGGAGAGGAGACACTTTTGTCACAGGCTGTGGATGTACCTGTGCTGGCACTCTTGGACTCCCGGTGCTCAGCGATAATTCTCACTATCTTTTGCACTCTGTGCTCCATCACAGAATACAGCATCTGCCTCTCCTGCCAATTCTTCCCATAGGTCTTCAGTACCAGAAGAGGAAATCTGATTGGTCCAGCAGAGGTCATAGGTTACTGGGAAGAAAGAGCTTTCCTGATCCAATAGCTCAGGCTGAGGTTAGGAGATCAGAAAATGTGACTTGTGGGGAGGCAGGGTGTCCTGGGGAATGGTTTCTATCCCTCATGAATAACTGCCCGGAATTACTGAGTCCTAGCTCTGGGTGGTCAGATGTAACTTCATGAATTCTTTTGTTTGTTTGAGAAAAGGTCTCACCAGCCTGGAACTCACTATGTAGACCAGGCTGGCCTCCATCTCACAGAGGTCTACGTGCCTCTGCCTCCTGAGTGTGGGATTAAAGGCATGTGACACAAGGCTGGCCTGTTTCAGGAACTTATACTTTGCATACTGAATACACTTGACCTTCACAAGGATCGTGTCTAACACATCATTGCTCCCAGGGGGAAGCAGAAGTTCGGAGACGAAGAGAGCATCTTTGCCTCAAGTGTACGCCTCTGAGCACCTCTGACACCTTCTTCTAAAGTCTTCCTAGGTTCCTTCTCTTGTTGATGGTCCACAGCCTTTCTCCTGCTCATAGGAACAGAGTGCTTTTGGCCCTGTACTCTGAGGGTTGAGGGTAATTCGCTCAGCACACTGACACTCACCTGCACTCATTTGGTGCTAACTTACTGAATGCCAGTCTCTGCACACGAGACCCTGTATTCACACAGTTTATTGTCCAATGGGGAAGACAGACATTAAACAGATAATGACACCAATGATTATTTAATTGCAATCGTTATAAATGTTATGAAGAAGTCCGGGGGGCGGGGTTGGAGCATTTACAACATAAGAATTGACTCTGGAGGGTGGTCTAGAACAATGACTTGGAGAGAGAAATATGTAAGTGGGAGTCTGGAAGGGTTAGGTAGAAGCTGACCAGAGGTATAAAAGGTGGGGAGTGGGAGGTATAGACAGTGGACACTGCTGAGACAAGACTCACAGATGCAAAGAACTTGGTACAGTGAGCCTGGGCCAGGAAGGCAGGGGCAGGAGGAGCCGGCACACCGGCCCTGTCCTCTGTGTCCATGCCTCTAGCCCAGGCTATGTCTTACAGAGGCATTTGCAGGGGCTGGAGCAAGGGGTTGTGGGCATTTGTCTCTGCAGAGCCGGCAGTTGTGAGCAGTTGCTATTTTCTGGCCGTTTCCTGTGCTCCTGGGTGCGGGGGGGTGTGCAGGGGGGGCAGCAGAGGACGGGCATAGCTCACTTTTTATATATGTGCGACCATAACATTTAAGTGTCTTGGCTGTAAGCCTGAGACTAGGTCCCCCAACAGCCAGGCCTTGCTCTGCACGCTCTAACAGCTGTCTGTAAAACCCGTTTATGGAGCTTCCATAAATTTCTCAGATGCTGCAAAACACAGGGCTGGGGACAAAGAGTTGAAGGGAAGGGAGTCGTGGGAGAAACAGTGGCCACAGCATCTCTTAGAGCTTGTCCTCCGGGGCCCCCCAGCCTGCTCCCTGCCCACCTGGAGCCACCTTACCCTAAATTCTTTTATTGAAGCTGATCTGAACACTGACCCCGTGGGGCCCAGCTGGGCAATCCAGCTCAGCTCCGATGCAGGCGCTCTCAAGATTGCGGCAAAAGGTGCCGTAAATCAGAATTAAGTGTCATGATAGTGATTTGAACTGACACTGTTTTCACCTTGTCCATTTACTGGGAAATATATAACAGGAATAGATTGAGCCTGTCATATTGTACCTGAAAAATACAGCTGTTAGGGTAGGAAAGGCAGCCAGGACCAAGGCAAGGTCCCAGCAGGCCCTGGGTTGCTTAGCAGTGGGGGGAGACCCTTGTCAGCAACCCCTTGGACTAAAAAGTGGCCGCTGAAGGTTAGACTCTGCTTTCCAAGGGTCCTTTCAAGGCAGTTGCCCAACCAGCTTCCCAGGTGGTGATATCCCAGTTGCTATAGAAACTCACCTGTCCAGGCTACAGAATAATTTAAAAATATTTTTGACTGATTTTTATTGCATGAGTGTTTTTGCCTACATGTGTACCACATGTGTGCAGTGCCTGCAGAGGCCAGAAGAGGGTGCTGGATCCCTGGAACTGGTTGTTAAGCTACCACGTGGGTGCTGGGAACCAAACCCCTGTTCTCTGCAAGAGCAGACAGTGCTCTTAATTGCTGAGCCATTTCTCCAGCCCCAAGAAATATTTTTGGCAGTGCTTGGCATGGACTCTGGGTCCTCAAGTATATTAGGCAAGTGTTCGACCATGGATCCACATCCGGAGCCTTAAAACAAGAAACCAAAACAACAAAACTCCTTTTTATTGAATGTAGCTTATATACAGAAAAGTGCACAAGTCATGACTATGTTGCCTGGTTAATCTTTCCAACTGAATGAAAATGCCCCTGTTCTCAACAGCCAGATGGGAAAGCCATACCCCCAGCTCCCAGAAACCCAGTCACAACCTCCTTCTCCCACAGGGAGGGGGCACTAATCTAATGGCTGAAACTGGATCAATTTTGTACATGGCATCAAACAAGGAGGTCATTTCAAAGTTCCCACCTGTTACTTGGGTCCCCAAAGGAAAACAAGAACCTTTTAGCTTTACTATAAGTTGCAAGCAGATATGGGATGCAGCTCAGTGGTAGAGTGCTTACCTAGATGGTATAAGGCCCTGGGCTCCATCCCCAAGCATGGGCAAAATAATAACAAAAAGAAGGGGTACTAGCTCAGTTGGTAAACTGCTTCCCATGTATGTATGGGGACCTGCACCCACGTAAAAAGTTGGGTGTGGTAGCGTGCACCTGTCACCCCAGAACTGGGGGTAGGAGTGAGGGTGGAGACAGGACAATCCCTGGAGCTCACTAGGAAGCCAGTTTAGCTGAATTGGGGAGTTCCAGGTTCAATGAGAGACCCTGTCGCAACAAATAAGGTGGAGAGTGATTGAAGACCCCTGTCATGGACTTCTGGCCTCCATTTGCACATACACACATATTCATGAGCGAGAGAGCGAGAGCAAGAGAGAGAGAATGAGAATAGCCATGAACAACAACTGCCCCCTCGCCTCTGGAGGACTCCAATCTAGTTCCAGAGGTAGGTGGGAAAGACGAATCTGGGCAGGGTGTGGGGTGGCAAGGGAAGAACAGGAATCAGAAAGGACCAAGCAAAGAGGATCAGGGTAATGTTCAGGACTGTGGTCTGGGGAGAAGGGAGTGCAGAGTGAAGGGGCTCAGGCTGGGAGACAGGGTTGGGGTAAGGTTCTGGAATGGGGATTAGAGACAGGGTAAGGATCACGGATGAACTGAAGGCCAAGTTTGCAAACCAGAGGACCCCTGAGCCAGAGTGGCACAGAGTAGAAATGTATGGGGAAGGTGCGGTGGGCCCAAGTTTCACAATACCAGACGGTGCACATCAGGGCCCAACCCTCATCAAGATTGGTGGGGGCAGGATGACCCTTTTGCACCCGGGACAGGGCTGCTTCCTTCCCCACCTGCTCCTCCTTACAGTCTCCACACGCTCTGCCTGCCCAGCCCTCCCAGCCCCACTGACCAGTGGAGGACAGGTGGGTGGTCATAGCACCTGCAGGCAGCCCTCTGCTCTTAGGACCCTGAGCCCAGGCTTTGGGTGGGCTCTGCTTCCACCCCACTCTTGGCTTCCTTTTCCTCCTGGGCCTGGAGCTCTGCCTAGAACCCCTCCTGCTGGCTGAACTTGAAACTCCTGTCATTGAGGGACACCCTCATGAGTGACTACCCTCTCAGAAACAGACAGCTGTCCTCTGCGACTGCAGAAGCCAACCTGCCACTCAGCCAGGGTCCTCCCCTCACTTCCTTTCTCCTTTCTCTGGTTGTCCTGTTCCACAGGCTCTGACTCTGTCATCTTCTGTCAGCTCACTAGTACCTGCTCACCAGGGTGCTGACCTCTCTTAGCCTTGGCTTTCAGTGCTTTGAATTTTAGCCTGTCCCTTTGTTCCCTTGGGCCCAGGGAACATGTCCTTGTGCTTGGACTAGTCTTTCTCCAGGAAGCACTCTGTGAAGGCAGACAGTTACCCCCTTTCCTTAGCAAGATGTTCTCATTCCCATGGGGATATCACAAGCCCCAGGGCAAGAATTGTGCCTGTCTTGTGCAGTGCCCTTACCCCCTGCTCAGTTGAGTGGCCAAAGGACAAGAGGCTAAAAAGGCCAGCTTTGAGGTAAGGAAATTTGAAAGCAGTGCTTAACTGCTCTGGGCCTCACTAGTTGCATCTGTGAAATGGACTGACATCGCTTTCTACTGTGGGGTTCTGTGAGGATCAATGCAATAAGGATAATCAATGCTAATGTCATTTGTGGCTTCCACTCAGTAGGTGGTACTGGTTGCTTTTTCTGTGTTCTCTTACTATTGGAAACACTGCTGACATTTTGGTTCCTCCAATCCCTGACTTCCAGCATTCTCCATTCCTCCTCCCTAGTACCTTTGATGTCCTAGGTTGCTCTGAACCTCAGTTTGCCCAGAGCCTCCAGTGTATGCTCATACTCTCTGTGGCTCTAGAAGCTTCAAAGTCAAGGCAAAGATTGCAACCCTGCTCTTGGGTCTGCTGACTATCTGTGGCAGAACTGGAAAAGTCCTGCTCCTCCTTCTTACCCTGCTGGACACTGACCTCCCTTCCCCATGCTGCCTTGCAGCTGAGACAGTCTCGGGGGGCATCATGCACAGGGGAAATGCCCAGTGACTGGGATGGCTGGTGGAAGAGGCTGAGGTTGATGAAGAGCCTTTATCGACCTCCTTCTGCAGACGCGGCTGCATCGCTCACAGGCTCAGGGACGGGAGCACATCCGTCTGGGGCACAGAACGCAAGGGGGCTGGGATTTCTCATCCAAAGGTGCCAAGGAGTTCACATCAGGAAACATTAGTCTGATGAGTTCCCTGCAAGTGGAGGGAATGTCAGGCATTCATCACAGCTGAGGGGGAGGCAGTGCCAGGCCCTTGGACCAATCCCCCAGGGGCCCATCCTTCCTGGGAACTTCAGAACCTCGCTGAGCCTGAAGACAAGGATGGAAATCACCCTTGAAGTGGCTCAGCTGCTCTCTGTCATCCTTCAGAGCCCCTGGGTTGGGGGTGGGAGAGCCTTTGAGAACTTATGCAGGTGACTTGATGCCCTGAACCTTAGTTTCCATGCCTGTAAAATGACATGGGAAGGATCTCCCCACCAGGGGATTGTTAAATTAAGATCATATGTCAGGTACCCTGCTCCAGGCCTGGCATACAGTAGGTGTTTCATAATAGCTGGGCCCAGTTCCTGTTCTTCCCTTCCCTTTTCCTCTACTGAGCTATCCTCCCCTGCATGGCTAGTCCTGGCTCATCTTTCATCTGCACAGTAGAGCAGACTGGTGGCTATGTGAAGGCTGTCTGAAGACATGCTTGAATAAATGAAAGGCCAAACCCAGCTTGTGTGTGTGTGTGTGTGTGTGTGTGTGTGTGTGTGTGTGTGTGTACAGATGCACCTGTGTGCACAAATGGGCTGAAGGACAGCCCCTGGTGGTGTTCCTAGACAGGGTTTCTCTGCGGCCTGGAACTTGACAAGTAGGTTAGGTTGGCTGGCCAGGGAGTCCCAGTGTTCTACCTGCCTCTGCCTCCCCAGTGACAGGATCAGCAACAGGGTGCCTTCATGCCTGGCTTTTTAAAAAATATATATTTTATTTCATTATTTTTATTTTATGTGTATGAGTATATTGCCTGCATGTATGTGAGTGCACCTGTGTCATGCAATGCCGTGGAGGTCAGAAGAGGGCTTCAGATTCCCCTGGAACTGGAGTTAAGGACAGTTCGTAGCCGCCATGTGGGTGCTGGGAATCAAACCCAGGTCCTCTGCAAGAGCAGTCAGTGCTCTTAACCGCTGAGCCATCTCTCCAGCCCCATGCCTGGCTTTTTTTTAAAAAAAATGTGTCCTGGGGATTAAACTTGGGTCCTCATGCTGGTGTGTGTGTGTGCTGTAAGTACTTTGAGACTGAACTACCTCCCCAGCCCAGAATGTCGGCTGCAGACCCTGTACCTCAGGAAAAAACAAATGGGTGCAGACTGCATACTCCGTGATATGTAACAAAATGCCCTCCCCCTCTTTCATCGCAGTCCACCCCTGCACTTCTGTACTGAACTGACAGCCATATGCTGCAGGGGTAACAAGGACATGGTGTCAAATTAGGTCACCTCCTTTGCTTATGATCCTTCTGTGGCTCCTCGGTGCTCTTGGGGTAAAACCCAAACCCTTTCTTTGGGACAGGTCAGTGGGGACCACTTGCTTTTCAGTCTCCCCTGCTCTCCAAGCCCTCACCTTTCTCCTGCAGCCAACCTAGGCTTCCACCAATCCCAGCATGCCACATTCTTTCCTGTCCATTCCCTACTATGCTGGCTCGCATCCACCACTCTGGCCTTGAGCTCCTGAACTGTCTTCTCTCCCATGCCTGGGCTTTTAAAGGTTCAGTAGGGAACCCTGTGGACCTGCCCCTTCATTTCCTGAGCCAGCACAGGATGTCCCCCAAGACTCTGTGGTTCCCTTGATGTTTCCCACCTGTTCTGTGGAGGAAACCACGGAAGAAAGTCCTGGACTCATGCTATGGTCCCGTGCAGGATGCAGGGAACTGGGGCTGCTGGTGCTGCACTAGCTACTGGGTTCTAGGGTTGGCTTTATGTCCAGACTTGGCCATCTGGTATGACTTGGGAGAGTCAGTTACCAATGGAGCCCACCTGGGGAGCCAGGTGCCATTCCAACCCCTTCCCTGGGAGCCACAGCCCTTTCTCACCCCCAATCCCTGCTGGTTTAACTGTGTTTGGACAAAGTGTGTCCCAGTTCTCTTGTGTTGCTGACAGTCACTGCCCCTTGCCTGCTCCCAGGCTGTAGGGTCCCTCTCCATATCCCCAGTTGTGGAGACAGTACAGGGCTTGTCCCTCATCTCCTCAGTGCTCCAAGAGGCTGCTGCCTTTGACATTCAGGCATAGCCCAGAGGCAGGGTGACCCCAGATGCAAACCTGGTGGGGGCGGGGCCTGCCGAGCCAGGCGTGTTTTACAGCTCTGCCCAGATCGGTAATGGCGTCTGTGACATTGCTGCTCCAGTGGCGGCCTCAGAGTAGTCATCTGTCACATCTGTCGGGGCACTCCCCAACAGCCCCCACCTCCTCCTAGATCATCTGTCCTGGGAGGGAGCGCTGCCAAGAGATTTGTCCTCGAGGCCAGGAGCTGGGCAGTGGCTGGTAGTGTCCATGCCAGCCAGGCTTAGCAAGGGCATGGAGACCCAGGTCAGACAACAGCCAGGTGTGTATGCATGTGCACGTGTGTGTAGATATTCATTCATACCCGTGTGCCCAAATGTCCATCTTTCTGTATGTGTGTCCAAATAAGCATGCTTGAATATGTGTCATGTACATGCCTATGTGTAGATGTTTGCATGTACGTGGGTTGTGGATGAATGTTAGTGTGCAAGTCTATCTGCCTTGCATGAATGTATTTGTTTAAATGAGTTGTGTGATGTGTGTGTCTGTAGATGTGTACATATAATTGTTTCATTAATGTTCCTGAGTATATCTCTGTGTGTGTGTTCTGCTGTGTGCCTGTGTGTAAGCATCTCTCCATGTATGTGTGTCTACCTCAGTGAATGTCTGTCATTTCATTTAATCAGCATTGACTGTGCACCTACTCAGTGCTGGGTTTATCTTTAACGCTGATGTCACAGCACTGAACAGTCTCAGTTTTGGAAGCATTTTAAATTTCATTGGAGAAACAGTCAGAAAAAAAAACCTGATAAAAAATTAAGTTAGGGGCTGGAGAGATAGTTCAGTTGGTAAAGTACTGAGTTTGGTTCCCATAACCCACATGAAAAAGCCAGGCATCTGCTGGGCGTGGTGGCACATACCTTTAATCCCAGCACTTGGGAGGCAGAGGCAGGCAGACCTCTGTGAGATGGAGGCCAGCCTGGTCTACACAGCAACTTCCAGGCCAAATGGGGCTACAGGGAGACCCTGTCTCAAAAAATAAAACACAACAAACAAAACCAAACAAAACAAAAAATCCAGGCATGGTGGGGTACTTGTAATCCCATCTCTGGGGAGGTGGAGAGAGGTGGATCCCTTGGATGCACTAGACAGCCAATCTATTAAAAAAAAAAAAACCCACTGTGGATGGCACTTGAGGAACTAGGTCTGAGGTTGCCCTCTGGCCTCCACATATATGTGCACCCTTACACATACGAACCACACACACACACACACACACACACACACACACACAAAATTAAGTTGCATCAAGAGACTTTGGGCAGGAACAGGGTTGCTATTTTAGAAGAGTGGGCAGGGAGGGCTTCTTGGAGCAAGTGACATTGCTTAGAAGAGCAAACCATGCCCGAAGGAAAGGCTCCTGAGGGAGGAGCTTCCCTTCTGAGGAAGGATCTTACAGCCTGCAAACAGGGTCTGGGGCTGGATATAATGAGAGGGGCAGGAGATCTGACAGGAGGCAGGCAGGACCAAATGAAGAAAGGCCCCAGGCACCCCAGGAAGGAACTCAGCTTTGGCTTTAGAAGTTAAGAGCTTTAAGAAAGAGAACAGCAAGTTCCAATCTTGAGCAGTGGTGAGAGAATGGACCAAGGCACAGAAGAGGCCAGTAAGGAGGATGTGGGTGAGCGGTACTGGCAGCGAGGATCCATGTGGTGGCTGTGCAGGGGACCAGTGTCGGGACATGCTACCCAACTTCCACAGTGTTGTTTTATTTTAAGTTTACTTACTGTAGTTTGGTGATGTGGCACGTGCCTTTAATCCCAGCACTCCAGAGGCAGAGGCAGGTGGATCTCTGTGAGTTCAAGGCTAGTCTGGTCCATATAGCAAGGTTCCAGGCCAGCTGGGGCTACAAGGAGACCTTGTCTCAAAGAAAACAAAAAACTAAACTAAAAATGTATTGTGCGTGTGTGTGTGTGTGTGTCTGTGTGTGTGCGTGTGTGTGTGTGTGTGTGTGAGGCACATATATGCCAAGGTATGTGTGGAGGTCAGAAAATAACTTTGGAGTTGGTTTTCACCTTCCACCTTGTTGAGGTCTTTCTTGTTTCTGTTGTGGGCACTGCATGCCCCAGGCTAGCTGGCCTAGCAAGTTGGGATTATGGCTGCTTACCACTGCATCATGCTTTTAGTTTTTACATGTGTTCTGGGGATGGCACTCAGATCAAAAAGCTTATGCAAGTGCTTTTACCCACTGAGCCATCTCCTCAGCTCAGACAGTTTGTATTTTCTAAAATAGTTCACAACACTGGTTTTCTCTCCTTTTTCTGTCCATTTGAGTCACTTGCAGATATCACGTTTCAGCATTAAATACTCCAGACTGTCTTCTAAGCACAGGGATATTCTACACAGCCACACCACCATGGCTACACCCTACAATTTGAACACTGATCCAGTAGCTTCTAATATAAGGCCTACATTTACATTTTCCCAGTATCCCAATTCTGTCATGCTGAGAGGCAGGGGTGTCCTACAAGGCTGTTGGGAACACTGTCAAAGGGAGATAGCTTGACTGGTGTGGCCAAATTTTGAACAGTTTGAACAGTCATGGATTATAACTGGATAGATGGCTCAGCAGTTAAGAACACTGACTGTCCTCACAGAAGACTCAGGTTCGAATCCCAGCACTCACATGGTAACTAATAAGCGTCTGTACCTCCAGTTCCAGGAGATCTGATGCCCTCTTCTGACCTCCGAGGGCAATGCACAACCTGGGTGCACTTACATACATGGTAGCAATACACACAAAAACACAAAAAAAAAAATTAAAAGAGGAGAAATGTAGAATACTTACAGAAGAAATGATAAAATTATGAAAATCACCATTTTGCAGTTAAAAATGCAATATTCAATTCAAGAAAGGTTACCTTTGTGGATGTTAAAAAATATTTGAGTGAAATCTTAGGGAAATATAATGTAGCCACAAAGTTTTAAAGTATTACAGGACAAATTACTTTCTGATTTCAAATAGGAGGTTTTCTTTGCCAGAGCAGAACCTGGTGGATGCCTCTTAACAAAGGGATCAAGCTGTCAGTATTGCTGAGCATGGACTGCAGGCAGAGTTTGAACATGGACCCCACAGCATCATCCTTGGACTGAACATGGGATGAAGAGCTCAAGCATCATGACTGACTTCCACACTTGGGACTTGACCACATCAGTAGAAGGTGGTGTCATTTACTGAGTGGAGAGGTGGGGTCAGGAACTATTGAAGGAGGAAAAGCAAGCCACCCATGCAGGTGGGGTCTGGTTTGAGATGCTGTACAGTTGGAGTTGTTGAAGAGGCAGCTTCCTCTATGAACCTAGAGTTCATGACCATGGTTAGAAATGGAGATAGGAATTCAAGCGTTATCCATAACCAGTGGATCAGGGAGTATGACATCATCCCATGACATTATCTAGGGAGAGAGTGCAGGTAGTATGAACCTGATGATGTCCAGTAAGAGTTGAAGTTTGAGAACTCAAGTGCTCAGAGCAACAGAGTGGCCAGCTGGGATGAAGGCTGGGGAAACATCAGATCCCATGAGATGAATGGTCAATGGAGGCCAGTGGCACCCTTCACAGGGGCAGATGCAGGAACCATTGTGTTTGCACAGTGGTAGGAGTGACCAAGAGAGGGAGAGAATGGTGATGATGGAGAGCAAAGGACAATTACAGAAGCCACATTCTCCAGTGGGGAACGTGGATGCAAGTCAGGCCACCAGTGGTGGGATGTTGATGGGGCGGAGCCTTTGCAGCTTCCTCCGCAGGAAGGAGTCAAAACTAATGGCATCGTGTGTGTGTGTGTGTGTGTGTGTGTGTGTGTGTGTGTGTGTCTGGGGTCCACTGGGACAAATGATGTGCTCCTTCATGCTCCTGTGTGTCATGCTTAGCTGTGTCTCTGGATCCTCTGTGGGTGTGTGTCCTAGTTTGTTTCTCCATTGTGACAAAACACTCTGACCAATACCAACTTGGGGAGGAAAGGGTTTATTTGTCTTCCATCTCCCAGGTCACAGGTCGTCACTGAGAGAACCCAAGGTAGGAACTCAGGACAGGAACCCACATCACTCAACAATCAAGAAGATGGCCACAAGCCAGTTCAATAGAGGAAATTCCCCCGTTGGGGCTTCCTCAACCCAGGTGTGTCAAGTTGACGCTAAAGATATCCAGCACAGTGTGAATGGTGGACATATTCTTGCCTTCTAAGTCAACAATATTACAATAACTCCTGTCACCCCTGGGGGACTATTTTTCCACTCCCCTGTCTCCTCTTTCTAATGGTATGGTAGGCTATTTTTTCTCCCAAGCTCTTTCCCCGAGCATCTTGAGTTCTTTGGGGGCATCCCAAAATGCTCAAAGATGACATCTTCCCTGGTACTCACACCCTGCCTTGGGGACTCCCACTAAGTTCCAGTTCTGAGGAGGCAGGAACAGCCCACGGAGGCTCTGAGTCTTTGGAACACTGATCCCCCTGCAGGTGGAGAAATGACCCACATCCCTACCATAAACTCCTCAGGGCAAAGGCATGAACTGTTCTGTGAATCCAGAAAGGACACACTTGGCCTGCAGAGGGCACTGTGGAGCCAAATAACGGTTACTCGAACACAGAACTGCAACTACTGCAGCCAATCAGATAACAGATGGCACCACTCACAGGTGGGTAGTGTACAGGGCGTGGATACCCAGGCAAGGACAGAATCAAAATGACTGAATTGCTTATTTATGGAATTTCTCAATCATCTGGACTGCAGTTGACTGAGCTACTGAAACCAATGAAAGTAAAATCACAGACAAGGGGAGGTGATCACATCAGACAGAGGAGTGCTGAAAAATTAGACACCATGTTTTAATGGATGCTGATAAGTTTTTGATCTGTCCTGATGATAGTGGGAGGCTTTAGAGACAGGCATTCTAGAAAGATCACCAGGAAGTGAAGAACAACTGAGAGGAATTGTTAAAGCTGCTGGTGGGAAAGCCAGTTCGGAGACCACCATGCCCATCACTCCCTCTGTTTGTCATATGGCACCCAATTTTTAGATCTGAGAGCTCTCCATTGCACCAGACTACCCAAGGTCAAGTTCATGACTAGTCTCCTCAAGGTGCCATAACAAAATACCACAGACTGGAGAACTTAAGCAACAAAAGTCAATTTTATCACAGCTCTGTGTGGCAGAAGTCCAAGGCAAGTTGCCACTTGAGTAGGCTTCTGGTGAGGGGTCTCTTCCCTGCCTGTGAACAGTTACCTTCTAACTATGTCCTCACATGACATACAGACAACTCTAGCACCTCTCTTCTTAGAAAAGCACTAGCCCAGTCAGGTGGTCCCATTCCCATGACCTTATCTAACCCAAAGCCCCCCCCAACAAATACATTTGGGGTTTCAGCATATTAATAGGGGGGCAAAATGAAGTCTATGATACCACCAGTCTCAAACCACCGAGATGACTGTGTTCCCTCATTTGGTTGAGCTGGGGTACCATTCCTGATGCCGTGCTGTTCCAGACTCTGGAAGTGGAACCTTGTAGTCAGCAACTGGAGCAGAGCCTCTTTCATGGATACCTGGTGCTGGGAGGAGACAGTTCCTTATAAACTAAGGGGAGGTCCCAGCTCCAGGGTCAACAGGGACAGGTAGTAGGTCTTTCAGGCTCTTGAGCCTGGAACGGAGGAGGGGACAGGTCAGACACTGTTAGTCAGGCCTTAGAACTCCCAGAAGGTTGTCACTTTGGTTTCTAGGTCCTTTCTTCTTTCACTTTAGATTTTTTTTTCACCTCTCCAGTCAGGTATAACTGACACACAAAAAGTACATACTTACTGTATACACCTTGATTAGACTGGGGATAAACATACACCCATGAAACTATCACCACCCTCCAGGCCATAGACAGAGAGCTGGGGACGTTGCTCAGTGATAGATCACTTCCCTAGTGTCCATGAGGCCCTGTGTCTGATTCCCTGGCTCAGTAAGAAGGCAGCCTGTCACTGCCTACGCTGACCTCCCACTTACTATTTTTTAACCTTTCATTTTTAAAAAGAAATAGCTTTCCTGGATTAAAAAAAATACTGAGTGCAGGCTAGAGAGATGGCTCAGCAGTTAAAGCACTGGCTGCTCTCGCAGGGAACCTGGGTTCAATTTCCCGCACCCACGTGGCAGCTAGCAACTGTCTATAACTCCAGTTCCAGGGAATCCTATGCCCTCTTCTGGCCTCCACAGGCATTGCAAGTGGTATACTTACATACATGCAGGTAAACACTCATACACACAAAAGTAAAGAACTCTAAACAAATTGTGTATATTTGTATTATATATCGAATAATATAAATGTGCATATTTGCATATATAACATAGTTAATCTGGAAACACACTCATGGAAATATCAAAATGATGAGATAGAACCTCTGGGCAACACAAATATGGATAGTCTCCCTAATTTTTATTTTGTTTGTGTTTTGAGACTGGGTCTCCTTGTAGCCCCAGCTGGCCTGGAACTCACTATGCAGACCAAGCTGACCTCAGTCTCAGAGAAATCCACCTGCCTCTACCTCCTGAGTGCTGGGATTAAAGGCGTGTACCACTACGCCCGGTGTAGTCTCCTCACTGTTTATGTTTGACCTTTTATACTTCTGAAGCTAAAAGTATTTCTTCATGATGAAAACACTTTCATTCTGTTTATGTGATTTGTTCTCAAAACCAACATCAATATTCTGATAAGTGCCTTCACTTTTCTCAGGCCTGTACGTCAGACACACACCTGACTTGCTGATCAGTGTTTAACGAAATGAGTCATATTACATACATGGCTTGATTTTCGCAATTAGCAATACATGGTGGAAACCCATTAAAGCAAACCTATTGCTGCTTCTTTTTGTTTTTTTTAAGCCTTATCTTTTCCTGTGATAAACCTGCCATGATTTAAGCATTCTTCTAGGCGTGGATTCTTTCCAGCTCTGTGGCCACTGTAAATACTTTTAGACTAAGCACCGTTATTTATCCCTATACGTGAAAGCTTTTGTTTATTTCTGTAGGACAAATTCTTGTGTGTGGGGTGGTTGGTTGAAGGGTATATGTATTTGGACTATTCAAATAGATTTGTTTTCCATATTGCTTCTCTGAAAAAGGCAGAATTCTTTTTGTCACCAGCTATCAATAAAAATCCACTTTCCTTTCTCTCTCCTCTGGAGTAGGTGCGAACGCGTTTGAATCCTTGCCAGTCCGATGGGCGAGAAGTGCTACCACGTTGTTACTTTAATTTGCATTTCCCTGAGTCGGAGGAGCCTGAGCCATATGTTTATTGGCCATTGGGGCTTACTCTTCTGTGAGCCTATTCATGTCCTGGGAACATTTTTCTATTGGATGCTTTGTCTTTTTCTTAACAATTTGTAAGAGCTGAAAATTAACCCTTTGTCTGCCAGAGGTACTGTAAATGTATTTATTTGCCCTCAATTTAATATTTGTATTTTAATGTTGTTTATAAAAATATTTAATCATCTCAAAGTGTTTACATTTTAATGTAGTGATGGGGCTGGAGAGATGTCTCAACAGGTAAAGGAGCTTGCCACCAAGGCTGATGACCTGAGTTCAACCCCAGAACCCACATGGAAGAAGGAGAGAACCAACTCCCATAATTTGTCTGCTGATATTTACATGTGTGTTGTGGTACATGCACCACTCCAATAAATAAAGAAATATATATTTTTTAAAAACCAAGAGTGTGCTCCCCTTCCAGTAATGATGAAGTTCCTGGTGAAGGACAGAGACTCTTTTCTGTAGATCATACTGATAAACTCTAGACAAAATATTTACAAAGCTTTGTGAAAGTGACCCCAAAACAGGCAAAAATTGGAGAGACTGATCTGTGTAAAAAGTAAAGAACACTGGGTGAGGTTACTATTTGTACAGTTTTGTGTCTATGGGCAGGCCTCAGGCAGATCTCAAGAGTTAGCTGAAACTTGTACAAACCAATATTGTAACCTCTGGAGGTACCAGAGGGCAGACCTGGAATTTTCCACAGAAGTTGGAAAATAAAGAAGGAAAATTCCAGGAAGGAAGGATCCATGGATTGGGTGCCAGATTCTGTTTAGAAACTCCACCCAGGGGCTGCAGAGATGGCTCAACAATTAAGAGCACTGACTCCCTGCAGAGGACCCAGGTTCAAGTCTTAGCCCCCACATGGCAGATCACAACCATCTATAATTCCAGTTTCAAGGGACTGATGCCCTCTTCTGGCCTCTGTATGCACTGCACACACATGATACACTTTCTTACATGCAGACAAAAACACTTTATATATATATATTATAATATATATATATGTAAATGAGTAGAGAGGAAGGAAGGAAGGAAGAAAGGAAGGAAGGGGGAAGAAAGAGAGAAAGAAATTTCACCCAAACCTCAGGCTGTTTCTGAACTATGGACCCACAAGGGAAACTTACAGAATCCTATCAGGGACAAAACTAACTGAAAAGAGAGTTTAGCTGTTTGCCTACCACAATTGAAGTTCAGCCAAATAAAATTAAATAGTCAAAATGAGAAATAAAAAATTAAACAATTGATATCATTTGTAAAATTATATATTTTTGAAATATATCCTTCCTAGGAGCATAAGAACACAGTTTTTGCAGCTAATCACTAAAAAAAGTCCAAGATACCCTCCATAACTACTAGGCATATGAATAAATGAGATACTGTAATTCATACTCAATAGGAAAGGCTGGAGATCAACCTCAAGTTCTCCACATCTTAGAATTAAAAGGCAAATATTTTAAGCCTGTAACATAACTATAAAAGGGAAAGTATATTAGTAATGAACAATTACTAATAGAAAGCCTTAGCAAAGATAGATCCATGTCATAGTTGGCTTCCGCTGTCAACTTGACACAAACCTGCAGTCATCTGAGAAGAGGGAAACTCAACTGAAGAATTTCCCAAATCAAACCGGCTTGTGGCCACATCTGTGAAGCATTTCTTGATTGCTGATTGATGTAGGGGGACCCAGTCCACTGTGGGTGGTGTCAGCCCTAGGCGGTGGGGCCTAGGCTGAGTAAGAAAGGTGGCTGAATGTGAGCCTGAAGCCAGCCAGTAAGCAGCGTTCCTCCATGGTCCCTGCTTCAGTTCCTGCCTCCAGGATCCTGCCTTGAGCTCCTGCTTTGGTTCCCCTCAGTGGTGGACTGACTATAAGCTGTAAAATGAAATAAATCCTTCCCTCTCCAAGTTGTTCATGGAAATGGTGTTTATCACAGCAACAGAAAGCAAACTAAGGTACAACATAAGCAAATGGGAATTTTGAAACCCAAAATATCTGAAATAAAAGTCAAATGAATGAGATAAAATTTTATATTTAAATATAATTACCCATATTATCCATTTCTTTATAGAATCTAGGTTCCCTGTCATTAAGCAAAATTATATCTTAGTAACAGGATTATACATATAACCACTTAAAAATGTGAACTTTTTTTTCCCACATATGAGGCTGCACATTCCTATTGCAGTTTAATTTTTTTGTATAGTGTGAAGAAAGGCTCCAACTTCATTTTCTCAAAAAGAGTAAGATAGGGCCTTCTTCATTTTTATTGATTAATTCGGTTATGTTGACAATTTCATAGATGCATATAATACATTCTGATTACTCTGCCCTCCCCCCATCTCCTCTTACTTCCTGCCCTCCTTATCAGCATACCCCATGCCCCAGTCCCTTTCCCAGGCTCATGACCCACCGTTTTGTGACCCACTTAGTGTAACCAGGGCCATCTGTGTGACCATTGGATCAGAACCATCTGTTGGAACCAGGTGGTGAATACAGTGAATACACAACTGAAGGCCATGACTTTCCTCTTCCTGAATCTGTCAGAGGAAGACAGCTCAGCAGTGAGGAGGTAGCGCTGTAAGCCCATCCGCCATCCATCCTGACTGTTGATGGCTCCATTCTTGTGCAGGCCCAATGCAACATTCACAGCTGCTGAGTTCCTGAGTGCGATGTCTGTGTCCTGCCCAGAACACAGCATCTCACAGCACTTCTCCTTATTTTCTGGCTCTTACATTCTTTCCACCCCATCTTCCACAATGTTCCCTGAGCCTTGGAGGGAGGGTCCAGATGTCTTGTTTAGTGCTGAGTCCTCATCAGTCATTCTCAAAGACCTTTTCTCCCCTTACTTAGGTAAAATACTATGTATTGAATTCTTATATACAAGGGTGTATTTCTAGGCACTTAATTTTGTTTTGAACATTGTAAATCCAGTAAATCTATGTCAATGTCATGTTGTATTCTAGTGGCTTAAAAGGTATATTTTAGGATGTGTTAGGTAGGGTGACATCTTTAAAAACATATATGCATATCCCTTTAAATATGCACCCTTGATCGTTTTACACATTTATTCATTTAAAGAAACTTTATGATCATTTGATCCAGTTAAAATTGGTGGCACCTGCATGTAATCCCAGCACTTGAGAGACTGGGGCAGGAGGTTTGCCAAGTTCAAGGCCAGCCTGAACTCTGAGACTCTGTCCTAAAAAGAAAAAAAAGGAGGGGTCACCTGGAGAGATGGTTCAGTGGTTAAGGGCACTGGCTGCTCTTGCACAGAACCCAGGTTCAGTTCCCAGCACCCAATGGCGGCTTTACTGTTCATAACTTCAGTTTCAGGGACTCCAACTCCCTCTTCAGGCATTGCAGGACAGAGATGCACTTACATACACATAAAATAAAAATAATTTAAAAATTCTTTAAAAAAGAAAAATGGGGATACTGTAGCTGGAATTATGTAAATTTATATATGATTGGTGGGAGAATTGACATTTTTCATGTGTGCACGCACGTGCACATGGCACATGTGGAGGCCGGAGGATAACCTTGTATATCGTTCCTCAGACACTGTCAACCTTGGTGTTTTTTGTTTTGTTGTTGCTGTGTTTTTAAGGCAAAGTCCCCCACTGTCCTAGAACTTGCCAAGTAGGGTAGGCAGGCAGGCCATCAAGCCCTGGGACCCACATGTCTCCACCTCTCTGATGCTGAAATTATAAGCATGCACCACCACCCCTGGCTCTTTTGCATGGATTCTAGGGACTGAACTCAGTGGGCAAGAAGTGCTTTACTGACTGAGCTCTTTCCCCATCCCAGAACTGACAATTTTGTGGTAAGGTTTTCCATCCAAAAATATAGTGTCTATTTCTAATTTCTTTATGATTTATTTAAATTTTAAAAAAATTTTTAAATTTTATTATTTTTATGTGTATGAGTGTATTGCCTGCATGCATGTAAGTGCACCCATGTCATGTAATGCTCATAGAGGTCATAAGAAGGTGTCAGATTCCCTGGAACTGGAGTTTTGGGCGGTTGTTAGCTGCCATATGGATGGTGGGAGTTGAACCCGGGTCCTCTGCAAGAGCAGCCAGTGCTCTTAACCACTGAATCATCTCTCCAGCCCTTAAAATACATTTTCTTGCCAGGTGTGGTGGTGCACGCCTTTAATCCCAGCACTCGGGAGGCAGAGGCAGGCGGATCTCTATGAGCTCAAGGCCAGCCTGGTCTCCATAGCGAATCCAGGCCAGCTAGGGCTACAGGAGACCCTGTCTCAAAAAGACCAAATATACATACATATTTTTTTTCTTAATTCAACGAAAATTGAGGTGAAGTTGAGAATATTTTGTGCATTTCTGAATTGTTTGACTAGAAAGAACTCACATTTGTTGGGATAGTTTAACACAATTCTTCTCTGAATAAAAGTGACCTGTGTCTTAAACTGGTTGGCAGTTCTTTCTTATTTCATTTTATTGGTAAACTCTGTCTAAAATATTTTACTTTTTAAAAAAGTGAAAAGGCTAATATATGCTCCACTAACACTTTTCAGACAATGCATAGTTCTATAAAGAAGAAAATAAAGGATGTCTGGAATTCTATGAACCAGTGACAACCATTTCATCCACTTTTCGGTCTATTTCAGACTATTTTCCCATTCTCTAGGTATGCACAAACACACACTTAGATATGTATGTCTTTATGTATGTTGTATATGTGTATGTACACATGCATATCATCTGTACATATCTTGAGATATTTGTATGTGTCTAAATGCATACACATGCATGTATACACACCCAAATGGGCTGACACTAGTGCGGTTTTAAAAAATGGGCTTTTAAATATATCATAAACATCTATTTTTGTAAAAATTTTTTAGAAAATGCATAGATTCCTTTGTCTGATACATAGAATTTTACTGAACAAATCCAATTTTAAAAATTCCTTAGTTAATTCATTATTTTTTGAGATAGAGTCTTGTTGTGTAGCCCAGAAGGCCTCAAACTTGGAATCCTCCTGCCTCAGTTTCTGAGGCATGGGGCTTACAGGCATGCACCACTATGCCTAACCCCCTCTTTCTTTCTTGTTATCAGGACCTATGTTAGTGGACATTTTCATAATCCAGTGAAAACCAAGGTACACTGGAAGCTATTTTGTGAATACCTATGTTTGAGACTAATGTCCTTTTTAATCATTTGCTTTCTCTTAGCCTTCAGCACCCGCGGGTAAATTCATGGATGGGATTTGTAGGATTCTTCACCTATTTTAGAAACTATTAACAGGACATGAGTTGGAGAAGAACTGAGGGTCAGAGTCTAATCACCTGCCAATCCTGGGGAATTCTGGGTGACGTGAGTGGCAACTTCCTTAAGAGAGCCAGTGGCTTGACAGGTACCAGAGAGACCAGAGTGTGATCCAGAAATTTTGTCTCCAGCTTTTTACCATTATTATTATTTTAAATTATGTTTATGTGTGTGGGTATCTGCACACGATTTGCAGGTGCCTGTGGAGACCAGAAGAGCATGTTGGATCCCCTGGAGCTGGAGTGGTTGTGAGCTGCCCTATGTGGGTGCTGGGAACTGAGTTCAGGCCCTCTGTTAAGATCAGCAAGTACTCGTAACCACTGATCCATCTCCCCAGCCCCTCCAGACTTAAAAAAAATTATTTTTATTTATGTGTATGAATGTATTGTTTGCATGTATGTAAGTGCACCTGTGTCATGCGATGCCCTCAGAGGTCAGAAAAGGGCATCGGATCCCCTGGAACTGTAGTTATGAATGGTTGTTAGCCACCATGTGAGTGCTGGGAATCAAACCTGGGTCCTCTGCAAGAGCAGTCAGTGCTCTTAACCTCTGAGCCATCTCTCCAGGCCATCCCTGCAGACTTTTAAAGATGGGAACAATGTACACCTCCCCTGAGCACTTGCCTCTTCCTGGAGGTCTGGGCTCCTTATTTCAGCATTGCACGACCCATTTCACAGAGAAAGAGGCTGAAGACAAGAGAACTCAGGATGGTCCAAGGTCACCACTTGGGACTGAACCAGAGGCTGTGCTGCCACAGACGACCTAGGAGAGCCTGACAAGAAGAGTGTGAGTCAAGAGAGACACCTGGGGTCCCACCCAAGTGTGCTAAGACTAAAGAAGTTCTGGAATTTTCCATTCAGAAGTCCCAAGAGCATGTTTGGATCACTGCTTGGGCCTGAGAGCATCCCCTTTTCTGGAGCCATTATGGGTGTGTCATGGCTTCTGTGTCCTGCTGCCTCCTACCCATGTCTACTGGACAGCTGGCCTTGGCATAGGCATACTTTGTAGAGAAAACTGTGACTCCTTCAGACAACCCTGGGGTTCTTGGACTCCTCTATATGCAGGAATAGGAGGCATAAGGGTAGATGGTAAAGCTAGCTTTATCTTACAGCTTTCAGTCAATCCCACTGTGTTTGTTTTTAATCTTTCCATGCATGTTTATATATGTGTGGGCACATGTGCATGTGTGGGGGTGCACGTGCTCATGGGTGTAGATGCATGGGGAGGCCTGAGGTTGATGTTAGGAATCATCCTTCATCTTGTTCACTGAGGCAAGGTTTCTCAATCAAACCCAGAGCTCATCAATATGGCTAGTCTCCTTAGCCAGCTCACTCTGGGGATCCCCCATCTCTGTCTTCCAAGGCTGGAATTACAGATACACCCACCGAACATTTATGTGCACTCTAGGAATCCAAACTCTGGTCCTCAGCAATGCTTAACCACAGTGCTGTTTTGGTTTTTGTTTTGAGACAGGGTCTCATATTGCCCAGGTTGACCTCAAACTTGTGATGTCACTAAGGATGACTTTGAACTCCTGAGTCTCCTGCCTCTGCCTCCCTAGTGCTAGGATCACAGTTACATACCAATGCACCCTGCTCAGCCCCATGTGTTTGTTATTCCCACTTTCTCTGACAGGTGGCATTTCTGAGAGCAAGCCTCTTCAGTGTCTAGTGGGATCAAATCCCTTCGTAATTTGCTTATTTACATCTCATATAGCATTCCAATGCAGACATGCCACAAAATTTCCATTTGGATAAATTTATACATCTTACCACTTGTAGGCATTTTAGGTAGTTTTGAGATTTTGACTATTATGGGTAGCTGGTTCCAGGATGAGATTTCTGGGACATTTCTTGAGCCCACACAGTTCAGCTTTGGTAGATGATACCAAACAGTGTGTGCCAAAGTATCAATGTACAGTCTCAATGCCTGAGACTTAGTCTTTTAGATCGCAGTCATCCTGGTTGGTGGGGGTAATGTCTATGTTTCTCTGAGGGTTAATGTGGTTGATACACATAAACATGTGTGTCACATGTTTATGGACCGTATGAATACATACACACAGCCAGACATAGCATTAACTTTTTCCCATTAAAAAAGTCTAGTCTGTCTTTTTCTTATTCATTTGTAAAAATGATTCACATCTTGTGGATCCAAGTTCCTTGTGTTTTGTTTGTTGGTTTGGCTTGGTTTTTTTTTAAATTAATGTTTTGATTCATTTATATTTTATGTATATAAATGTTTTGCCTGCATGTATATAAGTGCACACACGCCATGCAATGTCCACAGAGGTCAGAAGAGGGCATTGGATCCCCTGGAACTGGAGTTATGGACTCCAGTTCATGGCAGTTGTTAGCTGCCATGTGGGTGCTGGGAATTGAACCTGGATCCTTTGCAAGAGCAGCCACTGCTCTTAACTGCTGAGCCATCTTCCAGCCCCCTGGATTTTTGAGATAGGGTCTTACTGTGTAGTCCTGGCTGATCTGAACTTTACCTGATAGACCAGCCTCTGCCTCCCTAGCGCTCGGATTACAGACATGAGCTACCACATTCACCTTGTTAAACGTGAGCTGTTCACACCTCCCCTACTCTCTTTTATTTTTCTGAGATAGTCAGACCTGTTTAAGACATGCTCACCTCTTCCCAGGTCCTAGGATGACCTCTGTGTTCCTCTAAAGTTTTATTCTCTTGCTGTTCACGTGGAGACCTGCCATCAGCTAGAACTGATTTGGTGTGTGATGTGAGGCAGGGATTAAGAGACTCCTGTTTCCCATGGATATCCAGTTGACAAGCACGAGTTATTGACAAAAACCACTCCTTCCCCACTGGACTGTGGTACTGCCTTTGTCATAGGTAAGAAATCACGAATGACCTGGGAATGTAGCTCAGTGGTAGCACTCTTGCCTAGCATGCACACAGTCTTGGGTTCCATGCCCAGCACTATAAAAACAACACAAAACAACAAATATCAACATAAGGAAGCTGAAGAGATGCCCGAGTCAGAGAGAGCTTGCAGCACAAGCCTGAGGACCTGAGCTTCCATCCCCAGCACCCATATAAAAAGCTGGGTGTTAGGGTACGCAGTTGAAATCCCAACATTGGAGAGGCCAAGTCAGATGCATCCCTGGGGCTTCCTGGCCAGACCCACCCTCTCTCCCTCCCTCCTCTCATATACATACACTGGTGGCCAGACCACATTGCTCTTTTTACTATAACTTTATTGGAAGTCTTGCCATCCAGTTCCAGTTTTGATTTCCCTTCTTCCAGTTTTCCTCCCCTATTCTTGGGCACTGGCCTCCTGTTTGGCTCCTGCATTTGCCATGCACTCTCCAACCCCAGGGCCTTTGCATGTGTTCCCTCTGCTGAAATGCCCTTCCTTTCTCTCATCCCCTATTAGCTCTCTTATCCTTCAGGTCATAGCTCTATTGTCACCCCTTCTCTGGGGGTGACCCCCCCAGGTCAAATGCTCCAGGGATACCCTCATCATACTAACCCATCTTCCATTTGTAACCTTCCTAAATTGATTTTGCATTTATTCTTGTTGGTTATTTGATCAAATGCTGTTTTCTTCTCTATTCTACTGAGCTCAAGGGAAGGGACCATGGTCGTCATCTTCGGGGATATAATCTCAGGGCTTAGCATAACCAGGCCAGTCATCAAAGTGTTTGCATCAGTGAAAGACAGGGTCACTTGTTCATGGTGCTCTGTGCACATATCTGTTTATGTGTGCCTTTGCCTGACTGTGTATGAACAAAACTCTATCGTATATGGACAAGTGTGGGAACAGAGGCCAACCTCAGGGTGGCAGACTAGTGGAGATGGATTGACCTCCACCTCCTGATCCCTACTTCTTCCTCCCTGTGCTATCCACACTCTGGCCGCCCCTCTCCTTTCTAAGTGTTGAGGACGATGCTGGTCTCCAGCTGCCTCCGCGTGGCTGCCCTTGTGCAGTTGTCTGCCAGTTGTGCACGCCGATTACTGTGAATGCCACCATCTGGTACGCCACGTGGACATCATAATCTTTTCTTAATTACATTAGCAGCGCAATCAGTTACTGCATTACAAGGCCGGCGATGAGCTTTTAAATCTTGGTGGAAATCATAAATAATTGCACTAAGTACCAGGCGCCAGATGTGTGTGCCAACTTTGGTTGCACTAGATAAATAGTAACCTTACAAGAATGTTAGACAGCAGGCGGTCCGGCCGGCCACCAGGCCACACCACACCTGGGCCTGCACTGCAGGAAGGTCTCACCAGTCATGCTGTGGAAGGAGGGAAGACACCCACCAGCCACACCGTGTAAGGACGGAGAACACACAGGGACCCCTGGGAGTGTGTGGGTGCCAGGTAGAGTAGGGGATTCTCAGGGCCAGAGCCAGACAGGGAGAGGGAGGAATGTGCAAAAAAAACAAAGAGAAAATGAGGTGGGTGGATAGGTGGGAAGGAGGGAAGGAGGGAGGGAAGGAGGGAAGGAGGAAGGGGGAGGGAGGAAGGGGGAGGGAGGGAGAGAGAGAAAGAGAACAAATGAGAACAGGTGGGATGGGTAGAGGAGAGATGGCCACAGGCAGTGAGGGAGAGAGAAGAGTGGCAGGGACAGAAAAAGTGTGGCTCAAAAAGTCGTGGAGGAGTTGGGAGACTGAGGGAGCACAAGGAGGTTTTGTTCCAACTGAACTCATGGTAGGCAGCTAGCAGGGACTCCAGGGCCAACTCAGCTGCTGGGAGCAGGAGCCATGTGACCAGAGAGTGCATGGGCGAAGCACAGAGGCAGTGAATGAAGGGGCGGTATAGAGGGCCTGGCTCAGGTGAAGACAGAAGCCAGGGAGAGAACGGTGTAAAGCCAGAGGTATAGAGAACAGCAGCGGACACCAAACAGCCCAGAGATCAAGCCAAGTGTTGGAAGCTGGAAGCAGATGCTTAATGGTAACTGGCTTGCAGGACAAAGCTGGGTCCTTAGCCTATGGCGGGGAAGCATGCTGGAGCAAACTGGCCAGCCCTGTGCAGCTGGGAGAGGCCCAGGGAGGGGCTGGGTTTGTCTGCAGTGATGGAGGGACTAGCAGGGAAGACAGGCAGCAGCTTTCCACAGCCAGAGACTGTCCACACCTCTTGCCATGGCAATGGGTAAGCTTGCACTCTGAGGGAAGTCCTCAGATTTGGACATCAGTGGAGGAAAGAGTGAGACCCAGACCAACCCTTGGAGGTATCACTGCAAGGATGGCCC
The DNA here is from genome assembly GCF_000622305.1 of Nannospalax galili. NCBI lineage: Eukaryota > Metazoa > Chordata > Mammalia > Rodentia > Spalacidae > Nannospalax > Nannospalax galili. The sequence continues at coordinate 3,930,071 of NW_008331486.1, read as the reverse complement.
ATGAGAGGCCTGTCCCTCTCCCCCGTGTGGCTCATGGTGTTGATAGCTGGACTGGGAATGGTCCCCACATCCCCTTCCCACTTCAGGCCAGTGGGTTGGAGAACTGTGTTCTGGAAAAGCCACCTGGCATAGATGGGGTCTACAGAGTCTTCTCACTTATCCACCTTGGGTATGTGCACAGTGGCCTGTCTCCATGACTTCATGCCACACTTTTGAAAATGAGTCACAGCAGTGTCATTGGAGATTTGTGGGAAATTCTAAGATGAAAGGCACTAGGCAAACAGAAAAAAGCAACGGGTGTGTGTGTGGGGGGGAGAGATGATACACCTATATAAACACCTACCAACAACATTCTCTGAAAGATGAAAAAGCAAGAAGCTGGGTGTGGTGGTCCAGAAAGACTGAGGGAGGGGGATTGGGATTGCCATGAGTTCCATACCAGCCTGGGCTACAGAGTGATATCTTGTCTCAAATACAAAAAAAAAGGGGGGGGGTGCTGGAGAGATGGCTCAGTGGTTAAGAGCACTGACTGTTCTTGCAGAAGACCCAGGTTCAAGCACAACACGGGTGCGCTCACATACATGCAGGCAATACACTCATACACATAAAAAATAAAAATAATAAATTTTTAAAAATTAGTAATAGAATGATGCCAATAGATGGAGAGAGAGAGATTCTTAAAGACATAATACAAGAAAATTTCCCCAAATTGAAGGATATAAATTTCTAGATTGAAAGTGAATATGACAGCCTAATAATAGGCCCACACTTAGGATATCATTGTAAATTTTCAGAATTCCAGAGTACCAACAATAAAGAGAAAATCCTAGAAACTTCCAGAAAGGAAAATAGTACATTGGGAACCAGAATAATAATACTTGTCAACAAGAAGATGGGAGACTAGAAAACATGAAGGAAAGATTTTTTAAAAAACCTAAGAGAAAGTGATTTCCAACCAAGAATTCTGAATCTCATCTCCCTATTAATGAACTTGAAAACAGAATAAACACATTTTCAGATGTGCAATATAAAAATATAGTTGGGGGATTGGGGAGATGGCCCAGCAATTAAAAGCATGTACTGATCTTCCAGAGGACCCCAGCTTAGTTTCCAGCACCCACATCAGGGATCTCACAGTCACCTCCAACTCCAGCTCCAGGGGATGTGATGCTCTTTTCTGGCTTCCTTAGGTAGCTGCATACATGTGGTATATACACATAGATAAACATAATTTTTTAGTTTTTATTTTTTAATATTTTATTTATTATTTTTATTTTATGTGTATGAGTGTATTGCCTGCATGTATGTAACTGCATCATGTCATACAATGCCCACAGAGGTCAGAAGAGGACATTGGATCCCCTGGAACTGGAGCTGTGGATGGTTGTGAGCCACCATGTGGGTGCTGGGAATTGAACCCGGGTCCTTTGCAAGAGCAGTCAGTGCTCTTAACTGCTGAGCCATCTCTCCAGCCCCAATTTTTTATTTTTAAAATATTTTATTATTTTTATTTTATGTGTATGAGTGTATTGCCTGCATGTATGTAACTGCATCATGTCATACAATGCCCACAGAGGTCAGAAGAGGACATTGGATCCCCTGGAACTGGAGCTGTGGATGGTTGTGAGCCACCATGTGGGTGCTGGGAATTGAACCCAGGTCCTCTGCAAGAGCAACCAGTGCTCTTAACCACTGAGTCATCTCTCCAGGCCCAATTTTTAATTATTTTATTTTCAAGAAATTTCATATGAATATTGTCTTTGCGTTATTTCCAGTCCCTCACAAATTCCTCCCATGTCCCCCACTCCCTCTCAGTCTCTTGTCATTTGATTATTGTTACATATACATAAATACATACATACATATATATGTGTATATATAATGCACTGAGTCCATTTAGTGGTACTTGTGACGACGTGTATTTACAGCTGTCTATTTGGGATTAGATAACCTCTTGGGGAGTTACTGGCTGGACTAAAACTGATTCTCCATCCCTGAACATCCATTGTTTGCTGTAGCTCTTCATCTTGAGGTGGGACCCCAAGACATTGCCCCATCCACCTTGGCATGTCAACTGGTTTTATCATTATACAGATGTCACTAGACCATCACACTGTGCAGATTTCATTGGTGCAGTTTCCCTAGCATGTCTAGAGTGCTTTAACTAGCAGCAGGTGTCTTGTCCTGCTCACTCTTAAAACCTTTCTGCCTCCGCTTCTGCAATGTTCCCAGAGCCTTAGGTGTAGAGGTGACATTATAGATATGTTGCTTATGGCTGGGCACCTCACAGTCATGTATTCTCTGTATTTGATCAGCTGTGGAACTTCATAATAGTCTCTGTCTGTTGCAAAAAGACAATAAAAATAAATAGGTTTGTAGACTGGAAGCCAGGATCTTAGCTCTCTTTCTCACCTTGCAAGGTGGAGGTAATAAAGCTGAGAAGCCTGACACAGAGAAAAAATCAGCAGCCAGAAAGGCTAGTGATGGTGTGGTGCAGGCACCACTAGCAAGGGAAACTGAGTTTAAAAAGCCAGAGAAAGGAAAGTCTCCTGCAGCCGAAAACCTGTCTTAGAGGAATTGGCAGACACCTCCAACCTGCTATGTATTCCAGACAGGCTCTGTACAAATGAAGTAGTCAACTGTTGTATCCAAGGTTAGAAAGGGAAAATGCCGTCCCTTCTTGCTGCTGTCACAAAAACAGTTGGTGCTCCCCCCGCCCAGAGTGGTGGCACCCCATGGATAAGCTTCTCAAAATGCCTAAATGTTATCCTACTGAAATTGTGCCCCCGTAAGCTGCTGAGTCAGGACAGAAAGCCCTTCAGTCAGCAAGCAAAAAAGCTGCACCTATACCCCCCAGGACCATTCTGAGAATTCTCAATGGGCACCACCAGGCACAGAGTAGATTTCCTGAAGCATCTGGGGAGTGGCTTTCCACTGTGACTGGACCTCTTGATCTCAACTGAGGACACAACAGAAACTTGTCATCGCCACCTCCACAAAAGTTCCTATCAGCAATATGAATATTCCCCAACACCAAGAAGGCAAGAGGTCTTTAACATGGAAAGAGAGAAATACCAGGTTACAGAGCAGTGCAAGGTTGGTCAGAAAGCTATGGGTTCAATCTTCTAATTTTTTAAATTAACTAGTTAATTCATGTAAATATATAAAAGTTTTTTTGCAAGTACACCATGTGCATGCAATGCCTGCAGAGGCCAGAAGAAGGTGTCAGATACCTTGAAACCGGAGTTACAGGTGACTGTTAGCCACCATGTGCATGCTGGGAACCAAACCCAGGTCCTCTGCAAGAGCAGCCAGTGCTCTTAACCACTGAATCGTCTCTCCAGTCACAAGATCTACTTTCTTTTTCCCCCTCTTTTTGAGACAGGGTCTCCCTGTAGCTCCAGCTGTCCTGGAACTCACTGTGTAGACCAGGCTGGCCTCGAACTCACAGAGATCTGCCTGGCTCTGCCTCCCAATGTTGGGACTAAAGGCATGCACCACCATGCCCGAAGATCTTCTTTAAAAACACCAACAAAACCAGACTTGATTTCCATTTGTAGTATGTGATGGTTAACTTTAATGGTCAGCTTTTCACAAACCAGAATCACCTGGGAAGAGGGCCTCAACGTGGGATTATCTGCATTAGGTTGACTTGTGGGCTTGTGTGGGGGAGACTGTCTCAGTTAAGTTAACTGATGTGGGAAGACCCAGCCCATGGTGGGCAGCACTATTCCCTAGGCAGGGGGGTCCTGCACTATGTAAGAATTGGGAAATGGGGCTGAGCACAACCAAGCAAGTAGCATACATTCACTTCTCTCTGCTCCTGACTGTGGCTCTGCCGTGACTGGCTGCTTTGAGCTCCTGCCACTGTGATTTCCCACAATGATGGCCTGTGACCTGGAACTGTGAGCTAAAATTAATCCTTTTTCCCCAAAGATGCTTTTTGTCAGGATATTTTATCACAGCAACAAAAAAACTAGAACAGTGTTTGGGGCAGAATTTCCTGAATTACCCAGGACTGAGTTATGAAAGAGATGCTTGCTCCCTGATTAGCTCCCAGGACAGGGGTGTCCTGCCTTACAGAGTTACATATGATCTTCAAGGCCAGGTCCAAATCCACCGGGCTCCAGACAGGATGAGAAGGAGAGGAAGACCAGATGGCTCTGTCCTCTCAGTGTTCGGGAGCACTCAGCTACAGCCCTGCCCGGGCTCTGGAGGAGGAGTCCTGGGTCACCTCACCCATACAGCAGAACAGAGCCAGCTGCACGAGCTGATTTGGAAAAACAAAGTTATTTTATGGATTGTTATAAATTGCTTTGGTTCTGAGTCTCGGTGGACTAGATGGTGTCTTCAGGGTTATTGAAGGGACTCGGAGGGACACTGTCTGTCCTGGTTTGTTCTTCATTGCTGTGACAAAACACTCTGACCAGTACCAACTTGGGGAGGAAAGGGTTTATTTGTCTTACAACTACCAGGTCGCAGTTCATCAGGGAGCCCAAGGTAGGAACTCAGGGCATGAAGCTGGAGGCAGGAGCTCCTGGAGCACAGGCTATGGAGGAACGCTGCTTACTGGCTTGCTCCTTTGGCCCCTGCTCAGCCTGCTTTCTTATGCAACACAGGCCCACCTGCCCAGGGGTGGCACCACCCACAGTGGGCTGGGCCCTCCCACATCACTCATCAAGAAGATGCCCTTCAGACATGGCCACAGGCCAGTCCAATAGAGGCAGTTTCCCGATTGAGACTCCCTCAACCCAGGTGTGTCAAGTTGACACTAAAGCTATCCAGCACACTATCCACAGTGACACCATGGGGTGTGGCTGGCAGGTGAGGGGAAGGAAATGGGCATGTGTTGTCTACCTGCCTCTCTCAGTCTCAGAAGCAGCTGTCTCCAGACAGCCATTCTGGGCCTCTCTCACACTCCATGGCTGAAGGGAAGGGCAGGCTGACTCCTCAGGGGTTAGAGGCTAATCTGCTCTGTCAGGGAAGAGCATCTGGGGTCAAGGAGTGGCATTTGAGTTCTGAAAGACTGAGACTTGGACAGGACAGGCCAGACTGGAAGGTATTTTTCAATCACGGACCTTTCGGTTTCCCACTGTAAAGTTAAATTTTCCCCCTTTCACACTCATCCTTTGGGAGGAAGTTACTGTGCACAGTCTACACTTAAGGTGAGAGATATGGCTCCGCCTTCTTCCCCCCTTATTTTGAAACAAGGTCTCATATATCCCAGATTAGCTTTGAACTCACTATGTAGTTGATGATCCCAAATTCCTGATCTACCTCCAGAGTGCTGGGATTATGGGCATGTACTACTACACTCTGTTTATGTGGTGCTGGGGATAGAACCCAGGGCTTCCCACATGCTAGCAAGCCCTGAACCAAACAAGCCACACCCCAGGCTAGAGGTGCTGTTTTTATGTGGGCACTGGCTTCAGCTGAGGTGGGTAACAAGGGTCCACCTGGGCCTCAGGGTAAGCTGCTATAACCTTTCTATCCAGGGGTTGGAGAGATGGCTCAGTGGTCAACAGCACTGACTGCTCTTGCAGGGGACCCTGCTTCAATTCCCAGCACCCACATGGCAGCTAACAACCATCTGTAACTCCAGTTCCAAGGGAATTGAATGCCTTCTTCTGTCATGAACTACTATTTTCTTGGTGCTGTTCTAACAAATTGCCACCAGCTTAGTGGTTAATGCAACATGTTACTTATCTCACAGTTCTGGAGGTGAGAGTTCCAATTGGGTTTCACCAAATAAAAATGTGAGGTGTCAGCAGCATTGTGATCTCTCTGGAGGCTCCAGGAGAAAGTCTATTTCCTACCCTTTCCCCAGCTTCTAGAACCCCTGTGGGTCCTCAGCTGCTGGCTGTACCTCCATCTTGAAAGCTCCTCATGGCCGCACCCTGCTTCTGTTCTTTCATCTTCTTTCTGAACCTCTTGCCTCTTCTATCAGGACCCTTGTGCTGACATCGGCCCTCCTGGGGTACTCTGGTCTAACGCCCATTTCAAGCTCCTTGACCATGTATGGTAATGTGGCCACATGCTCCAGAGACTAAGACCTGGACATCCATGGGGGGAGTTATGAGTTAGCTACCATATAAACCTTTCTGTCATGGAGGGGAAGAAAAATTACTTATTGCTTTCATTATTTTTCAATAAATTTTTATGTGTGGGGGGTATATGTATGTGTGTGCACCTGTGTGTGGCGGCTAGAGGTTGGTGTCAGGTGAGTCCCTCAGTGGCTCTCCATCTTCGCTGTTGAGACAAGGTTTCTCAATGAACCTGAAACTCACCTTCAGCTAGACTGACTGACCAGCAATCCTTCCGTCTCAGCCTCTGCTGCCCCCGTTCTGGGATTACAGATGCATGTGGCCATATGTGGGTGCCGGGGATCTGAACCCAGATCCTCATCCTTGCAATCACTTCACCAATCATGATAAAACTTGAACTACACCCGAGCTCCACGGGAGCTCCATGGTACACAGTGTTTCATGCAGGTCTGCACTTTAGCGTTATGTGCATGAGGCCCAGACTGCCCTAAATCCATGGCTTCCTATGGTGTCTTGTAAGCTGGGTACTTATGTGGTCCCTCCATGGGATCTTATGGGTCATACACCCCACATGAGGTGGACAGTGAGCTTTAGAACAACCATGACTTTGGATTTCAGACAACTGCCTCAAGACTTCACCAGTGGCACGTGTTATCGACGTACAAATAAAATGGAAGCGGTACCCTTTCATAAGATATGCAATGTTCTTGTGTTCACAGAGCAACAACTCAGTAACATGACTTCAAACTCAGAAATTATGGACATGGTTAGAGAAACCTGTCCTTGAAGGGCTCTGAGAATTAAAACCTATAATAAATCCAGGTATCTGGAGAAAAGTGGCCTCCTGACTATCAGCACAGGAACAGAGAAACAGGAATCAATTAGACAGCCCTGCTAAACTGGAACGCCAGCAAGACTTTCTTAAGAGAAAGATTGGGCCTAGAGTAATGGCTCAGCAGTTGAGAACACTTGCTGCTCTTCCAGAAGATCAGAGTTGGGTTCCCAGCACCCACATGGTGGCTCAAAACTGCCTGTAACTCCAGGGGATTTGATGTCCTCTTCTGACCTCTGAGGGAACAGACCAGATGGAGTCCAAATGGCAAATTCAATCTCCAGGCAGAATGGACTTACAGGAGAAGAAAGTGCAGACCCAGTGTTAGGCTGGGTCTCTGACATGTATAGACCAGAAATGATGAAGGGGCCACAGAAATTCAGCAAAGAAAAGAAAAGCAAGATCTCAGAGACCAAATTAGAAGGATTCTCCCTGGAGAAGTCAGTAGACTGCGTACACACACACACAATGTAACACTGGAGCAAGTAGTAACTCTCAGAGAGTGGGGCATCCAAATCAAGGGGTTGCCCAAAACACAGACTAGCTTGACAGGGAAGAGGCAGACGAGCATTAAAGAAAAGGAGCATTGGGAGATGCACGCACAGGTATGGGCCCAGGCGTGGGAACCATCCAAGCAGGTGTGTTCCATGCCCCTGTGAAGTGGGCTCTTTAAGACAGTAGGTTGTCCCCATGTCTTAGTTGC
>NW_008331486.1:3908015-3921782 GCF_000622305.1 Nannospalax galili | reverse complement strand
TGAGGTGTCAGCAGCATTGTGATCTCTCTGGAGGCTCCAGGAGAAAGTCTATTTCCTACCCTTTCCCCAGCTTCTAGAACCCCTGTGGGTCCTCAGCTGCTGGCTGTACCTCCATCTTGAAAGCTCCTCATGGCCGCACCCTGCTTCTGTTCTTTCATCTTCTTTCTGAACCTCTTGCCTCTTCTATCAGGACCCTTGTGCTGACATCGGCCCTCCTGGGGTACTCTGGTCTAACGCCCATTTCAAGCTCCTTGACCATGTATGGTAATGTGGCCACATGCTCCAGAGACTAAGACCTGGACATCCATGGGGGGAGTTATGAGTTAGCTACCATATAAACCTTTCTGTCATGGAGGGGAAGAAAAATTACTTATTGCTTTCATTATTTTTCAATAAATTTTTATGTGTGGGGGGTATATGTATGTGTGTGCACCTGTGTGTGGCGGCTAGAGGTTGGTGTCAGGTGAGTCCCTCAGTGGCTCTCCATCTTCGCTGTTGAGACAAGGTTTCTCAATGAACCTGAAACTCACCTTCAGCTAGACTGACTGACCAGCAATCCTTCCGTCTCAGCCTCTGCTGCCCCCGTTCTGGGATTACAGATGCATGTGGCCATATGTGGGTGCCGGGGATCTGAACCCAGATCCTCATCCTTGCAATCACTTCACCAATCATGATAAAACTTGAACTACACCCGAGCTCCACGGGAGCTCCATGGTACACAGTGTTTCATGCAGGTCTGCACTTTAGCGTTATGTGCATGAGGCCCAGACTGCCCTAAATCCATGGCTTCCTATGGTGTCTTGTAAGCTGGGTACTTATGTGGTCCCTCCATGGGATCTTATGGGTCATACACCCCACATGAGGTGGACAGTGAGCTTTAGAACAACCATGACTTTGGATTTCAGACAACTGCCTCAAGACTTCACCAGTGGCACGTGTTATCGACGTACAAATAAAATGGAAGCGGTACCCTTTCATAAGATATGCAATGTTCTTGTGTTCACAGAGCAACAACTCAGTAACATGACTTCAAACTCAGAAATTATGGACATGGTTAGAGAAACCTGTCCTTGAAGGGCTCTGAGAATTAAAACCTATAATAAATCCAGGTATCTGGAGAAAAGTGGCCTCCTGACTATCAGCACAGGAACAGAGAAACAGGAATCAATTAGACAGCCCTGCTAAACTGGAACGCCAGCAAGACTTTCTTAAGAGAAAGATTGGGCCTAGAGTAATGGCTCAGCAGTTGAGAACACTTGCTGCTCTTCCAGAAGATCAGAGTTGGGTTCCCAGCACCCACATGGTGGCTCAAAACTGCCTGTAACTCCAGGGGATTTGATGTCCTCTTCTGACCTCTGAGGGAACAGACCAGATGGAGTCCAAATGGCAAATTCAATCTCCAGGCAGAATGGACTTACAGGAGAAGAAAGTACAGACCCAGTGTTAGGCTGGGTCTCTGACATGTATAGACCAGAAATGATGAAGGGGCCACAGAAATTCAGCAAAGAAAAGAAAAGCAAGATCTCAGAGACCAAATTAGAAGGATTCTCCCTGGAGAAGTCAGTAGACTGCGTACACACACACACAATGTAACACTGGAGCAAGTAGTAACTCTCAGAGAGTGGGGCATCCAAATCAAGGGGTTGCCCAAAACACAGACTAGCTTGACAGGGAAGAGGCAGACCAGCATTAAAGAAAAGGAGCATTGGGAGATGCACGCACAGGTATGGGCCCAGGTGTGGGAACCATCCAAGCAGGTGTGTTCCATGCCCCTGTGAAGTGGGCTCTCTAAGACAGTAGGTTGTCCCCATGTCTTAGTTGATGTGATAGAATACTCTGACAAGGCAATTTAAGGCAGAAAGAGTATTTCAGCTCACAGTTCCAGATTATAGTCCATCGTAACAAAGTCACAACTACAAGAATTTGATGGTGTTGGTCACGGGACATCTGTGGTCCAGAAGCACAGGGACGGGATGAACGCATGATAGTGTGAGACTCACTTTCTCCACTTTCTACAGTTCATGATCCACAGCCCAGGTAACTGTGCTGCATACAAGTAGGATGGGTCTTCCTCAATCAATTAACGTGATCAAGAAAATCTCCCACTGGCAGGCCCAGAGGCCCATTTCCCAGGTGATTCTAGTTTCTGTCCACTTGATGGTTAACACTGACCGTCACAACACCCAGCATTGATCTCTGACTTCCACATGCATGCACACATCTGTGTGCACATGAAGTCAAAGTCTCTTTGAGGCCTGGAACATTCCGAAGCAGAGGGAAGTCTGCTCTGAGAGGTACATGACAGGGTCATGGTCTGCAACTTGGTCTCAGAACAAGTGACAGGAATCAAAATCACAGCATCTGCTCAGCAGCTGTCAGGAGCTGTGGGAGGCCCAGAGAGTATTCTAGAAGGAACAAGGTATTTCTAGCACTGAAGGTCTCGTGCTTGGCTGGTATTGGAGTTGCCTGGGAGCTTCAATGGCTCTGTGTGGTTGCAACCCATCATTAAATCAGGATTTCTGAGGGTGGTACCCAGGCACCCATATTTTATGAAGTGTCCCAAAGAATTCTGAAATGCAGCAAAGTTTAAGGACAGGACCTTGCTACTCAAAGTGTGGTATACAAGACAGAAGTCCCATTAGTGTGTTAGAAATGCTGAATCCTAGAGCTGGGGAGATAGCTAAGTTGGAAAGTGCTTACTTTGCAAACATGAGGGCAACTCCCAGAACCTTTAAAAAAGCTACGTGCAGTGGCTACTTGTACTCCCTACACTGAGGAAACAGAGATGGAAGGTGTCTGGGCCTTATTAGTCAGCCATTAGCCAGCTTAGCCTAATGCTCCGGGCCAATGAGAGAACGTCTCAAAAAATAATAAACTCTTCTTAAGGGTGACACCCAAGGTTGTTCTCTAGTCTCCACACACATGTGCACATAGGCACACATATATGCATGCACACACTCAAAAATACTATAAAAGTGCCAAATCTCCATTTTTATCCCAGACCTATTGAACTTGAATTTGCTTTTTTATCTGTATCCCTAAGGATGTGTAAGTACACATGTGTCTGAAATGCATTGTTCCAGAAGGCAAGTGTGATGGTTAGCTCCAATTGTCAACACCACACAACCTAGAATCCTGTGGAAGAGAGTCTCAATGAGCGGTTGTCTACGCTGGGTTGGCCTGTGGGCATCTGGGGGAGAGTGGCTGTCTTAAGTCATGTGGGACGATCCAGGCCATGTGGGCAGCACCATTCTCTAGGCAGGAGGTGCTGAACTGTGTAAGAGTGGAACGGTTGAGCTGAGCAGAAGCAAAGATGTGTGCATGCATTCTCCCTGTTCTTGACGGTGGATGTGGTAGGACCAGCTCTCTCCAGCTCTTGCCACTGTGAGTTCCTTGCAGGAATGGACTGTAACCCAAAATAAATGCTTTCTCCCCCTAAGTTGCTATTTTAGTTTGCTTTTCTGATGCTGTGATAAAACAGCCTGACCAAAACCAAACTGGGGGAGGAAAGGGTTTATTTGGCTTACAATTCCATGTCATAACCCATCATTGAGGGAGGCCAAGGCAGGAACTCAAGGCAAGAACCTGGAGGCCGGAGCTGAAGCAGAGACCATGGAGGAACAGCACGCTGCTTCCTGGCTCCCCCCTCTTCCCCCACCATTCTTGCCGCCCAGGCCTCTTGCCCAGGGATAGCACCACCCACAGTGGGCGGGGGCCCTCTCACATCAGTTAGCAATCAAGAAAAATGCCCCACAGACATGCCCACAGGCCAAGCTGATGGAGGAAATTCCTCCACCGAGCTTCCTTCTTCACAGACAACAAAACTAACCAGGACAGTTGCTTTGTGTTAGGGTGTCTTATCACAGCAGCAGAAACGAAACTAAAACAGTAACTTAAGCCTAAGCAGCCCCTTCAAAGCTGGAGGCATTGGCTCTGAAGACACTGGTACTATATCAGAGAGAGCCCACATTCACTTTGCCATTGAGCAGGGGTAGGAGGCTCTGGGAGATGGTAGTGGAGGGACAGATATTACCACCCTACCACCAATGAAGCTTGCAGAAATGCTCCCTTAGGGAACAAGGATCGTGGGTTAGTATAACGAACTGCCTGAGATCATTGACTTATAAAGAGGGAAGGTTATTCTGGCTTGTAGTTTGGGAGGTTCCAATGTGTGGCCAGTTAGCCCAGTTGCTTTGGGTATATGGCAAGGCAGCACCATGGGGGGTGGCTGTAGGGAAGGGGACTACTCATCTTGTGGCCAGGAAGTAAAACAGAGGGAGAGGAAGGGGCAGGCAGGCGACTCCATATTCCCTTCGAGGACACACCCCCAATGACATAAAGGACCTCCCCAGAGGCCCACCTTTGAAAGGCTGCACCACCACCCAGTAACCCTGCCCTGGTGGCCAGGCCTGTATGAGGACTCCACCCACTCCACAAGAAGAGCACTAGCGACTCGGAGTAGGGAAGCAAGACGGTCTACTTGATGACCTTGAAAAACTGGGTGTCAGCTCAGAATGGCAGGAATGCCCCAAGAGAACAAAGAACAGTTTCTATAGCCTGGACACAGCCACCCTTTTCTCACTGCCTGAGTAATCAGGAGGGTACAATCGGACACATCATCTCAGTCTTTCCTGTTTGTCCGTTTCTCAGCAAAGACTATGTAGGTTCATCTCTGTTTTACATCCTGTTTATTTTAAGGCTGACCAGGTGCATGACTTTTCATGTCTGTGGGTTGTTAGGCAAGCTTACCCGTTAGTAATTTTCTACTCTAAACGTTTAGTATGGGGTAGGGTAGCTAGACTGGCAGGTGTAGACAGGGAGGGGCCCAATGTTTTCCTGTTCATCTATAGCTAGACCTAAGCTGACTCAAGGCACTTTGAAACTAGAACATTATTTTTTATTTCTTACAGACTGTAAAAAAACACATGGACCTTGAGGCAGGGGACAATCCAGGCCCAACCCACAGCTGATAATTAAGCAAGAAGCTTGAGGTTTGGAGGTTTGAATTTTTGTTTGTACGTAAAATTTGAATTCTCTCTCTCTCTCTCTCTCTCTCTCTCTCTGCATGTATGTATTTGAGGGATTGTTAAGGATTATATTGATGGTAGGATTATTCTTTAACATTTTCTATATTAAAAAATCTAATAAATGATATTTTTAAAAAGCAATTCACAAGCAAAGCTATTAGAAATACCAAGATGAATTTGGAAAATTCACCCTCCTAATGGGATACCTTAATATTATTGCATTGCTTAGTCTTTGTCAAATCAAGTAGGAAAGAAAGAAATAAAAATATGGAAGAGATAAATAATTTCATTAGTAGAGTTATTTACTGGATATATTTCATATTCTGTGACCTGCATAGAACACATAATCTTAACATGTTCCCTTTAGCATTTAAGAAAGTTGATCCTTTTTCTAATCCACAAAGGTGATGCTGATAACTTTCCAAAGGTAGAAGTTTCAAGCTACAAGATACAGAGGCTGTTTGTGCCTCATCACCACTGAGTCGTCACTGTCCGGCAAGGGGCTGAGTGTATACGTCTACAGTGGATGTATGAAGTAGGCACTTGACAAGTGTTTATTTCTGTCCAGAGGCTATATTTTCCTATTTGAATGTAATCAATCATTTGCAATGGTCAATCTTGATTTTCAGTTTGATGGGATTTAGAATCACCATGGAAACAAATCTCTGGGCAATGTCTGTGAGGAATTATCTAGATTAGGTTCATTGAGGTGGGAAGACCCACCCTAATGGAGGTACCATCCCATGGACTGGGGTATCAGACTTAGTGATAAAGAGAAAGCAAGCTGAGTACCAGCATCCAGCTCGCTGCCTCCACAACACCACCAGCTGATTCTTGCCTGTCACCATGACTTCTCTGCCAACATGGACTGCACCCTCAAACTGTAAGTCAAAATAAACCTTTCCATCCTCAAATTGTTTTGATCAGATAATTTGTCACAGCAATGAGAAAAGTATACAATATTCAATTTAAAAGTTTAAGCAAAGAATATAAAAGCATTTGGAAAATAAAGTAAATTCACAAATATTTAAAACTGATATACTACCAATAGCAACTTAGTGGGAGTTTTCATAGAATTTTTCAAGTTGGTCCTAAAACTACACTGGGAGAACAAATGTACGTCAATCGGTGAAATGAATATGAAGTGCCATTTATATTTCTTTAAAATTTTTATTATATTTATTTATTTATTTAGTGTGCAAGTATGAGTTATGTGTTGATGCACCCATGCCATGACTTGTGTATGGAGGTCAGAGGACAACCTTCCGAATCAGTTCTCTCCTTCTATCATGCAGGTCCCATGTGCTGGACAGCTTCAGTTGTCAACTTGACACACCTGGGTAGAGGGATCCTCAGCTGGGGAATTTCCTCCATCAGATTGGCCTGTAGCCATGCCTGTGAAGCATTTTCTGGAACTGTTGAGTGATGTGGGAGGGCCCAGCCCACTGTGGGTGGTACCACCCCTGGGCAGGGCATCCTGTATTGTATAAGAAAGCAGGCTGAGCACAGGCCAGAGGAGCCAGCCAGTAAGCAGTGTTCCTCCGTGCCCTGTGCTTCAGCTCCTGCCTCCAGGTTCCTTCACTGAGTTCCTGCCTTGGCTTCCCTTGATGATGGACTGTGAGCTATAAGCCAAATAAACCTTTCCTTCCCCAAGCTGCTTTTGGTCAGTACTTTATCAGAGCTGCTTTTGGTCAGTACTTTATCAGAGCAATTAAGAAGCGAACTAGAATACAGGAATTGAACTCAGGTCATCAATCTTGGCGGCAAGTGCCTTTGCTTACTGAGCCATCTTGCTAGCCCTGTCAATATTTCTTCTAAGATTAATAATTTTATAAAATTAGAGAATTACAGCTTTTAGTGTGTGTGTGTGTGTGTGTGTATGTGTGTGTGTGTGCATATTCGTGTGTGTGTGTGTGTGCGTGTGTGTTATCAGGCATGCCATGTGTGGAGGTAAGAGGAAAACTTTGCACAGTTGGTTCTTTCCTTCCACCCTCTGGATCTTGAGGACTGGACTCAGGTTGTGGTTAGTGCTTTTACCTAGTGAGCCATCTCCTTGGCCTGAGAGGTATTTTTAAATGGTACAATAATAGTGCCAGAAAAGGCCAGACATGGTAGTGCACGCCTTTAACCCCAGCACTTTGAAGGCAGAGGCAGGTGGATCTCTATGAGTTCAAGGCCAGTCTGGTTTACATAGTGAGTGCCAGGCCACTCAGGGCTACAGAGTGAGACCCTGTCTTGAAAGAAAACAATGCCAGAAAAGACAACTAAATTAATAGAAGTAGAAAATTCAGGTGCATCCTGCCCATTGAGTTATTAACCTAAATGTGCTACAATACTAAATGTTTGTAGAAACTAGGAGAGATTTAATAGACAATAATGGGATGGTTGCCTCCCAGATGGGAAAACAGAATGACGTTCTTACCTCACGCTCTCCATAAAGAGAAAGTTCCAATGGCTTGAAGTTCTAAGAGTCAAAAATAAAGCAACAAAGTGGAGATGGTTCAGATGGTAAGCGCTTGCCACCATGCCTGACAACTGGGATTCAATTCCTGAACCCACATGGTGGAAAGACAACCAACGCCTGTTAGTTGCCTCCAGACTCTGCCTGTGTACTGTGGCATGTGCACACACACACACACATAAATGAAATAAAAATATTTTTTAAAATTAGAGGGATAGCTCAGGGGTTAAGAACACTGGCTGTTCTTGTAGAAGACCTGGTTTTAAATCCCAGCACCCACATGGCAGCTAACAACTGTCGGTAACTCCAGTCCCAGGGGATCTGACAGCCTCTTCTGACCTCCACAAGCATTGCATGACACGGGTGCACCTACCTACATGCAGGCAATACACAAATACACATAAAATAAATAAAAATTTTTTAAAAATTAATGCAACTTTATTAGGAGAAATCCAGGAGGCTGTGTTGTCACTCTGGGGTCAGGACAGAGTGGGGAACAGCACAAAAGTCAGATGCCAGAAATGCGATGCTTAATAAACTTGACCTACATAGTTGTGACAATGTGCTAAAAAGTATTGACGATCTATTAAAGGGATTAGGATCAAGAATAAAGAGCTTTATTAAAAAAGCAGCCTGTAATTAAATCTCAGTGAATGGAGCTGGAGAGATGGCTCAGCAGTTAAAAGCACTTGCTACTGGTACAGAAGACTTGAGTTTGATTCCCAGCACCCATGTTAGGTGCCCACAGACATCTGTAACTCCACCTCCAGGGGATCCAGTACCCTCTTCTGGACTCCTTGGGCACAAACCCACATACAGATACATACATAAACATAATTTAAAGATAAAAATAAACCTTTATGGGGCTGGAGAGAAGGCTCAGCAGTTAAGAACACTTGCTATTCTTCCAGAGGACCCGGTTAGATTCACAGCACCCATATGATGGCTAACAACCATCCGCAACTCCACTTCCAAGGAATCCAACACCCTCTTCTGGCCTCTGTGGGCATTGCATGACATGAGTGCACTTACATACATGCAGGCAAGATACTCATACACATAAAATAAAAATAAATAAAATTTTAAAAATAAAATACACCTTTAAATATCAGTGAATGTTTATCTAAGCTGCATTTAAAACCTACAACCTGACCATTTAGGAAGGGTCTTAACTCCTGATTGTGTTCTGTAGGGATTGTGCTCAAATTCACTTCCAGGCCTGTCTCCTCTTCTGACTAGTGATGCCATTAAAACCATTGTAGTGTTCTGTTTGTAAACATTTATGCACAATTAACCATTTCCATTGAGTTTCGTCTTAATTTTGATGGCTTTCATTAGTTCTCATCATATAAATTTGAATCTTCTCATCTTCTAAGAATCTAAGAATTGAATAATCGAAGAATCTTCTAATAAAAATTTTTCTTTAAAATGAATAAAAAACTCTTTAAAATCTCTAAGGGCTTATAAGATAAAGGCAGTTGCCACCAAGCCTGATAACCTGAGTTTGATCCATGGAACCCACATGGTAGAGAGAGAGAACTGACTCCCAAAAGTTGTCCTCTGACTTCCACATGTGCTCTGTGGCACACACACATACACACATAAATAAATGTAATAAGTAAAATTAAATTAAGGTAATTCCATATGGCAAAATTTCTTCTCTGCCTAGACGCCTTCTACAGAAGTTGACAAAAATATTTCATAATCTTTAAAAAATACAGACCTTTTCATTCTCTTTCACATATTTTCATACACATACCACATAAATGAAAATATCTAGAATTAACAAAAGGAGGGGCTGGAGAGATGGCTCAGTAGTTAAGAACACTTGTTCTTGCAGAGGACCTGGGCTCAGTTCTCAGCACCCAAGTGTTGGCTCATGACCATCTGTAATGCCAGTTCTAGAGGATGTGACACCTTCTGGTCTCTGTGGGCACTGCACATACTTGGTACACATACATACATACATACATACATACAGGCAAATACTCATACACATAAAATTAATCTTTTTTAGAAAGGAACAAAGAGGGATGTTTAAAGATTTATTTTTAATTATGCACCTGTATTTGTATCTCTGTGGGTATGTGTATGTGTGTGCAGGTGCCAGCAGAGGCCGGAAGAGGGTGTCAGATCCCCTGGAACTGGAGTTCCAAGCAATTATGAGCTGCTTGACATGGATTCTGGGAACTGAATTTGGGTCCTTTGCAAGAGCAATATGCACTCTTACCCTCTGAGCCATCTCACCAATCAGATAGGAGTGTTTTTAATAAGTAGGGCTAGAGGATGATAAACTTAACTTCAGTGGTTCTGGAATGAGGAGGTCAGATATTACAAGGGGAATTAATTGGTAGAACTTTTAAAACAAGAGTTGTATTAAATTTCTTCCCAAGAATGTCATCAAGAAAATAGGAACGAGTGGTTATCAGAGTCCTCAACATTTGGGGGCAACAGGGTAGTTAGTGATTAACTTTAGACTTTGGTAGCTCAAACATACATTATAAAAACTTAAGCTTATTCTCTGAAAGCAGAGTAATAAATATTAAAAGCCAAGCCATTGGGGAAGAAGATAGAAGGTAAGAAAGAAATTTGATTGAGAAAAACACAGAAAATGGAATGGGAGAGAGCAAATGTTTTTTGGTCTTAAAAAAATTTTAATAACTACATGATTAGAAGAAGCATTTCATTACAGCTTTAACATATTCAGTAACACACTCCAGAGCAAGAGTCCATCTCTTTCACAAGTGGCTCTAAGTGTCTAGGTTCACAGTTGAATTAAAACAGTTATACAATATTGAACTCAGTATAAGCCCTGTAAGACATAAAATTGAATGAGTTTTTAACCTTTAAAAAAGATCTCCATTTCATTTTAGAATATATTGTTCCTTGCAGAAAGACTCATTGTTTTTGCTACTAACACTGAGATTTTGGCGCATGCATCTCTAATTTGTATGGATCTGATTATTACTAGTCATAAAAGGAGAGTATAACCAAAGATTAAAGGGGCCAATATAATTTTTTAAAAGTCCATATGTATAACTAAAGGCTACAAAACAAGCAACAATACAGATAGGAGATACATTCTTTTGAGTGGTTGGCCAGGGTGGCCAAAGGGACCCCCAGATAGTAACCCAGCATAGAACTGGGAAAATGAACAGCAGACCCTAATCTTATCTAAAGGAATATTGTAGATTCACCAGAAGGGCAAGTAGTGGGGAATTGCTGGGGGTGCCGACAACACAGCAGACAGTAGCAGGGATATCAGAGTGTAAGGGCTCTAGTGGGGGGAGGGAGGCTATGGGGCGGTGCCATCTGGGAAGTGGGCGTACAGTTGAATAAGATGGTTTGGGATGTTCTGTGTGATATACACACACACACAAAAAAACAACAAATTTTTTAAAATGTATTATATTTGAGGAGGAAGCATGAAAGTTTCCATCATGTTAATTAGTAAATGTGATAAACATTACCATTGAAATCTACCAGATGACTTTATAGGCATACACAGGTGCCAAGGATCCAAGTGCAACTGAGAGCAATTTTTTTAAAAAGGTATAACAAATGGGAAGGCCAAAATAAGATGTTAGAAAAGGTGACAGTACCAGTAAGTGAATTGAGCCTCTCTGTTAAAAAACAAACAAAGATACCTAGACTAGGAAACAAACAAAAGGCACCAAATACAATGAAGGATTATTTCAGAAAGATTGAGAATAAAGAGAGCAAAGGAAAAGGGCTAAGTTAGAGAAATCCAATAAAAACAAAGCCCTGCCAAAATAGACTTTTGAGGCAAAAGGTGGTATTGTGTGATAAGACACAATTAAGGAAAATGTAATCCTGAACTTGTATGCACCTACCAACAAGCTCTAAATACATAAAGCAAAATGTCACCAGAATTATAAGAAAAGCAGGTACAACAAAAATCATAGAGATTTTAACAATATTCTTATTTACATAAGCTGATGAAAAATAAAAATTAGTAAGCATGAAGACAAGTAATATCATTAATGCTTGAAATTATAAAGGGTTTGAGAATGCTGTACCCAAGTTTGAGAGAACAATCAGTGTTCTCAAGCATCGAGTGGATAGTTATAAAAATCAACTACAAAGTAGTAAATCAGACTAGTTATGCAGACCACATACCCTGGTAACAAGTATAGCAAAATCAGATAACCATTATAAATAGGTTGGCAGAGCATCCCGTTCATGTAGAAAATGAAGCAAATAAAAACTCCCTATTCAAAAACTGTGTGGGAAGCAATATTGAAGAAAGTGAACAGCAAATTAAGCCAAGTTCAATTAAAAACAAAACAGAATAAACTCAAAGAGGGACTAAAAAACCACAAGCCAAAGAAATAGTAGAAATCAATTCTATATCAAACTAATTAACAGTGGGGAAGGTAAGCAAGGCATTGACTTGGTCTTTGCAAGGGTGAATAAAATAGGGTCCTCTGGTATGATTTACCAATAAAAGAGAAGGAGGGCACAAATAATTAATTTTGAGAACGAAAGAGGGGAGATTAAGCTTCAGATATAATAAATCACAGGAGGATATTTAAAAAATTTTTATGACAATAAGAACTTGAACAATATTTTAGATAATTGTAATTTATAAAAGTCAAGAAAAGAGACTCCTGGATAAAGCTATATTTGTTAATGAAATATTATCAGTAAGTTAAGCTTTAACCATAAAATCAAAACAGAATTACAAGGAGGTAGAGGTGATTTTGTAAGTGAGATTGGCCAACTGTCAAGGAATAGAATTAGTGCTGAAGATTGAAAACAAGACCTTTCGTATGCCAGGTAACTATTTTCCTCTGCAATCGAGACACATCCCAACCCTTCTAGACAATCCCTACACTGCAGAATATGCTCTGATGGGCAGAGGAGGCAGGAAAGACACTTGACAAAGTCTTTGCATCCTTAACCCCATACAGGCAAGGAAAGTACAGGGCTGCCAACCATGACAGTCACTCGTGTCCACTGGTGCACAGATCCTAAGTAAAGTATTAGTGAAGCAGATTCATTAATGATCAAAAACCAGAAACATTAACGGAGTAGAGATGACTCAAGGAAGGCAAGGGTGGTTTAACATTGAAATAACTAACGGACTTAGGGTTTGCTACTTGGCATCAATTATTATCATTATTGTCATCACACCTCCATCACCAAAGTCAAGTCATTTTTTAAGGAGGAAAAAGACCACAGTACTATCTGCATTAAATTATGGGGGGGGGAAGCATGCAATAAAACTGAATGCTCACTTAAGAAAATAGTCCAGAAAACAGAAGGGACAGCCTTGGCTTCCTAAGGGGTATTTCTTAAAAAAATTACAATACATTTACCATCTAGGGGGTGAATAAATAATTTCTATTAAGTTAAAAGCAAGTTTTTAAAAGGTTGGAGAGATGGCTCAGGGGTTAAGAACACTGGTTGTTCTTGCAGAAGACCCAGGTTTGAATCCCGGCACCCACATGGCAACTAACAACTGTCCGTAACTCCAGTCCCAGGGGATCTGACAGCCTCTTCTGTCCTCCACGGGCATTGCACGACATGGTGCACTTACCTACATACAGGCAATACACTCATACACATAAAATAAAAACAAGTAAAATTCTTTTAAAAAATGTTGCCATGATCACTTATATTTAATACTGTATCAGGCAGGTGAAAATGAGGTAAGAGTTTACACAGAGTGACAAGATTGCCATTAGTCCCCAATTTAAAAAATATCACTGTCTACATTTGAAGAAAGTTTTAAGGAAATCTATCAACAATCAGATTAAAGGAATTCAACAATCCTAATACAAGTTTCATATATAAAACTTTATTGTGTTCTAGACATCAACAACAAAAAGAAAGTAATATTTATAAAGACAACACATTAATAAAATAAAAAATAAAATAAAATGATAGGGGCTAGAGAGATGGCTCAGCAGTTAAGAGCACTGACTGCTCTTGCAGAGGACCCGGGTTCAATTCCCAGCACCCACATGGTGGCTACAAACTGTCCTTAACTTTAGTGCCAGGGGAATCTGAAGCCCTCTTCTGACCTCCGTGGCATTGCAAGACATGGGTGCATTCACATACATGCAGGCAATACACTCGTACACATAAATAAAAATAATAAAATATTGAAAAAAATAAAATAAAATGATAGATTAATGAAGGAAATGAAAGATCTAAATAAAGGACGGACAAGTCATGCTAGTACCCATGAAGTCCTGAGGGCCTAAAGATGAGAATTTTCTTTAGGTAAATACATAAATTCAACACACTGCC
>NW_008331486.1:3903243-3907904 GCF_000622305.1 Nannospalax galili | reverse complement strand
GGCTGTCAGATCCCCTGGAACTGGAGTTATGGACAGTTGTTAGCTGCCATGTGGGTGCTGGGATTCAAACCCAGGTCTTCTGCAAGAACAACCAGTGTTCTTAACCACTGAGCCATCTCTCCAGCCCCAGCACACTGTCATTTTAAAATATCCAGAGTTTCCTTTGAACTTGGTAACTAAACACAAGCTATGTAAGTGTGATCATAGTCAAATACACATATGGATATATTAAAATTTTTTGTCTATTTTTATTTTATGTATAAATTTTTGCCCAGATGTATATAAGTGCATTGTGTGCATGCAATGCCCACAGAGGCCAGAAGAGAGCTTTGGATCCCCTGGAACTATAGTTATAGATCACTGGTAGCCACCATGCCCAGGTCCTCTGCAAGAGCAGTCAGTGCTCGTAACCACAGAGGCATCTCTCCAGCCCCAAGTACATGTGCATTTTTTATTTATTATTTTATTTTTTATTTTAAAAAACATTTATTTTATTACTTTTTTTTTTTTTTTTTAGGTATATGAGTATATTGCCTATGGGTGTAAATGCACCTGTGTCATGCAATACCTGCAGAGGTCAGAAGGTGGTATCCGATCTCCTGGAAACGGAGTTATGGACGGTTGTGAGCCGCTATGTGAGTCCTGGGAATCGAACCCAGATCCTCTGTAAGAGCAGTAAGTGCTCTTAACCACTGAACCATCTCTCCAGACCCTATTTTATTTTATTTTTTTCAGGTATTTTTTAAGTGAGTGTGAGCTCATAGATTAAGTGATGTGTTTTCCTTCCAGATATGAAGATTTTTGATGAAACCGGAGAGATGAAACGATGTCACTTTAGTCTGGGAGAATCAGACCAGACTAGAACACAGAGCCTGGAAACTGACCCACCTTGTGAGGAATCATACTTCAAAGCACAGAAATGGGCTTTTCCATCCATATGCTCTAAGAAGTGGTAAAGGATGGATGGAATTAGAACATTGCTATCTCTTAGCCCTAACTAAGTCACAGATCTAAGCAACACTCACCTGTGATGTCACCAAACTGTGATGATAGGATACTGCACACTGGCCAATGGGAGCAGACAGCTTCCTGTAGGGAGCACTCCTGCCCCATAACAAACCTGAATCTCATCAAGTTTCTATAGTGACTGACTACATCACAGAGGCAGAGCAGTGTGTTGAGGGCACCACAGGGATGCAATGGACTAATTTCTGTAAGAAATACACTTCAAAGGTGAAAAAGAGGAAAGAGTACTTGTATATTAAAACAGGCTTAGGAAACATCCAACCAACACGATGCATGGCTTTTAGTTGAACCTAATTAACACAAACTGAACAAAGGGTCCTGGGGTGTGGCTCAGTGCCAGAGCACTTGCCTAACAAGCAGGAGGTCCTGGGTTCTATTCCCAACACCGAAGATAATGCAAAAATAAAGTTATGACATAATCTTTTGGGATGGAGAGTTGGCTCAGCCATTAAGAGTACTTGTGCCTCTTGTAGAGGACTTGGGTTCGATTCCCAGCACCCACATGGCAGCTAACAACCATCCCTAACTCCAGTTCCAGGGGATCTGATGGCCTCTTCTGATCTCTGCTGACATTGCACAACATGGGTGCGCTTACATGCAGACAAAACACTCATACACATAAAGTAAAAATATTTTTTAAAGTTATGACATGATTTATAGAAAAAATTTAAATATTATTGTTAATTTTTATTATTATTGGGGGGGGGCTTTGTGCTCCAGTGCATATATGGAAGTCAGAGGACAACCTTGTGGAGGCGGTTCTCTCCTTCTACCCCGCTGGATTCCAGGGATTGAATTCAGTTTACTAGGCTTACACAGCATGTGCCTTTATCTGCTGAGCTGTCCCACTAGCCCAGAATTGTTTTTTATTGATAAGAAGGGATTTCTGTAATTTTTTAAGTATAATAATGTTCCTATGGTTTAAAAAAGTCCTGATCTTTTAAAGACTCATGTCCAAATATTTATGGTTGGAAATTAGATGATGTCAGGATTCCAAAAAACTTGACATTACCATCTGTTAATCAAAACATTTAAGGCAGTTGTGTAGGTGGGGGAGGTTGGAGGCAGGAGTGAAGCAGGTCGTGATTTGATAAGCGGTGAGGCTGAGCAGTGCATGAGGCTGACAACATCTCACTCTCTGTCCTTTTGACATTTTCTCAAATAAAAAGTTGAAAGGGGGTAAACAGTGATGGAGTGATTTGTTACCCACTTCAGAAAAATATAAAATTAGATCAGATCCCTAGCATGTTTTCATGTAAAAATAGATTCCAGATGGATTAAAGATGAAAATTATAAGTTGCAAAATCTTGAAACTTTCAGAAATAAGCCAAGATGTGTTTATGACATTGGGATGGGACAGACTGGCTAAGCAAGGCAGAAAAAGTACCCTCCGTAAAATTAGTAACTTCACATAAAATCAAGTGTTGGCATACAATAAAATATGCTATTAACAAAGTGAAAGATAAATCATGGTTTGGGAAAAATTATGTACACTGAAAAATGTTAGTGTCCACAATATATAATGATCTTTTATAAATCAATAAGAAGGAAAATAGGGGGAGATTGGAGAGATGGCTCAGCAGTTAAGATGGCTGTTCTTACAGAGGACTGGGGTTCAGTTTCCCGCAGCTATGTGGCAGTTAGCAACTGTCTGCAATCAGTTCCAGGAGATCCAACACCCTCTTCTTGCTTCTGTGGGCATTACACACATGGGACACTTACAGACATGCAAGCAGAACACTCATACACATAAAATAAAAATAAAAATCAGGAAAATGGAGAAATAGGCAAAGGTACGGATTAGGAATTCAAAGAAACCTCAACTAGTAAACAAATGCATGAGAAACTGGGATGTCCCTGGTCATCAGGGTAAGGTAACTAAAGCAACAATACGATGCGCTTCATATCAGCAACACTTAAAAGTCAGAAGATACTGCAAGGTGGGGAGGATGGAAGGGGACGGGTGCAGCCTGCCGGCAGGAGGGAAAATGGTCCACCACGCTGGCAGGACTGGTAACTCCAGAGCTCCTCATGTGGCAGATGTGCATAATCCACGGCTTAGCCACTGCACTTCAGTAGATGAATTTTCTCTTCTGAGCCCAAAGACATGAATAAGAATTGTTATCATCAGCCAAACATAACAGGAAATGCTTAACTACCACTCAGAAAAGAAATGGAAAAAATATACAATATAAAGTTCTAGCAAGCAGATTGTTGAATGCTCTACATCCGTACATAGTAAGTAACACAGCTCTATTTCAGACTCAGGCTTTTCTAAAGGTACAGATAGTGCATCACTGTTCATGAAGACTTAGAAACACACTGAAGGGCTGGGGAGATGGTTTGTCAGTAACACACTTGCTATGCAAGCATGAAGACCTGAGTTTGATACTCAGAGTTCATAAAAAAGACATGGTGTGTGGTACACATGTGTAATCCCAGTCATGGGGAGGTGAAGACTGGGGCTCACTGGCCAGTCAGCCCAGCTGAATTGGTGAGCTCTGGACCAATGAAAGACCTGGTCTCAAAATAGAAGTATGTTGTGGGGTGGATGGACTCAGTGGTTAAGAGCACTGGCTGCTCTTGCAGAAGATTCAGGTTCCGTTCCCAGCACCCACATGGTGGTGAACAACCATCTGTAACTACAGTTCCAGTGTATCTAACGCCCTCTTCTGATTTCTGTGGACATTGCACAACATGGGTGTACTTACATACATGCAGCAAATACACTCATACACATAAAATAATTTTTAAAAGTGGGGCTGGGGGAGATAGATAAACAAGGAAAGGGCTTGTTGCACAAGGGTCAGGATTGGAATGCAGATCCCCAGAAGCCATGCAAATACCAGGTAGGTGTGGTGGCCTGTTCATTAATTCCTGAGCTCAGAAGGTGGAGACGGGATCCCAGGGTCAAGCTGACTGTCAGATTAGCTGAAAGGGCAAGATCTGGGCTCAACTGAGAGATGCTGTCTCAATGAATAAGGTGGCGAGTGATGGAGGAAGATGTCAGCCTCGGGCCTCCACATGCAGGTACACGCAGGTGCATGCACACACATGCAAACACTCATACACACAAAGACACACTTTAAAAAAAATCAAGGTGGACAGCTCCTGAGGAACAACACTCAAGGTTGACCTCTGGCCTCCACATGCATGTCCACACATATGCACTTGTGCACACATGAGTGTGCACATACATAACATACCAAAGGCTTGCACACATTGTCTGACCCATGTTTTTGTTGTAAGCATCTGAGACAGATGCCCCTCCCACCCTAGAGGTAGGGTATCCTCAGGGAAAGGAGGAGAGAAGTGAATGGGGGGGGACGCTTAATCATGGCACAGTATCAGCAGCTGATAAGCTAGTGAAATGGACATGTAACCCATTTTCATACATTTAAAATATTTTATAGAATTCTTTTCTTTTAAAGAAAATGTATTGGCTTAATATCCTCAAAACATTACCTTGTCACACATTAGCTAAAGACTATATGATTTTTCTATGTGGGAAACCGTAGATAATTAACTGAAAAATAGTTAAACTAATAAGCATCACTGACTGTCCCTGGGGTGGAATTTTGGGGAATACTTTTACCTTCTATTCTATGAAATTTTTTGTATTTTTAAAATGATGA
>NW_008331486.1:3890979-3903185 GCF_000622305.1 Nannospalax galili | reverse complement strand
AATTAAATAAAATGGAGGGGTGAAAAAAAAACTAATAAAGTTTAGTACAGAGGTAGAAATAAATTAACAAAATTATTAATAATAATAATAATAAAGTCGTGTTGGAGTAAAACAACAATTCAAAAAGTAGCTCAAATCATTAAATAATCGAAAGTGTGCAAAATTATATGAGGGGGACCATAAAGCTTGACACAAAAGGAAACTTGAACAAGTGAAGAAAATCCAAGAAATGTCTCAGAATGTGGAGTCTAGATGTTAATTGTCCTCAGATGAACTAAGTGTTGTCAAAATCCCAGGTAAGGAACTGGAGAGATGACTCAGTGGTTAAGGTACTTGCTGCCAAGCTTAATGACCTGAGTTTGAACCCTGGGACTCAACATGGTAGAAGGAGACCCACCTCCCACAAGTTGTCCTCTAACCTTCATATGTGGTATATGCAACCCCCACCCACATACACACAAAAATAATAATGTAACAGAAATTTTAATTTACCTTTTTATTTTATGTGTATGAGTGTTTTGCCTGCATGTATGTAAGTGCACCCATGTCATGTAATGACAGTGGAGACCAGGAGAGGGTGTCGGATCCCTTGGAACTGGAGTTATAGATGGTTGTTAGCCATCATGTGGGTGCTGGGAATCGAACCCAGGTCCTCTGCAAGAGCCACCAGTGCTCTTAACCACTGAGCCATCTCTCCAGCACACACACACACACCCACACACAAATTAAGTCCTATGCAACACACAGGATTTAGGGGGAAGAGAATCTCCTCACATAATGATTTTTAAAATTTACCTGGAGAAATAAATGGATTAAAACAGCTGAAAACCTACTAGAAAAGGTGCTTAATGCTGAGAATTGTCATACAAGATAGAAGGTTGTTTTAGGTTTGTTTGTTTGTTTGTTTGTTTTTAGCTCATTCTGTTCCCTTATTACAAAACTGAAGCATATTCACTATAAAAAATACAACAAGAGCCAGGCATGGTGGTGAACGCCTTTAATCCCAGCACTCAGGAGGCAGAGGCAGATGGATCTCTGAGTTCAAGGCCAGCCTGGTCTACCTAGCAAGTTCCAGGCCAACCGGGGCTACAGGGAGACCCCGTCTCAAAAGAGACAATAATAATAATAATAATAATAATAATAATAATTGAAGAAAGTACAAATTTCCTACAATCTCACTAACCAGAAACTAGCATTGTTAATATTTTGAAGTTGTACCAGGTTTCTTGAAATGTTATGTGTGTGTGCACGTGCAAGGGCATGTGTATGTAATGCAAACCCCAGAATGAACTCATCCTAATCATTCTGTGTGTGAGTGGTATATGTACATAGCCGTGTGTGTGCACATGTGGGGGACAGTGCCAGAGGACAGCACTGAATATCTTCCTCAGTCTCTCTCCTGTTACCTTTCCAGACAGGGTCTCTCACTGAACTCGGAGCTCATTGTTTAGGGTAGGCCGGCTGGCCAGGGAGCTCAAAGATCCTCTGCCTTTCCTCCCTCAACACGGAAGTTACAGATTTATCTCACCATGCCTGGTCTTTTACATGGGTGCTGTGGATCTGAACTTGGGTCTTTATGCTTATGTAGCAGGTGACTTCACGAGCCATCTCCCCGGGCCCCATTCTATCTTTATTAAGGAACACTTTATACTTAATGATGACTAATGAGGAAATCTCCCTATCCTAGATATTTTCCCCCAGAAGTTCTGATCTGAGTCACATGGATTTAGTGCATCCTTAAACTCACTAAAATCAGTGACATGGTGGGTTCTTCTAGAGGGAGGATCCAGAGCTTTAAGGTTTATTGATTTTATTTTTTAATTCTGTGTGTGTGTGTGTGTGTCTATGTGCACATGAGTGCAGGTGTCTGTGGAGGCTAGAAGAGGGCATCAGATCCCCTGGATCTGGAATTATGGATGGTCATTAGCCACCATGTGGGTTCTAGGAAGTGAATCCAGATCCTCTCCAAGAGCAGCCAGTGCTCTTAACCTCTGAGCCATAGTGTGTGTGTGTGTGTGTGAATGTTCATGTGTGTGAGTTCAGGCATGCATGTGCTAGCACACAAGTGGTGATCAAAGGACACCTCGGACGTCAGTTGGCACCTTCACACGTTGTTTGAGACAGGATCTCACGTTGTTTGAGGAGACGGGATCTCACGTTGTTTGAGGAGACGGGATCTCACGTTGTTTGAGACAGGATCTCACGTTGTTTGAAACAGGATCGCACGTTGTTTGAGACAGGATTTCACGTTTGAGACAGGATCTTTTGTTTTACTGCTTTGTGCTCCAGGCTAGCTGGCCTGTGGCTGCCCAGGATCCTCTTGTCACCCTAAGCTTTTCTACTTCCCATGCCACCATAAGGACACTGGGATTGCAGACATACACTATTCACTCGGCCTTTCCATGCACACTGCAGATTTGAACTCAGACTCTCATGTTTGTGCGGTTAGTGTTTTACCCACCGAGCCATCTTCCCGACCCTGCTGTGGAGCTCAGAGCCTTTGTATCCCTCCTCCATGCTGTTTCTTATTCGTTTCATTTTTTGGAACGTTTCACTTCTCAGAGAACGAGATTCTTTGCATTTAGAGTTGCAAAGAATTTCCCCGACTTTATGGTTTCTTGGGATATGGTTTTTGAAACCTACATACAGATTTTTTAAATGTAATTGAAGATCTGTGGCGATGGCTTAGTGGGTAAAGTGCTGTGTAAATGTGAGGACCTGAGTTTGAACTCCAGCAACCATGTAATAAGCCAGCAGCATGGGGGTGTGCTTGCAATCCCAGCACTGGGGTGGTAGAAACAGGATGATTTTGGGGGCTCTCTGGCCAGCCAGCCTAACCCAATCAGTGAGGTCCAGGCCAGTGAGAGGCTGTCTCAGAAAACAAGGTGGAAGGAACCTGAAGAATAACTCCTGAGGAGACCTCTGGCCTACACACACACACACACACACACACACACACACACACACGCCAAAATTGTTCACGCATTCCTTTGCAGCTTATGCCTTCATTTTCCATGTTTAAATACCTGATCCATGTGGGAACAGCACTGATGTGATTGACGGAGTAGGATCGAACATTCCCCCCAACAGGTGACTTCCCATTTGAATGCCACCCCCTTCACACACTGGACTGAACTTTTGGCCTGTGCCGATGTCCCAGCTGTGCACACACACGGACCCTTACTACACTATTTTTACAGCTTCTCACAGGGTTTTGTTCTCTGGTGCATTATTTTCCCCACATTTCTTGGAATTGAAAAAAAAATGGGGCAGGTGAGATGACTCAGGAGATAAAGGGGCTTGCTGTTCAAGCCTGACAGCCTGAGTTCAAGTCCCAGAACACACATAAAGGCGGAGGGAGAGAACCAATTCCTACAAGTTGTCCTCTGACCTCCACATACATGCCTGCGTGCACAAACACACACACACACACACACACACACACACACACACACACGCACACACAAAATGTAAAAAAAAAACCTTTTAAAATTGGTTTCCTATTTTGGTTTATTCATTTTCAACTGAATTTTGGACTCAACAGATTTTTCTAAACAATACAGTTGTCATTTTAGTGGGATTCCATTATACTTAAATTAATTTTAAATGGTCTATACCTTTATGTTGAGTCTTTTGACCGAAGAACATGATATATTTTGTCAGTCATTTCCTGGGCTCTCGATAGTATTTCTGTTTTGTCTGTCTGTCTAGCTGTCTATATATCTCACATTTCTTACTATAGTAGAGCACGTGTCCTGTGTGTGTTGGTGTGTACTGGATTCTTTTATTTTAGTAGTCTTCCACACTGCTGGACAATCTTATAGTTTATAATGAACTTTCTCAGTTGGGCCCTTCATTTTCCCATCTGCAGAGTCATATCATCTGCAGATAGAGATAACTTAGCATCCCACCTTTGTCTATTTGTCCCTCTAATATCTTTCTTTAATTACACTGGTGATTTCTTCCGGAGCAATGCTAAATAATAGACCAATAGACTAATATTGGACTTTTTTCTTTTATTTTGACTTTAATGGGAATGCTTTTGGTGTTTTTCCCATTAAGCACTAAGCATAAATTATTTTTCCTAATAAAAGTATCAATTAAGCATCAACCCAGCTTATAGAATGAGATGAATCTATTTCATATGCTAAGGAAATAACTATCTCTTCCTATTTTATGAAATACTTTAGAAATTAAGAATAGTTATTGAATTGTGTCAAATGCCTTCTCAGTGTTTGTAGAAAAGTCCTTGGATTATCCTCCTTAGACCTATTAATGTGATGAATTATATTAATAGCCATTTTCCCAGCTCTCTATTATGAAAATTTTCAAGTACACATCAAAGGGGAAGGAAGGTGATGGTGAACAAGCGTTTGCTGCCTAGCAGCCGCGTCCCACCAGTATCTGAGACTGCGCTGGCCTTGCTGGCCATATCCCCGGTTCATCCTTGAGTGTGCACCATCTTAATATACTGGGCCTTTGTTGTAGTATTACTGCAGGGTGCTCCCCTTGATCACAGTGGGTTTATCTTGCTTGTGTTTTCAGCACTCCACTATCCCCGCCCCCCTTTTTTTGGTCTTTTCGAGACAGGGTCTCCCTGTCCTGGTACTTGCTATGTAGATCAGGCTGGCCTGGATCTCACAGAGATCCACCTGCCTCTGCCTCCCAAGTGCTGGGATTAAAGGCATGCATCACCATGCCTGGCTCTTTTTTGCTATTTTTATTTTTAATTTTATTTGCTTATATTTGTGTGTGTGTGTGTGTGTGTGTGTGTGTGTGTGTATGTGTGTGTGTGTGTGCTGTATGTGCACCAGTGAGCTCATAGAGTGCCTGCAGAGGTCAGAAGAGAGCATCAAATGCTCTGCAGCTGGAGTTACAGGTGGTTGTGAAGTGCCTAATGTGGTGCCGGGACCCAAAACCTAGTCCTCTGCAGCTCCTCAGCAGGAAGTTCCCTTAACTGCTAAGCCATCTCTCCAGCCCCTTGTTTGCTATTTGAATTTGGACTTCTATTATGTGCATGAGTGTGTGCATAGGCACTAGGCGTTTGTATGTGGGACTGTGTGTGTGTGTGCTAGGCACTTGTGTGTAGGTTTTTGTTGGGTTCTAAGCTCAAATAGCTTTGCTTCACTAAAAATTTGGGTGTTGAGACGGTCTAAGTAGTCCTAGGCTTATAGGTTCCTTACAAATGGGTAGAACTTGTGAGACTGTGTGGGATGAGTAGCTTTCCCAAAGGCAGGAACTCTGCAGCAGCACTCCTCATTGCCTGTGCCAACTTCTCATTTCTCTCTTTGCGTGTCAGTTTTGATGCAGCATTTTTTTCCTAATTAAAGTCTTGATTTCTTCTAATTTTTACATTTATCTGCACTAAATTGAGCCAAGGATCACTTATGATGTTTATCATTACTCCTCTTTGTGTTTATTTTCTAATTGCTGTTTTAATTTAGTGTAATTCTCCTCTGATTTGTAGATGAAATCAACAAACTATTGATACCCCCCCACCATAAAAAAAGTAACACCTGGTAACAGCAGAAAAGCTGGGAGAAGCCAGTGGGCTCGCTCTGCTCTTCTGCAGCTGATTCCTTCCGAGATTATAGAAAAGAGATTTCCTCCCTTTTATTCAAGAAAAAGAAATGCAGAAATGCGGCTGGAAGGGATGTTAAGAGCACTGGCTGTTCTTGCAGAGGACTTGGGTTCAGTTCCCAGCACCCACGTGCTGCTAACAACTATCCTTAAAACTCAATTCCAGGGGCTCTTGCGCCATCTTCTGGCCTCCACTGGCATTGCACCACAGGTACACTTACATACATGCAGACAAAACACTCGTATACATAATAAAAATAATAAATATTTGGCAAAGAGATATCCACATA
Source organism: Nannospalax galili (assembly GCF_000622305.1). Lineage (NCBI taxonomy): Eukaryota > Metazoa > Chordata > Mammalia > Rodentia > Spalacidae > Nannospalax > Nannospalax galili. The sequence continues at coordinate 3,897,315 of NW_008331486.1, read as the reverse complement.
GATCCATGGAACAAAATAAAGAGACTTAAGTATGGTCAACTGATTTTTGTCACAGTTTAAAAACAGTTTGCAAAAGAAAAAAAAAACGGGCATGATGGCACATGCCTTTAATTAAAAAAAAATAATAAATAAATAAAAAAATTTTAAAGTCGTAAAAAACAAAAAATAAATTCAATTGAATTCCAAATAAATATTTTTTACAAGAATAAAGATAAAAATGGACCATACTGGCAGAGAGAGATTAGAACCTAAGTGGACAGGAAACCCAAGAACTGAAAGCAGCTAAAGAAATTTAGCAACTTTGAAAGAGCAGCAGGAGTTAGAGAAGACTGGCCAGCTGTGTCAGGTGACAGGAGGGTTTAAAGCTTCTAGAAAGCCCAGGCTTTGTCAGAGAAGTTTATTGTAGTAGGCAGTTATTTGTGCAGACTCATTAGTCAAAGTGCACAGAATAAGCATTGATGGGGGGCTCTGCTCCAAACATGACAGTTACATCACTCCCACCAAACCTCAGGGAACATCCTGGAAGAGGGGGCAGGAAGAATGCCAGAGCCAGAGGATGAGAGTATGTGCCTTCAAAACATGGCATGCCCATTGCACTCATGAACTCACTGCAGTTGTGGTCATCTGCACAAGAGCTGCCCAGAATTGGGCATGTCAACATTTCATTGAGGTCTGAGGAGAGGCAAACAAGGCCTCACCCTCCTTGAGGGACAATCACCAGTTAATAGCTGCTGGGGGAGGGGGTGGAATTTTCCTCAGTGGTGTGACCACCCTTAAGTTGTTCCTGTCTCGGTGAATAATCCTACACCTGTGCTTAGAGCAGCAACTGTGATTAAACTCAGTGAGTCACTCCCACAAAAGGCATAGAAATGGGGGGGGGGACTTGGACAGAAGAAAGTTTTCAGGGGAAGGGGGAATGAGAGAGGGTAATATGGGGTGCAGATGACTAAAATTCATTATATACATGTATGAAATTATGTATATAGAAAAATATAAAAAGTTAAAAATACAAAAAGTTTTTAAAATGTCAGTGAACTACAAAGACTAAAGAGAATTTTCTGTAGGCATAAATATCAATTGATAGGAACAGGGTGAGAAAACAGCTCAAAGGAAAAAGAAGAGTGAGGACACAGATGAAGATCAACCAGGAATAAAGGAGATAAAGGGGTTTTAGAAAAACTGACAGTTAGAAGAGTTGTGTTCAGAAGGTCCAATGTGTCTATATAATCAAAGGCCCTGAAAAAGAAAACCCAAACACTGAAGAGAATATGAAAAAACTGTATTGAAATGTTTCCTAAAGTAGGAGATTTGAATCTAAATATTGAAAGGGAACATGCTGTCATCTGAGAATTAACATAGGACAGTGGGCACTGAGACTTAGCTTGGTGATATTACTATACCTTAAAAATAAGACACAGGGGCTTGAGAGAGGGCCTGAGGAGGCATTAGGTTCCTTGGAACTGAAATTACAGGTGGTTGTGAGCTGCCTAACATGGGTGCTGGGAACTGAAACCCAGTCTTCTATAAGATGGGGTCCTTTAGCTGAATGGATGCTGAAAAGAGTTACAATCAAATTCAACATTCATTACCAGTTTTTAAAACCTCATTAGGGACTGGATAGCTCAGCAGTTAACAGCACATACTGCTCTTGTATAGGACCTGGGTTCAGTTCCCAGGACCCATGTCAGGCAGACCACAATTGCCTATAACTCCAGCTCCAGGGAACCAGATGCCCTCCTCTGGCCTCCCTGGGCACTGCACTCATTTGCATATACCCACACATAGACATACACATACTCATCATTAAAAATAAAAGAAATTTAAAATAAAATAGAAATTCTTAAGGCACTCTGGTAACCCAACTTATAGCTCCTCCTAGGGGGAAGAAAACCAGAATAGAATCCAATTCTAGACAATCACAGTTTATGTTTTGTAAGTAGAGCAGGGTTTTAAAGGTATTAATGGAAAAGTAATGGACCCAGAATTTTTTCACCACAGAAACTCTCCTTGGAATAGAATATAAAGTTGCCAGTCAAAGGGTTAAGGACACAAAGGACCCCAGAGTGGACTAGCCCAGGAGCGCCATAGGGCAGGGATGGAGCATCCAAACACGAGCCTTCAAAGGACAGATCAGGCAACAACCAGGACAGCAGGTAATGGCAGTGGTAGGACTGATGGAGGAGGAGGAGCAAGGAAGAGGCAGTTACCAGATGTCAGAATTGCTCACAGCAGGGGACCAGCATAATCTCAATACAAAAGAAGGAACCAAGGGTCTTACAGAAACAGATTGGCTGTATACAAAGAGAATGCAGAAAGAAAACAGACCACATGAAGACAGTGTGTGGGGAGTATGTGTACAGATACATACATAGACTAAACCGTATGGCACAGCTCAAGAACAAACAGGTCACAAGTACAAAGCACAGGACTGAAGAGATGGCTCAGTGATTAAGAGCACAGGCTGCTCTTGCAGAGGACCTGGGTCCAGGTCCCAGCACCCACATGGTGGCTAACAACAGTCTGTAACTCCAGTTCTGGGGGATCTGACATCCTCTTCTGGCCTCTACAGGCACAAGACACACACATAGTGCACATACATACATGCAGACAGAATACTCATACAAGTTAAAATAACAATAACTAAATTTAAAAAATACAAAGTAAATGTCTTAGCATGATATAGTTTAAAAAGGGTTTCATTCACCTTTAATGTTAGAAATAGAACCATAGGAATATTACACAATATTTTTCCTAGCTTGGGGCTAGAATGAAGGCTTTTATAGAAGGCCTTTCTGTGCATCTGTGTCAAGGTAGCACACATCTAACATAGCATACCTTTAAAGAAAAAAAAATGGAGACATTTTTTGACTTCTCAAAAATGAAATTTTTTTAATCACTAAAAGCAAAATATGTTAGAAATAGAACCATAGGAATATTACACAATATTTTTCCTAGCTTGGGGCTAGAATGAAGGCTTTTATAGAAGGCCTTTCTGTGCATCTGTGTCAAGGTAGCACACATCTAACATAGCATACCTTTAAAGAAAAAAAAATGGAGACATTTTTTGACTTCTCAAAAATGAAATTTTTTTAATCACTAAAAGCAAAATTCTAATGTAAACAGGAGAGTCCAAAAACCCACTGAACATAGATATCAAATGTAGAATTAATATCAATATGTAAAGTTTTTACTAATCAAAAAGGAAAAGATGAGGGCTCTATATCAAATAGGCAACCCATAACTTAGTACATCACAGAAACACAAAGGGCCCCTGAAACCTGAGGCTCCTTAGAAAACAATGAAATGATCATTAACATTAAAATACAAAATTATTCTGGACTGGAGAGATGCCTCTGCAGTTAAGAGCACTGACTACTCTTGCAACAGACTTGAGTTCAATTCCCAGCACCCACATGGTGACTAACAACTGTCTAACTCCAGTTCCAGGGGATCCAATGTCCTCTTCTGACCTCCATGGGCACTGTATGACATGGGTGCACTTACATACATTCAGACAATACACGTGTATACACAAAATAAAAATTAATATAAAATCATTCCTTTTGTGTTAGAAGAGATTCAAAACTCCACAATAACAAGGTTACACATCCTGTTTATTCCAGTTGGGACTACATTGTGAGAGAACATGAAAATTATTTCAAGTTACATTCCTCTTGATTCTGACAGCACATCAATAGAATTTTAAGAAATAATCATGCATTCATTAATCATTCTATTTGTTCAACTGTATTAGCTGATTTATACCAGCCACTTGCTTGTGGCTCGGTGCTAATGCTTACATGAGTTTGCTGATAATCATGAACGGTGAAGAGTAGGCTGGTAAAGCTTGGCCCCTCATGTTAGAAGCATGAGGATAGGCCTGTGACAGCACACATGAGAGCAAGCTACAAAATGTGTTTCTGTTCTGTAATGCATGCTACATATATGTGTACTGAATGCAAGGACCCCAGCCTTGGGTGAGAGTGTGTTCCTGAAAGGCGATGCTGAGAACTTTAGACTGTGAACCAGGTCTGGTTAGACCCTGTTCATAAAGCAAACAAATGCAGTAAGAAGTCAGCTCTTTCCTTTCTCTATGGTCTCTCTCTCTTGACTTAGCATGGTAGTTGAAATATGTAATTAAATGCCACTCTTAGTCAAGGAAATTTTGAAAATTGAAATTATTAACATGAATTTTAAAGTTCATTTTTATATTCTATCATGATGGTTTTAAGGGCAGCTGAAGGGCAGTTAACTGGCATGAACTAGTATGCAGAATGTCAAAATCAGACCATGCTACCATTTGCATATATGTTCCCCAAAGGCTCACATAACTGAAGGTGTGGTCCCCAGGATGGTGCTATCAGGAAGCTAAGTGGGAAGTCAGCAGGTCACAGGAGGATACCTCTGAAGGGGATTGTGTGATTTGGTTATTCGGTCATTCTCTGGCTTTCTGGTTGCAAAGGTGATCATTTTGCTCCACCAAGCGCTGCTCAGCACAGGTCCAAATCAATGGGACCAAGTAGTCATGGACTGAAACCTCCCCAACTGTGAGCTCACACTGTGGGTCTCTCCCTCCCCTCATGGGCCGCTGGCCATCGACCCAGGAGAACAAAGGGAGCAGAGGCGACTAATGGGGTCAGGACGGCCCGTGAGTATGATGGAAAAAGCTTTCCAGGAGACAGCTTTAGTGAGACAGCTCGTTTATTCAGTGGGGGTCAGGGAAAAATATAGGGTGGAGGCGGCAGCCAAAGCTTCAGCTGATAGGTGTTCATAGTATGCTTTATTTACATGTGGTAGGGGGATCCTATCATCTGGCTATAGGGCAATGACTAATTATCATATAGAAAAAACCTGGGGGCAGTTTTATTGCAGGTAACTATGCCAAAGGTCACATTCCAAATAAGGCCAGGCATCCGTGATTGGAGGCACTTTCCAGATAAGGTCAGGCAGAGAGCAGGAAGCCCCTGCTGAGAAAGAGAGTCCTCCATACAGCACCAAGCTCCTTAGAGCTATCCAGACATGGTGGACGGCAACCTTAGCAGCAGGGTCCCCCAACATCACAAAACCTTTTCTTTTTATAAGTGAATTGGCTCCAACATTTCATTATGGTAATGGAAAGCAGACAAATGCACACAAGTTTTAATCTGTAGCATTTTGCACACATGTATTTCAAGAAATAAGAAAATGATGGAAGACAAAAAGTAGCACAAATTCAAAAGACTAAGGAGATGAATAATAAAGATAAATATGCTAATCAATGAAATAATGAAGAAATGGGTAGGGAAGGTAAAACTAAAAGTTTTTTCTGAGAAAAAACTAATAATGTTAATAATAATAAAAGAGTGTTATAAAGAGATGAGAGACGGCTGCTAACAAATTTAAGAACCCACATGAAACACTCAAATACTCATTGTAGGAAGATATAAAATGCCAAAATTTGTACAAGAGGAAATGTGCTGAAATAACATAGAAATAAATTTGATAAATATTTTAAACACTGAAATGGCAGCCAAACACCTGCACTTTCCATCCTTCCTCAAAAAACAAGTAAAAAAAAGACCTAAACACCTATGGGCTCAGATGAGCTTATATGGTTCTACCTATGAATTTGACTAAACCTCTAAGAAATAATATTTTTTCTATTTTATTCAAATTATTCAAAAGAATAGAAAAGGGGCTGGAGAGATGGTTCAGTGGTTAAGAGCCCTCACTGTTCTTGCAGAGGACCCAGGTTGGGGTCAAATCCCAGCACCCACATCAGAGTTAACCATTTGTAACTCCAGTTCCAGGGGATCAGACGCCCTCCTCTGGCCTCCAAGGACACTGCAGGATATGGGTGCACTTACATACATACAGGCAATACACTTAAACACACAAATTTTTTTTTCACATTTCAAGATCTTTTTTTAATTCTTTATTTTATAACCACATGATTAGAAGAAGCATTTCATTACAGCATTAACATATTCAAAAACAATTTCCAGAGCAAAGATGCATCTCTTTCAGTATTGGGTGTACATTTTTAGGTTTTAGGTTCACAGTTGAATTAATACAGTTATACAATATTGAACTCAGTATAAACCCTATAAGACATAAATTTGAATGAGATTTAACCTTTAAAAAAATATCTCCATTTCATTTTAAAATATACTGTTTCATACAGAAAAACTCATTTTTAATGCTACTAATGCTTAGATGTTTGCACATGTCTCTAATCTCTATGTATCTGATTACTACTAGTCAAATTTGGTTACACTCAGATCCTTGGCACCTGACTATGGATATAAAGTCATCAGGTAGATGTCAATGGTAATGTTTATCACCTCTACCAATTAT
>NW_008331486.1:3889441-3890909 GCF_000622305.1 Nannospalax galili | reverse complement strand
CCAGTTTTTCTCCATTTATAATGATGTTGGCTGTGGGTTTGTTGTATATAGACTTAATTATGTTGAGGTATGTTCCAATTCTGTCTAGGACTTTGAACATAAATATATGTTGAATTTTGTCAAAGGTCTTCTCTGCATCTATTGAGATGACCATGTGGTTCTTGTCTTTGAGTCCATTTATATGATTAATGACATTTATTGACTTGTGTATATTGAACCATCCCTGCATCTCTGGAATAAAGCCGACTTGATCATGGTGAATGATCTTTTTGATGTACATCTGTATGCAGTTTGCAAGTATTTTGTTGAGAATTTTTACATCTATGTTCATTAAGGATATATGGGTATATAGTTTTCTTTTTTGGTTGTATCTTTACCTGGTTTTGGTATTAGAGTGATGCTGGATTCATAGAAGGAATTTGGAAGTTCTCCCTCCATTTCCATCTTTTTGAATAACTTAAGTAGTATTGGATGTAGATCTTCTTTAAATGTCTGGTAGAATTCTTCTATAAATCCATCTGGTCCTGGGTTTTTTTAGCTGGGAGGTTTTATATTACTGTTTCAATTTTCTTTTGTGTTATGGGTCTGTTTAAACTGTTGATCTCTTCTTGGTTTAGTTTTGGTGGTTCCCATGCTTTCAGATACCCATCCATTTCTTTTAGCTTTTCAAATTTATCAGTGTATAAGTTTTTAAAGTATACCCTTATAATGTTCTGTATCTTTTTGGTGTCTATTGTGATATTTCCCCTTTCATATCTGGTTTTGTTGATTTGGAGGTTCTCTTTCTTTCTTTTGGTTAACTGAGCTAACAGTCTGTCAATCTTGTTTATCTTTTCAAAGAACCAGCTCTTGAATTCATTGATTCTTTGTATTCTTTTCTTTGTTTTAATTTCATTAATTTCTGCCCTGATTTTTGTTATTTCTTCTTGTCTGCTGGGTTTGGGTTTTGTTTGCTGTTGCTTTTTAAGTGTGTTGAGTTGAAGTGTTAAGTCATTTATTTGTGTTCGTTCCGATTTTTTGATGTAGGCACTTAGAGCTATAAACTTCCCTCTAAAGACAGCTTTCAGCGTGTCCCAGAGGTTTTGTCGTGTTGTATTGTCCTTTTCATTTAATTCCAGGAATACTTTTATTTCTTTCTTAATTTCTCTTTTGACCCATTCATCATTCAGGAGTGTGTTGTTTAATCTCCATGTGTTCGTGTGGTGATTTTGGCTTCTTCGGGTGTTGATTGTAAGCTTTATTGCAAGATATTTTATTTATTTTTTTTTTGCAGCTATTGTGAAGGGGAGTGTTTCCATGTGCTCTTTCTATGAATGCTTTTTATTGGTATATAGAAAGGCTACAGACTTTCACAGGTTAGTTTTGTAACCTGCCACTTTGTTGAACATGTTAATAATTTCTATGAGTTTTCGGGTGGAATTTTTGGTGTCTCTTAGATATATCATATCATCTGTAAAAAGGGATAATT
>NW_008331486.1:3867749-3889355 GCF_000622305.1 Nannospalax galili | reverse complement strand
ACAGTGGGGTATTGAAGTCCCCTACTATTAATGAGTTGGGATTAATCTGGGTCTTAAAGTCCTGTAGTATGTTTTATGAAGTTAGGTGCACCAGAGTTTGGTGAATATATGTTCATGGTTGTAATATCTTCTTGATTTATTGTTCTTTTGATCAGAATGAAGTGGTCCTCTTTATCTCTTCTGATTAGTTTTACTTTAACGTCTATTTTGTCAGATATTAGAATTGAGTGGCTCAGAGCAGGCAGTAAGTTGGTCTGGATGAAAAGGGTCAGGAAGCCATATTGGTTCCCCAGGTGTCTGGGGTCCCAAGACAAGGAATGCAACAGGATCCAAACTAGGAGAGACTGGCGGGGGAGATGGGGTTTTATTTCTTAATCCATTCAACTATGTATCTTTTGACTAGGGAGTTCAGTCCATTGATACTTAAAGTTATTAATGAAAGATGTGTATTGAATCCTGTCATTTTCATTTCTGTTCACATTTCTGGTGTAGCTGTGCATTTTCATAGTTATACCTTCATAAGTTCCTTTCTGTAACCCCTTTTGTATAGTCTTTCCTTTCTTCAGCTCTTTGTACTGCTTCAAGAACTCTCTGAAGGGCTGGTTTTGTGGACATGAATTCCTTCAGCTTATTTATGTCATGGAAGACTTTTCTTTCCCCTTCAACTATAATACACATTTTGGCTGGGTATAGTAATCTGGGTTGGCATCTGTGGTCATTTAAAACTGGCAATACTTTGGTCCAGGCTCTTCAGGCTTTCATAGTTTGCTCTGAAAAGTCACCTGTTATCCTAATGGGTTTTCTTTTATATGTGACTTGTTGTTTCTCTTTTGCAGCTTTCAGAATTGTCTCTTTGTTCTGTATGTTTAGTGTTTTTACTATGATGTGCAGTGGAGAGTTTCTTTCCTGTCTATTTGGTGCTCTATATGCTTCTTGTATTTGTATGGGCACATCTTTCTTTCATTTTGGGAAATTTTCTTCTACAATCCTGTTGAAGATCTGGTCCATACCATTACCCTGAGATTCTCCTCCTTCCTGTATGCCTATGATTTGTATGTTTGGTCTTTTTATGGTGTCACATAATTCCTGCATATTCCATTCTTAAATTTCTTAATTTTTTCATAATTTTTTCTTAAATTTTTCATAATCTTTGCTTGAGTGGTCTAATTCATCCACTTTATCTTCCAGTCTTGATATTCTGTTTTCCATTTCATTCACCCTATTGGTGAGGCTTTCTCTTGTCATTTCTCATTGGCTTACTGAGTGTTTCACTTCCTTCTTCATTTCAGCCTGAGTATTCATCAGTATTTTTAACTCTCTTTCTGAATTCAGAATTTTATCCCTATCTTCTTCCAGCTCTTTGATTTCTTTGTGTGTTCTTTAAATTCACTGAATTCTTTTATCGTGTTTATAATTGTTCTTTTGAGTTCCATGTCCTGTTATCTCTAGGGGTTTCTCATTGTACTCTTCTAGAGGACTGATGGTACTTGGTGGGGATATATTATTATTTTTCATGTTCTTATTTTTTCTCTGTGAATTTGACATGTGAATTTCTTTTGTAGTTTCTGATTCTTATGTGAGACTCAAGCCAGCCTTTGTTGAGTTTAGGTCTGCTTCTTTTTGTAAACTTTATGTGCCTTTGTGGTTTACTTGTTGGGCATGAAAAGCTGGTTGGTCTAGGCTTCAGGTTCTCTCTTTTGATTTTGTATTGGAGTGGCCAGATTGCTTTCATCTTTCTGCTCAGGAGTTCCCACAGAGGCCCAAGTCAGATGAGGATCAGATGCTCTCAGGCTTTCTCCTAAGGTCGGGAACCCTCCAGGAAAGATGCTGGCCTCAAGAATTTGAGGGCTAGGCTGGCCTGGGAGCAGGGCCCAGGAAAGATGCTGGCCCCCAGGAATATAAAGGGAGGTGGGGACTACAGGAAAGAATTGGGTTGGTCTGGACCCAAAGGGTCAGGAAGCAGTGGGGATTCTGGGCTAAAGGGTTAGTCCATGGGTCTGGGGTGTCATGACAAGAAATGGGCCAGTGCCCCTGCTAGGAGGAGAGATGGGGTGGGGGAGACGGAGGGTGAATGAGGCTGGGGAAGTCAAGGCATAGTGGGCACAGCAGCCTCACTTACCCAGGCAAGCTTCTCGCTCCAGGAAGCTGTGCCACCCAGAGATGCAAAGGGGGGGTGGGGACTTGAGGGAGAAATTGGTTTGGTCTGGATGCGAAGGATCAGGAAGCAGTGGAGAGTTTGGGCCAAGAGGTCAGTCCAGCGGTTTGGGGTGCCAAGACAGGAAATGTTCGGGTCCCCCTGCTAGGAGGAGAGATGGGGTGGGGGAGCTGGGAGGGTGAATGAGGCTGAGGGAGTCAAGGGGCAGTGGGCGCAGCAGCCAAACTTAGCCAGGCAAGCTGCTGGCTCCAGGAAGCCACAAATTTTTTTAATTAAAAAATGTATTAAAAAAGTAGAAAAATTGGAGAAATCTGCCCTATTAATTTCAAGACAGCTATTCGACACCTGATTCCAAAGTGAGGCAATAGTCACACACACAAAAAAGGAAACTTGTAGGTCAGTTTCACTTATAGATAGGAAATCAAATAGCCTAAGCAAGAATTTTGCTAAATAAATCTGAGGTGTATTAAAAATAATATTCAAGGAATGTAAGAGCAGCTCAACATCAGAAAAAAAATTCTACCCAAATCAAGGGCAAAAAGTATGTACACAACAATCTTAATAATCAGTAGATGTAAAAAAAAAAGCATTTGATAAGGTTCAAAACCTTTTTATGATTAAAAATTAAAACCTGGGACCAGTGAGATGGTAAAGGCACTTGCTGCCAAGCCTGACCACCTCAGTTCAATCCCTCAGACCCACATGGAAGGAAAGGACTAACTCCTACAAGTTGTCCTTTGACTTCACACACACACACACACACAGAGTGACATACACATGCACTCATACATGATAAATGTAAAAAAGTAAAAAAGCTGAAGTTGAAAAAAGCACTTATGTAACTTAACTTTAATTAACTTGAAGCAAATAATAAGCCTGATAAGACATTTTAGACATAGTTTAAGACTCAGTGTCTATTATAATAGATGCAGTTTAAAACAGTATTAGAGATTTCAGCTGGTATTATGGGTAATGTAAAAAGACTATGAAGTTTGCAAGGGGAGACCTAAAACTACCATTACTTATAGATGTAATTATTCATCTAGACGAGTATGAATGGCTTTTACAGACTAGTTATTAGAACAAGTGTAAGAATTCAATTGAGGTTGCCCAGGTACAAGATTGACCTACAAATTCAATAGGATTCTCTACAGTAAATAACCAACTAGAAAATCAAAATAAAAGGTGATAAATAATACATACTTGTAAGAAATTGTAATAAGGACTGGAGAGAGGGTTCAGCCATTAAGGATACTGGCTGTTCTAGCAGACGACCTGGGTTCAGTTCCCAGCACACACATGGCAGCAAACAACCATCCATAACTCCAGTTCCAGGGGATTCAACACCCCCTTCTGACTTTCGTGGGCATTGCACAACACAGGCGCACTTACATAGATGCAGCAATACACTCATACACATAAACTTAAAATAAATTTAAGGGGCTTCAGAGATGGCTCGGCAGTTAAGAACACTAGTGTTCTTGCAGAAGACCCAGGTTCAAATCCCAGCACCCACATGGCAGCTAATAACTGTCTATAACTCCAGTCCCAGGGGATCTGACAGCCTCTTCTGACCTCCATGGGCATTGCACGACACAGATGCACTTACCAACATGCAGACAATGCATGCATACACATAAAATAAAAATAATAAATAAAATTTAAAAAAATAATAAATTTAAAAAAGAAATTAAGGTAGAGAAATTATAAGTAAATGTAAAGAAAAATACAATAGAAATCACAAAGTATATGAGAATTAAACTAAGAATACATGTGTGACTTGAACTTTAAAATTTGAATAAATTGATACCCCTGGGTAGGATGATTGCCAATAACCAAGTCAACTATCTCCAGGTTAATTCATAAATTCACTGAATCCTAAGCATAACATCAGCTATGTGTGAAGAAGCATACATATGTACACATACATACTCATACATATATAGACAAAACTTACTGAATCTACTCCAAAAATAAAATAGAGTAGCAGGAAGTCCACAAAGAATTAAGCTAAAAAGATGGAGAGTGGCTCTCCCCATCACATACAAACCCATAGGAAAGAGAACTGTGGGGTAGGGAGGAAACTCCGTCAGTAAAGTGCCTGTCTCACAGCGTGAGAACCCGAGTTCCACCCCAAGAACCCAAGTGAAAATGGCAAGCGTGGTCATGGTGCTTGGAATCCCAGTCCTGGGGATGTGGGAACAGAGGATCCCCTGACTCCGAGGGCTCACTATCCAGCAAGTCTAGCACAGCTGGTGAACTCCAGGTCCATGAGAGACCCTGTCTCAAAGGAGGTGGATGGCACCTGAGGTTGATGCTTGAAGTTGTCCTCTGGCGTAGGACTTGCACACACACACACACACACACACACACACACACACACACACACACACAACGTTGGCACAGTAAGTAAATATGCAATGAAGCCAAATGGAAAACAGGAGGCTTTACCCATGAATACACAGGAATAGAGATAAAGGAAATCAATGGGAAAGAACAGTTGTTTAATCTACTGGGAAAATGACATCCAGATCCATGTTCAGCCTCCTGTTCAGGGGAAGCCCTGGGTGGATTAAATGTGAATGTTAGGGTTAGTAGAAAAGAGGTGGGATGACATCTTCAGGCTTAAGAAGAGGAAACTGCTTATTTCCCTAAACTTTAAAAGCACAAACCATGATCCTGAATTTGATTACATCAAAAAGAAGAAATCCCTTTTAACAAAGAAATCACATAGGCCAATTAAGAGTCAGATGATAGGAATAAGTTTTTTTTCAAAGCATAAAACTGACAAGGGATTCACACCTAGAACACACAAGGAGCTCTGCCAAGGAACGAAAGAGGACGTTGGGTTCCAACAGGAAAACGGGCCAGCAGCGTGACAGGCAATTTACAGAAGAGAAAACCCCTGAAAGCTAATAAGCACCCAAAATGACGCTCAAACTCATTAGCAGTCCAAGAAAATGCAAATTAAAACGAGATATCACTTTTACCTCAGACTGGCAAAAACTCCAAAGTCGGGAAATACCAATTAATGGCAGAAACAAGAAAGCTGGATTCCTCATACATGGCTGAAGGAAGTGTAAATTGGTAAGAGCTTTTTTTGGAGAGCAATCCCACACTTCTTATGCAAATTAAGCACACACGTGTGCCCAGAGGATCCAGAGGGAAATTTACAAGTATGTTGTAGGTTTGCTGGAAGGGCAGGTAGGAGCAACATGGGTTAACCCCATTGTTACTGGGAAGAATCCTGTGACCGTGGAGCTACCCAGATAGATCTTGACCAGTATATCAGCGATTGAAATGTGAGAAAATGTTAATGTGGCATGGAATCATTAATGCGAATTATAAACATATGAGTACCCTCAGATACCTACCTGGGCAGTGTCCTCAGACCTCCAAGACATTGGCCATTTATGGTTTATTCGGATCAGCATGATTTATATCGGCCAAAAAACGGTTTGATGGGATCTTCTGTGCACTGTGGAGTTAGACCACATTTCCTTGGACCTTGGATTATTTCATGACCAAGAATGGGAGAATTGGATCTGGAGAGATGGCTCAGCAGCTAAGAGCACTGACCCAGGTTGCACAAGACCCAGGTTCAGTTCCCAGCACCCACATGGTGTTTAACAACCACCTATAACTCCAGTTCAAGGGGATCTGATGCCTTCTTCTGGCCTCCACAGGCATTGCATGACACAGGTGCACTTAACATACATGTAGGCAATACACTCATACACATAAAATAAAAGTAAATTTAAACATTAAAAAATGAGAGGGGGGCTGGAAAGATGGCTCAGTGGTTAAGAGCGCTGACTCCTCTCACAGAGGACCCAGGTTCGATTCCCAGCACCCACATGGTGGCTAACACCCATCTGTAACTCCAGTTCTAGGGGATCTAACACCTTGTTCTGACCTCCATGGGCACTCCGAGGTGTTTTTTTTTTAATTATTTTATTTTATATGTTGAATGTATTGTCTGCATGTATAAGTGCACCTGTGTTGTGCAATACCCATGGAGGTGAGAAGAGACCATTGGATCCCCTGGAACTGGAGTTATGGATGGTTGTAGGTGGTAGGAACTGAACCCAGGTCCTCTGCAAGAGCAGCCCCATGCTCTTAAGGGCTGAGCCATCTCTCCAGTCCCAAGATGCTGATTTTGAAGGCCACCCCATGGACATGTGCAAGCTGCTTAGCGAATCCTCTGTTGTTAGTATGTGGGTAGCACCTGGTACAGCTGCCACTTAGTCCTAATCTGTGAGATGCCCACCACTGTCAGAACCCCTTTCTCTACATATACCTGAATGGGCTCTGCCTGCCTTGGGGTGTGGTTTCTAAGAACTGATTGGAAGTAGCAGTTCCTGTGCCACCCACTTCTCGTTACCCACCTAGAAAAGACCTTTAGTAGGGGGATGGCTGTCCCTTACTTTTTGGAGCATTTTACACACACACACACACACACACACACACACAGAGTCACATAAACCCACACATAGGCAAACAGCAAAATCCAACTCGGGCTCTTCTTAAAGACCAAAATGTATATCTGCAAACACTTATGAAAGCCACAGACCCATCTAGGTCTCATAATGTGTCCAAATATCCATATAGACCCTCACTTGATCATGCTATACATACTCAAACTGATACATCAGTGAATGTGTTGACCTACAAGCACACAGGACTGCCTGCAGGTGTGCACAACAACCTGCAGGTGGCGCACACACCTGCTCTCTCCCAGCCCAAACCCGCAGATCTACTGCTTGTTCCATCTTTCCTGACTCTCCAGATTCTCAAGCCAGAAATCTTGGCATCATCCTGACTCCTCTCACAAGTCCCACATCCCAGCTCATCAGGAAACCCTTCTGCCTAGACCGTTAAACATCGCTCTCATCAACCTCCTTTCTACTTCTACCCCTGGCTGGTCTGTGGCACTATCACAATAATTTTATTTTTAAAAAATTTTGTTCTGTTTTTGAAGACGGGCTTATGTGGCCTAGCGTGTACCTGGCCTTGAACTCCTGATCCCCCTGCCTCCACCTCCTGAGTGTTAGGATTACAGGCATGGCCACCACACACAGTTGACTTTTGACCTCTCTACTCTGCTTACCTCCAGAGGGAGTTCTCAAGGCACCAGAGGGAGAGGTCTCTGAGGTCCTGGTTGGAAAATGTCATGCTCAGAAGTGTGCTACAACTCCACGTTTTATCCCAAATAAAAGTTAAGTCTGTACTATGGCCAAAGACTGCTTGAATCAGTCCCTGTCCCTGGCTCACCCAGAATTCCTTACTCTTTGCCCATTCTATTGATTGCTGGTCCTGGAATTTGCTACTGTGCCCCATTATGGGGGATCACATTGGCAGGTCCCCCAGAGCTTCAAGTCACTGACTGCATTCATCTCATAGCTCTGAGGGACAAAGTGGGCAGCTTCAAACTAGAGAAAGTCTCATGGTTCTGGAGGTCAGAAGTCAAGATCAAGATGCCCACTCACCATACTCTCTTGCTGTGTGTCTGGGTGAGTGTCCCTTCCTTCTCCAACTGCTGTGCTCGTAGCCTGGCCCTGGTGCCACACAGTAGACATGGCACTGTGAGCTCAGCCACTGTCTTTGCGTGGCCTCTGACTCTGTGGCTCTTTTCTTTTCTTATAATGACACCAGTCAGAGTGGATTGAGGGCCCATAAGACTCTGGGATGGCCCTCTTTTAACATATGTAATGACCCTATATTCAAATAGGGTCACACTCTGAGGTCTTGGGGGTAAGGACTTTATGTTTGTGGGGTTAGATGGACATAATGAAACCTGCGACACAATTTCAGACATTTCAAGGACTTCCCCAATGTCACTGACTGTGTTCTTTTTCCCCTTGCTGTGGCAGAATACTGGATAAAAAGTAGCTTAGGAAGGAAGGGCTTTGTCTAGTCAGCCTTTGATGGCTGTGACAAAACACTCTGACCAATACCAACTTGGGGAGGAAAGGGGTTATTTGGCTTACATCTCCTTGGTCACAGTTCATCACTGAGGGAGCCCAGGGTAGGAACTCAGAGCAGGAACCTGGAGGCAAGAGTTGAATCACAGGCCATGGAGGAACGCTGTTTACTGGCCTGCTCCTCTGGCCCATGCTAGCCTGCTTTCTTATACAATACAGAACAACCTTCCCAGGGATGGCACCACCCACAGTGGGCTGGGCCCTCTCACATCACTGAAAAAAATCAAGAAAATACCCCACAGACATGGCCACAGATCAGTCCAATGGAGGCAATTCCCTAGCTGAGGCTCCCTCTACCCAGGTGTGTCAAGTTGACACTAAAGCTATCCAGCAAATTGACACCTTGTCAACTTGACACACAATAATCAATACTAAACCACAACCTTTCCATTTCTTGTCCCCAAGATATGATGTTAGCAATATCACAACATAATATGGTGCAACCTTAAAAGTCCCACAGTCCTTAAAATAATCCAAACATTTAGAAGTTCACAATCTCTTAAGTCTCTTAACTGTGGGTTCCTGTAACATCCAAAACAAGTACTATCTTATGCCAAAGGGAAGAATCAGGCACACCTAAGCAAAACCTATGTCCAGCAAAGTAGCTCAAGGCAGAACATTTGGGATTTACTCACAATATTCTGGGCTCCAAAGGGTTTTGGTAGCTCTGCGTCCACAGCACACACAGCTCATCTCACAGGCCCAGGTCGGCTCCATTCCGTACCTACTGTGGTCCTTGGTGGTCATCCCATGAT
Organism: Nannospalax galili; assembly: GCF_000622305.1. NCBI lineage: Eukaryota > Metazoa > Chordata > Mammalia > Rodentia > Spalacidae > Nannospalax > Nannospalax galili. The sequence continues at coordinate 3,880,461 of NW_008331486.1, read as the reverse complement.
CCTGGCATTTCCAAAAAGCTGGGATCTCCACTGAAACCGAGGCTGCACCTTCACTGACCTCTCAGACTGCAAAGCCTCAGATTCTCTCTGTGACCCCTTCAATCCTGGGGGTCTTCATTGCAACTGAGGCTGCACTTTCACCAATGGATTTTCCTGGCCTCTCAGATTGCTAAGCCTCAGCTGTTCTCTGAGACCCCTTCATACTTTCAACACCAGAACCATGAAGGAGACTCTTACACATTGCAGAGTCCTGCTTCCAGCTTAAGATGGAGGCTTGGGCCCCCTCCGAACTGAGGTTTCTCTGTGCTGTCCCTGAGGAAATACTTTCCAGAAGATTTCACCACAGTGATGCTGGTCTCTTGTTAACGTACAGCCGATTTTTCAGCCCCAGCTAACCAGCATCAATTTTCTTAGTAAAGCAAAGGTTTTACTTCAGTGTTTCTGGTCTCTTCTTAATCACAGCTGATTCTTCAGCCCCAGCTGACCATAATCACAGATTCTCAATTCAAAATATCACACAAACAGCCCTTTGAAGCTTCACAACCCAGGCCTTCATCATCTACAACTCTTTCAGAATAACTGTTCAAGCTTCACAGCAACACACTCTAAACAACACTCAATGGCTTTTCCAGCCCAAAGTTCCAAACACTTCTACAATCTTCCACAAAACACCAAGGTCAAGTCTGTCACAGACACTCCATGATTCTAGTACCAATTTCTGTCTGCCTTCAATTTCTGTGACAAAACACTCTGACCAATACCAACTCGGGGAGGAAAGGGTTTATTTTTATATCTCCCAGGTCACAGTTCATCACTGAGGGAACCCAAGGTAGCAACTCAGGACAGGAACCTGGAGGCAGGAGCTGAAGCACAGACCATGCAGGAACGCTGCTTACTGGCTTGTTCCCCTGGCCCATGCTCAGCCTGCTTTCTTATACAATACAGGACCACCTATGCAGGGGTGGCACAGCCCACAGTGGGCTAGGCCCTCCCACATCACTCAACAGTCAAGAAAATGCCCCACAGACATGGCCGCAGGCCAGTCCAATGGAGGCAGTTCCCCAATTTGAGGCCCCCTCTACCCTGATGTGTCTCAAGTTGACAACTAAAGCTGTCCAGCACAGGCTTGTGTGGACTCATGGTTTAAGGGGACAGCCCATCCTGGCAGGGAAGACACAGTGGCAGGAATCGGCAACCAGAATCTAAAATGACCACACATACATACCCAAGAGTGTTAATGCTCACACACATACTTAGATATGTGCACATATGTAAACATATATAACTCTATTCTGAGAGCAGGAATATGCAAACACATATGTACACACAAATACTCATGTATCACAGTCACATAAAGTGTGCCCACAGTTCTATTCGTGCATGCACACTCATATGCACACACGTATCTGCACAGATGCATAACCTGGCCTGGTGGCCCCTGACCACACCTGCTTACTCCTGACCCCAGATGCCTGCCTGGCTGAGCTGGGCACCAGGACTCTTACTGGCTATCATGGGGTGAATCCACCTGGTCCCTGGTTGGGGGCAGGGGCCTGGCAAGGGAGAAAACAAATAACCTTGCAGGGTTTAAATAAGCAAAGTTTTGTGCAAAGCAGAGGTTAATGTACTTTATTGTTCAATGTCACGTTTATAGTGGATTGGTGGAGGAAAAAATGTGATTAATTGCCCTGAAGCCCACGGATCTACAATTATTTGGTTGTTGTGAACAAATAAAGGACTACAGTATTCATCATATTCAAATGAGGCGGCAGTAAATGATGGCGGGCCGGGGAGGAACAAACCGAGGCGTGTTCCCACACGATGGAAGGTGACTGGCGCCTTGTCAACCAGACACAGGATGGTGGCGGGAGCCGAACCTGTTTGTCTCTGTACCGCCAGCGAGGGCCGGGCTGACCCCACAGGGGCCGCCGTTAATTCATGTCACCCCCGCACCTCCAGCCTGCGTGGCGGGAAGAGCAGGCGCCAATTTCGTAATAAAGACTTGTTTTCCAACCAGGCCGGATTGGGGGGTGGGCACAGATCTTCATTAGCGCCCCTTTCCCGGGCCACGCTTGTTACAGAGCACAGGTACTGGCTAAATGTGTCTGATCATTCATCATGATTTTGCCCTCCACTTTGTCACAGCGTGGGGATTTAAGGAAGATAGATGGTACGAGATGTTGTCTCCTCCGCAGACGCTTTCTGCTCTGGTAAGTGTGTCCGAGGCAGAATTATTTTGCCACTTTATTATTTCCTAGTGAGTGTTTGTCAGAGCGTCGCCTCTTGGAAGGAGCGAGTTGTTTCCTGTCACTCAGGGATGTCGCGGGTGCTGTGATGCTTGGCTGGGTTCACCAGCCAGCTGGATCCCAGGCTGGGTCCCCAGGCAGGGCTGTGTGTGTGTGTGTGTGTGTGTGTGTGTGTGTGTGTGTGTCTGCCCACGTGTGCGGTGGGGGTGTCCTGGGAGACTAGGCCACAGGGCGAATGGCAAATCTAACAGAAGTTGGGGGACAGGCTTTGGGAGAAGGCCTGGGAGAAGGTGGGGTACAGAAGGCCTGGACTGGTTAGGGCAGTTGTGGGCATGTTCCCAGGCCTGCCCTGGCTAAAGGCCAGACTGCAGGTGAACTGTTCAAATCAGTGTCCAAAGAGCTGTATGAACCGAGCCTAGAGCCGGGCCAGCTGGAGAGGGTATGCACAAGGCTGAAGCCCAATGGGCTACTGCCCTGTGGGCTGCTGATGGCAAATGGGAAGTGGGGCCCACTCTGCTGCCCTGTGCAGGCACCAGACCTGCCTCTGCCTTGACCAGGCATCAGACTGCCAACGGGTGATGCACACCCCTGCTAGGTGATGATGCCATAAAGTTAAAGGTGACGACTGAAGAGCTAGGGAGATGGCTCAACAGGTAAAGTGCTTGCTGTGCAAACATGAGGACCCGGGTTCGGATCCCCAGCACCCCTGTAAAAAGCCAGGTTGTCTTAGCACTAGGAGCGGGGAGCGGTGGAGGCAGGAGGATCCCTGGGGTTCACTGGCCAGCCAAAGTAGCCTCCATAGCTCCAGGCCAATGAGAGATCTTGTCTTAAAAACAAGGTGGTGGGCTGTCCTAGTTTCTTTCTATTGCTGTGATAAAAACACAGCAAAACCAACCTGGGGAGGAAAAGGTTTATTTCACCTTACCGCTTACAGTTCATCAATGGAGGGGAAACGGTAGGAGCTCAGGGCAGGAACCATGGCGGAACGCTGCTTACTGGCTTGCTCCGCTGGCCTGTACTCAGCCTGCTTTCTTTCGTTTTTTAAAAAAATTATTTTTATTTTACGTGTATGAGTGTACTGCCTGCATGTATGTAAGTGCACCTGTGTATGCACTGCCCGCAGAGGTCAGAAGAGGGCGTTGCCTCCCCTGCAACTGGAGTTACAGATGGTTGTTAGCTTCCATGTGGATGCTGGGAGTCGAACCCAGGTCCTCTGCAAGAGCAGTCAGTGTTCTTAACCGCTAAGCCATCTCTCTAGTCCCTCAGCCTGCTTTCTTATACAACACAGGACCACCTGCCCAGGGGTGGCACCACCAAAAGTGGGCTGGGTCCTCCCACATCACTCAGTAATCAAGAAAATGCCCCACAGACATGGACATAGGCCAATTTGATGGAGGAAATTCCTCAGCTGAGGTTCCTTCCCAGGCGTCAAGTTGATAAATGATGCTGTCCGGCACAATAAGGTCGGCAAGATGGTTCAGCGGGTTCAAGCCCCAGGATCCATTTGGTAGAAGGGGAGAACTGACTGCCGCAAAATGTCCTGTGACCTCCACACAGATGCTGTTGCAGCCTATCTTCCTGCCCCTTGTAAATAAATAAATAAGTAAACAAATGCAACAATTTTAAGGTTAAAAAAAATCAATAATAATGTTGACAGCTCCTGAGGAAAGGCACTCAAGGTTAACCTTTAGCATACACACACACACACACACACACACACACACACACACACACACACCCCACATAGGCTCAATGGCTTCCTAAAACTTGCCCACTTTAAAATTAAACCTTGAACTTGACATTCAAGGCCTTTCCTGCCCAAGTACCAACATACCCAATGCCATCACTTAGAGTTGCAAGATCTTCATTTAAACCTCTCTCTACCTACCTTTATTTGTCTGTACAGTGAAGGCGATACACATACCTACCATGACAGATGGGCCTTTCCCAAAGATGGTAGTCACAGCATCAGCCCCAGCACTCTTCCTGCGGGACAGTTCAGACAGCGATCCTGCCTCTGTATTAGGGTAGACTTTGATCGCTGCCTGGACTATAAATTCCTACGGCTGGGTCATAACATGCTAGATACTTTCTCATGGCTTTTGTCCACTCTTGGAACTCAGGGGCCAAGCTCTAAGGAAGCCCATCAAAGATACTTTGTCCACAATCAGCACCAATCTGCCCACTATGGGAATGCACCATCTCCAGAGTCGTCTACCCCAGAGGCCAGGCGATGGAGATGAAATGAACCCTACTAGGCCTTGAGCACAATAAATCCTCAGGGCCATCTTCAGGCATGGTGGTCGGGCAGCTATGACCTCCAGCCGAAGACAGCTGAGACCCCGGCCCTGAAGGGTTCTGGTGAGAAAATGAAGCAGCCAGTTTGTGACAAAGGACCACATTAGTGGCTTCAACCCCTGACATTTGCTGTCTGGCTGCTCCACAGGCTACGGGCCTGAGATGAGAGTGTCAGTAGGCTCAGGTCTATCAGGGTCTCTTCCTGGGCTGTGGACTACCACCTTCTGCTCCCAGTCTCTCCCACAGCCTCCTTCTAAGCAGATCCTCACCTTCTTTTCTTATAAGGACACAGTGATATTGGATTAAAGGCTGCCCTAACAGTCTGATTCTAAAGTCACTTCTACTTTAAAGACCTGTCTCTGGGAGCTGGATAGATGCCTCAGCAGTAAAGAGCACTGGTTGTTCTTACAGAGGACCTGGATTTGATTGCCAGCATCCACATGGCAGATAACAACTGTTCTTAACTCCAGTTCCAGGGGATCTGATGCCCTTTTCTGACTTCCATGGGCATTGAATGACAGGAGTGACTTACATGCAGGCAATATGCTCATACACATAAAATAAAAATAATAAAATATTTTTTAAAAGACCCGTCTCTGGTTACAGTTCCATACTGAAGAGTTGGGGGTCAGGATGTCCACATATGAGCTGCAGCGGGGACATTTTGGTGGGTAACAATTTTAAAATGAATATGGAACACCCAGCAGTCCCCAGCTCAGGGTACGCCCACAGTAATGTTCAGCCAATGTCTCTATGCCAACTGCCACCCCCACAGCCATCTGCTTGACAGCTCACCCCACCTCCTTCCATGAGGGACTGTCTCTGGTCCCCAGGCCACTTCTTAGGCTGCGTCCCCTGCCGGCCAGCTTTACCCTCTCCTGGTCACCATCCACACAAATGCTTCCTGTCTCGGCTCCTCCCACTCCCTGGGCTGCAAAGTCTGGATTCTGCATCTCATGCTTCATGACTCCAATAGCTCATGTCTGAAGCCTGGTTTGACAATCTTCAAGCCTACTGGGTATGAGATTTTTTTTTAACTCTGAGTTTTTGCTTCATTTTACAGTATAGAAATAGGGTATTTTTTTTCTTTCTGATTATATTAACAACATGTGCTCAGTGTGCAAAACTCACGCAGTATAGAAAGGTTTAAAGAAGAAGAAAAAAAGAACGCCTCAAACTAAGAGTTGTGTTTTTTTTTTCCTACTGAGAGAGGGTCTCAGGTAGCCCAGGCTATCCTCAAACTTGCTGTGTAGCCAAGGATGATCATGAAGTTCTAATTCTCCTGCTTCTACCTCCTGAGTGCTGGGATTATAGGCATGCTCCACCATGCCCAGTTTATGTGGTACTGTGGATCAAACCCAGGGACTTCATCCATGCTGGGTAAGCACCCTACTGACTGAGTCCCACCCCTGGCCATGAATGAATGAGTTTTAGCATCGTGGTTTCTATCTTTCTAGAATTTTTCATAGGTGTGCATATAATACTGGTATGTTGTTGATTCTAGGATAACATTGACTGTAAGATGCACCACAAATTTCATTGCACAGCTCCAAAGGAGAGAGTATGTATTCATTACTGTGCACACCATGAAAAGCACATGCATCTTAGAATCATGAAAATATGACATGGCTCAGGAGATGGCTCAGTGGGTAAAAGTGCTAGCTGTGCAAGCCTGACTCCCCAAGCTCCCTCAGGACCCATGTAAAAAGCTGGATTCGTGGCACTCATCTATAATTTCAGCACTCCTATGGTGGGATAGGAGGCAGAGACCAAAGAATCAACCAGAAGCTCACAGGCCAGCTAGCCTGGAGTACTCAGTACAGCAGCACGAACAGGAGGCCCTGCCTCCATAAGGTGGAAGGGGGAGACTGACATCTGACCTCCACACGCATGCTGTGGCATGTTCGTGCCTGCACTCACATACACAGCTGTGCTGGAATGCGTCATAGTCAACGTGACATACCTGGAACGAAGGGACCTCAACTGAGGCCTTACCTCCATCTGGTGGCCTGTGACCACGTCTGCGTGGCATGGTCTTAATTGCTAATTGAAGTGAGAGGACCCAGCCCACTGTGGGTAGTGCCTCCCATGGACAGGTGGTCCTGGGGTGTTTAAGAAAGCAGGCTGAGCACAGGCTAGAGGGAGCAAGCCAGTTAGCAGCGTTCCTCCATGGTCTGTGCTTCAGATCTGTGTCTCTGGGTTCCTGCCTTGCTTAAGTTCCTGCCCTGGCTTCCTTCAGTGATGGACTGTCACTTGGAAGAGTTTTGGTCAGACTATTTTATCACTGCAACAGAAAGCAAACTAAAACATCATGCCCACAAAAGGAAAGAAAAGGAAGAAAGAAAATATGACATGAACCTACATTACAAAATCAGTCTCTACAAATAGTGTGGTTTGGGGCACTGCTATATTTTAAGACCTAGGTTCCTGCTGTATAGCCCTAGTAGTCTTAAGCTCCTAGGTTCAAAAGATTCTGCTTCAGCCTCCAAATGGCTGTGTAAGTGTCTGGCTCATAAATACTATTTTAAGATCTTTTTAAAAAATCTGAATAACAAAGCTTACCTGCCATTTCACATCAGCAAATAAACACTGTCGCTATGGATTTTTAGTGACTGTGTAGTATTCCAGGAAATTGATTTCACATAGTGAAGTTATTCTTCAGTCACTGTGCTGGGGGAGGTGGAGTTCTTTGGAGCTTCCTGCCAGGAACTCTCCTGCTGGTTGGAACTGGGAATCATCCTGAACTGTTCCCCCGAGAGTCGTCAAACCTGGAGCACAGCACTGTTAAGAATGGTTGGTGATTATTAACCTCTTAGTAATGAAAGGCCAGGAGTCGGATCTCTCCTGAACTGCCACGACTGAGGTGTAGGATTAAATCCCACATTAAATTAAATTCCTGTACCCAAGATGAAAAACTAAGAGTGTAGTTCAGGGGGAGGGGTGGCACTGCTCAGTGTGTGACTTAATCTCCCCATGCCTCCACATGCCAATGTGGAGGGCCTCCCGCTTTCCACCTGGCACCAACCACGGGAAGAGGAAATACGGGGCAAGGGGCAGCTGCTCCGGTGCACAGCAGCTGGCTCCGGCCACCATAGTTTCCAACCTTGCTTCTCCAGAACTGTGTCCAGCCTCACTTTGAAGTGGCCAAATGGCAACTGGGCCCCTCTAGATGGACAGGCCTAGGAATTGGAGAGGCTTGGGTGCTATCCGTTCCCCCGTCTCTTTTGCCCCTTGGTGGCCCAGCCTGGTAGCCAGTGCACTGTACACCTGAGGCCACACGGTGGCAGTGTTGGCGCCGACTGGGCTTTGGGAGGTGAAGGAATCCTCAGCCAGCTCCTCAGGGATGCCTTCAGAGGCCACTGCACGTGCACACTGGGTGCACAAAAGGGTTTGTGTGTGCAAAGCCGGTGGCGAGGGTGTCCCATGCCTGCATTTGTAGGTGGTGGTGTCTGGGGGGGTGTAATGCTTTCTTGGTTTTCTGTGTGTAGTGTCTGTACCCCTGAATGCATGTTTTTAACAGTGTGTCTTTGTGTCTCTCAATCTGTATGAACGGAACGATGCTTGCAAAGGTGTGTGCAAGCTTGTGCATGTAGGGTGGCAGGGTGAGTGTGCTTCTGGGAGCTAGAAGAGGACAGTCAGGAGCTGAAGTTGAGTATGTCTAGCTGCTGGGCTACAACAAGGCCAAGGACCCCTGAGACTGTGTCTCCCCCGCCCGGTGCTTTACCCAGAGACAACTGCAGGGCTCCAAGCGCACATGGGTGCTGGGGGAGGCAGCCTCCATTTGGCCTGCAACAGGGAAGATCAGGATCTGCTCCAGATCCCTTCCCTGGGGAAGGGACACCCTCATCTCTAGGATCCTGAGGGGGATGGTGTCCCACAGAGCAGACTTCCATTCATGGCCATGTATTCCATCCTCAGATTGGTGGCTTCTGAGACAGGCTCTGCCTGTCCCCTCAGACCTCAAGATTGGACCAGGTCTCTGATTCTATGGTTCCAACCTTGGGAAGACATGGGAATCCCACTAGCTCCTTCTCTGGGCCCCTCCCTTGTCCTGTGCAGGCAGACCACAACGTAGGTACTTGCTCCCTTCCAGCCAACTCCCTCCCCCTGCCAGGCAAGGGCCCAGAGTGGCACGTCTGACCATGTCTGGCCACCCTTCCCCTGTGGTTATTAATAATTGGGTATTAGGCGAGAGGCACTATCGATTCCGGCGCGGGCAGCCCCAGGTCGAGGTAATTTATGGAAACACTGGCATCCCTGGTGATAAATAATGAGGTGATCGCAGAGATGGGTCACTAGCAAGTGGCCTCCATCCTCTGCCCTGTCCACTAATGCACCAGCTCATAAACGGAGGAGAGAGGGAGCGACCTGGGCCAGCTATAAAGACAAAGGATACGTTGGTGATGTGAGGCCCCAGAAGACGGGGAAGCAGGGGGGTGGCTCTGTGGGGTCCAGGTTACAGGGGCTGAAGGGAAAGGGACAGGGAGACACAGAGAGAGCAGAATGGCAGACAGGGGCCTAAGAGGAAAGAACAGGGGGACAGGGAGACACCATGGGAGTAGGAGAGGAAATACAGACAAAGCAGGGGGTGAGATGGGAGAGTCCTGAGACTGGGCAGGGTGGTGACGGCATGGGCAGAACAAAGGGAGGACCTGGTGATAAAGGCCAGCCAAACCCAGAGTGAATCATGTGCTGTGTCTGAGTCATGTTCTCATGCATGAACTTGTTTGCTTGTCATGCCAGCCCTGAGGGACCATGTGCTATGGAGGCAGATGTTCAGGGTTCAAATCCCAGCTCCCCACTGGGCTCAGATACATAACCTTAGGCAGGACCTGATGCAAGGACCTTGTCTGTCCAGACCTGAGGATGGAATTGTCAAGGTCAGAACACTTGGGACCCAGTGCCAGGCCTCCAGGATATAGGTATTCAATGTGTGTGACAGTGGCCATGTGGCTCTAGTGGACCCACATGACTGGACTTTATCTGATCCAGTCCATAGAATGTCCAATTTGCCACAAATAAACCAAGGCAATAAGGTGTGAGCAGTGGGCTGTGTGGCTTCAGGGAGGCACTGCCCAGAGGTGAGGTTTGATCTGGGTCTGGAGTTAAACTGAAGGGAGAGGCATTTCGGAAGAATTTCAAGGCTAGAAGGAAAGCCAGCAGGCTCTGGATTCCCTCCCTCTAGCACACCTCCCAGCCCTCAGGAGGCAAAGGCAGGCAGATTTCTGTGAGATCAAGGCCAGCCTGGTCTACATAGTGAGTTTCCAGCAGGCTGGGACTAGGGAGACCCTGTCAAAACAAACAAAACACAAGCAAAAAGCAAAACAAAACAAAACAAAAACGGAGTCACTAGGTTTAATTGGCTTCCTCTAGGGCTGGGGAAATCACTATGACTCTGGAGGAAATATGACTCAGGGACTGTCCTTCCTTACAATTAGCCTTCACGTGTTAACAGAGTCTGTTTAACCCTCTCCCTCCATGGCCTAGTTCTACTTTCATTTTTAAAAAAGATTTACTTTCATGTGTGTGTTTCTGTGTGTCTGTGTGCCTGTGTGTTTGTGTGTGTCTGTGTGTGTGTCTCTGTACATGAGGGCAGATGCCCAAGGAGTCCAGGGTGTCAGACCCCCTGCAGCTGAGGTTACAGGTGGTTGCTAGTCCCTGAACATGGGGCTCCTGCAAGGGCAATACTTGCTTTTAACTGCTGAGTCATTTCTCCAGCCCCCACCCCACTTTCTGATCATCAGGTACCCACTACTCTGGACACTGCTCCAAGATGGCTGGCCATCCTGTGTCTCTCCCCACTAGATCAAGTGTTCTTGGCTGCCCAGAGCCCTGAATTCTTGCAGAGCGGCCAGGTGCTGCTGCCTCAGGGCCTAGGGTCCACTCCTCCCTCCATCCTGCCTACAATATTTTCTGGGTAAGAAAGACTGTGAACTCCCTAGTCTGCAAGCTGACCTGAGGAGCAGCACACACTCACTCCGTGTGTCTTGGGACAGCATCTTGGTCCTGCTGCCCACTGACTAGTATCCTCTAGGGCTCCAGAGCCATGTGCAACGTGCTTAGCACCAGAGGAAGAGGCACTATGGCTCTTGCTGTCAAGATCACCTCCTCCACTGTCCTTCCCCACACCCCCCTGGCTAGCCTGGGTCTCTCCTTCAGTGTTTTCATGTTTGGGACTCACATTTAAGAATCCATAGGAGAGCTGGGGATATGGCTTGGTAGGGCCCCTTCTTGCAGAGGACCCAGGTTGAGTTCCCAGCACCCACCTGGCAGCTAACAACCATCTGTAACTCCAGTTCCATGGGATCTGACGCCCTCTTCTGGCCTCCTCAGGCATTGCATGCATGGGTACACATGTATACATGCAAGCAAAACACTCATAGACATAAACTACAAACAAATCTTTTTTTAAGGCTACAAGAATCTTGATATAACTTTGCCCTGGTTCTGAGCTGTGATAACTCAATGCCCACCCATCACTGCCCCTGTGGGAACTTCTTACACCAGGGAGTGAGATCTCAGGTGAACAGGACTGAGCCTGGGACACTCCACTAGAGACCCCCTTGGTTGGGTCTAGGCCATCATGTTGCCATTTGTTCACATGTCTCTGTCCATCCTTCATGCCCCCTTTGTGTGGAAGTCTGTTCCCAGAGACTTGTTAGCTGATGAGCAGGTCACCATAGAGGTCAGGACACTGGCTTATCTGATACAGGCTCTTAACCATTGCTTACCAGAGATTACCATGGCCTCTTCTTAGGGGCCCATGGATCATTCCTTTCTATTTTCTATTCCATTCTAGAATCCTCATTGAACTATTAAAACTCATAATTATTCCAGTTCTCAGCAGTTAATTAACATTCATTTTGTTTATAGACATCCAAGGTGGGCAGAACTGTGGCTGGTGTCACAGCCACGTAGCATGGTGGGGGGGGGCAGAGGAGACTCAGGAAGAATGAGTCAGACAGCTGCTGAAGAACATCGAATGCTGGCTCACAGGGCTGGGGTTCTCTGTGCAGAGTGAGGGCTCAAAGGCCTTTATAGAGTATCTGGGAGGAATATAAAAGGTGAGCTGGGTGGGGTTGGGGACAGTGGAAACAGCCCAGGGGAGAAGACGCCAGTGCGGGCACTGGGGAGATGGCGCAGAGGAAACTGACAACAGGTTCTAAGGCAGGTCTGGTAGAATTCAACTTCCTCCATGGTATGAGGATCGGGGAGATGCCACCCTTGGCAGTTCATTTGGGGCCAGATAAGAAGGGGTTAGAAAGGCCTTCACCCTACAGAGGATGAGGAGGTATGTACCTGTGCAACTTCAGGGCTTGGGAAATGCCCTGCCCTGTCCCTATGGAGACAGATTGGTACTCAACAGTCATCTGGACTGGAGAGAGTCTATTGGGATGGGCAGGGCAGGCTTTGTGGTTGGGATGGAGGGGAGAAAGAGGGGCCCTGGAACCTCCGGCCCTGTGATGCTGAGTTCTAGCTCTCAGCCCAGAGCCTTCAGGCTTGGCAGAGACTGGTACCAAGTAGAAGCCAGGAGGGGGATGAGCTGGGGCTTAGAAAAGCACAGGGAACTGGAGGGGCGCCCGTCCATCAGAGCTTCTGGGTGAGTGGCTTGGAGTGGCTTGGTATGGGGGAGGCATGGCAGCAAACATCAATTAGAGACCTGTGTATGCCTTCCTCTCAAAATGTTCCCTTAATGCCCTAGAGGCTGAGATTGCTTGCTGCCTTCAATGCAGGCAGCCAGGATTTAGCTCAAATCTAATGGTCGTTTGTTTTCAGTGTTGGGGATAGTACTTAGGGTCTAGCACCCTCATGCATGCTAGGTGAGTGCTCCATCCCAGATCGGTAAGGAAAGCAGCCCTTTGCTGACAAAAGCGAGAACTGTGGGCCCTGAGTAGACCTGGGACTCCCTGGGGTCTCCTGCTCATTCTGCTCCAGAAAGGATTCTGGTTGGTCTCCAGAGCCCCCTTCTGGCTCCCCATACAGCAGGGTCATCTTAGGGTTTGCCCTTTGTCCTTCTACCTGGCTAGTGGCAGAGGCAGGCTCTGCTCCAGGTCCTGCAGCCCAGCGAGTGGCCCCCTGACACATCCGGGGTTCCTTTTCCCTCATCCTGAGGATCCAGCTCACCGGGCAGCTTTCTGGGCACCGCCCCCACCGCCCCCCCCCCCCCC
>NW_008331486.1:3856899-3867565 GCF_000622305.1 Nannospalax galili | reverse complement strand
CCTCCCACCCCCTGCCCCCCAGCTCCCACCAGCTGAATCCTCTATGCCACACTGTGTCTGAGCACTAGTCACTCTGAGACAACTGTTTGTCTGCCTCCTGCAGAAGAGGTGTGCTAGCTGTGTCCTGTAAAGGGCCTGGCTCCAAGAAGGCCCCTGGTCACTGGTCAACCTGGTCACTGTGGATCAAATACTGAAAGAATAAATAGCCATGATGGTGGCCTTCTAGGTCCAGTTGGCTATGGGGCATAGGCTGTTACTGTTTGAAGTGCCCCCCCCAGCTCCCCAGTACCCACCCTGGCCTCTAACAGCATTGTTCCCAACCTCAAACCACAGGGAGAATAAAGTTTGTGAAATATTAGTTTAATAAGACATGCGACTACTATTAAGGATCGCGCAGCTCTTATTCATTATTCATGCGGCCGCGTGATTTAGGGGCCAGTGGGTCCGCCGGGGCTCGGCTTGGCCGCTTCTCCCTCAGCCACTCTGCACCGCACTGCTCTGGGCTCCCACCACTTTCTCCCCCTACGTCTGCCTGCATTTCAGTGCTCACACAAACCCTCCACCCTTGTCGGGGGACCAAGGTGTCTGCAGCCTCCTCTCTGCCACCTCCCCTGGGCCCTGGCCTGCACTCAAGTCTCTGAAAGAAGAGAGGTCATGGCTACCCATGTTTTTGCCTGCTGAGGCTTACATAGAACCTCAGCTCTGTAAGCAGCTGACCCAAGGATCCCTCTTTTTCCTGTCTGAGCATTAGGCTGGTAAGGCAGGCTCCACAGGCAGATTGGAAGGGTAAGAAGGGGACCACGTTACACCTGCACTAGGTTGCTGTGTGATCTTGGGCTGGTGCCTTGCTTTCTCTGTGTCTCAAAGTTTCTCAAAAAGAATGAAATGCACAGATCTCAAGTGTGAAATCTTTGTTCTGCTCACCGATCAGAGTCACAAAATCCCTACCATGAAATCTCATTACCGCTTGGACCTCTTTTGTGCCCTTGCAGCCAGGGTCCTCCGCTGTTACCAAACACAGCCACTGCCCTGATGTCTTTGGCCATAAATTGGAGTTGCTTATTCTTAAACTTGATATTAGTGAAGCCACATAGTATGTGATTGTCAATAGTTTTCTCAATTTTTTGTTGTTGAGTAATATTCCATTGTATGAGCAGAAAATTCTGGATCCATTTCCTTCTTCATGGTAATGTAGGTGGTTTTCTGTGTTTGGCTCTCAGGAATAACACCATCTCTAAATGATTGCACACAGACCTCTTGTGTTCTATTTCCTTCGGGTAAACACCTATTCTCCGAGAGATTTGTTAAGTCAAAAGTCAGCATTTTTTGTTGTTTGTTCTTTTCTCTGTAGGATCCAACTCAGGGCCTTGAACATCACTCTATTTCTGAGTATATCCTTGGACCCCATGCTTACCTTTAAAAAAAAAATGTGTTCATGTGTATGTGTGTATGTTTATGTGTATATGCCATGTGTGTGGGAAGCCAGAAGAGGGTATGAGAGCCTCTGGAGCTGGAGTTACAGGTGGTTGTGAGCCACCCAGTGTGGGTGCTGGGAACTGAACTTGGATTCTCTGAAAGAGTAGCAATTGCTCTTAACAGCTGAGCCATCTCTCCAGCCCCCCCTTTGAAACTTACTTTAAAGTACATTTCAAAACATTTCCAAAAGCATGTATTTACAGTCTCATCAGCAACGTTTAGAGTTCTCCACTTGCTCCATATCCTTGCCAACACTTGATACTGTCAGTCTTTTTAATTTCAGCCATTCTGTGGTACTTCATTGGCTTTTAATTTGCGCTTTAATACTACTAATCACTCTTCCAGTGATTATTGGCCATTTCCAGATTTTCTCTTGTGACACATTTTATTTCCTATTTTGGTTGTCTTCTTGCTTTTGTTTTTATTCATAGGACATGTTTATATGTTATGAATGAAAGCCTGGGGCTGGGGTGATGGCTCAGTGGGCAAACCCCTTGCCACACAAGCCTGATGACCTGAGTTTAGATCTCTGGAATCCATGTAAAGCTGAACACAGCAGCACAAGTGTCCGTAATCCTGGCACTCCTATGGTGATAAGTGAGAAGAGTCTTGGAAACTGGCAGGCAGCTAGTCTGGTGTGTGCGGCAGAACAAGAGGCCCTGCTGCAAACAAGACGGAAAGTCAAGAATCAGCCCAAGATTGTCCTCCAACCTCCTGTGTGTGTTCTGTGTCACACGCACGCCTGTTCTCCCTCTCTGCCTCCCTCCCTCCCTCCCTCCCTCCAAGCAACAAGCAGGGAAAGAAAGAGATGTATACGTGAATATTTTCTCAAAAATTGTGGCTTGCCTGTGAGTTTCTTCAGAGACTTTTGATGAACAACATTAAACTTTGAGTCCAGTTTATTAATGTATATTTTAGAGTTCCTGATTTTTAAAAAAATATTTTATTTATTATTTTAATTTTATGTGTATGAGTGTAATGCCTAAATGTGTGTAAGGAGCCCCTAAATGTGTGTAAAATTCCCTCCTCCAAGGGAAGAGGCCAGAGTAGGGAAGGTAACTGTCCTGTGTGGGGAAGGGGTGCCTACTGCTGCCTAGCAAGGAACATTAGAGGAATCCTAATGGAGGCAAAGATCTGCTCGGAGGTGGCCATAGTCACCAAGGTTGACCCTCATGCCCTTGACTATGTAATGGATGCAATACAGGGGTCCTGCACCATGCTCATGGATGCTCCAGCCTTCAGAACTAGAAGCCAAAGAACCTTCTGTTGTTTATAAATGACCCAGACTGTGGTGCTTTGTTATAGCAAAAGAACACAAACTGACACAGTCCTGTGGCCTGTTGAATAGGCAGGGGTACACAGAAGCCCAGGATGAAGGAGAAGCCAGTGCTGGGAACCAATGCCAGGAGTCTGCCCCAGGATGGAGTTGAAAGCTCTGTGGCAGGAAAGGCACCAGGGGAGGTGACTGCAGCTAGACAGCATATCTGAAGGCTGATCCATGAGCATGGGGGTAGTTTAATGAGAACAGACAGAACTGGCAATGTCCTCTGCATTCACAGCCTCCTACTTCCACACCACCGCTCTTGGGAGGGGAGACTGCCCACTGGGCACTGCCTCCACCTAGCCACTGGGTCCTGTTCTGTCTCACATTTATGAAGCAACCTCCTGTCCCAGGGGCTCCATCCATCTCTAAGAGCAAACCATCATTCAACCAAGTTTTCAAGATTTCCCCATCCCAAGACCAACCTCCTGTCCCAGGGGCTCCATCCATCTCTAAGAGCAAACCATCATTCATTTCAAGATTTCCCCATCCCAAGATGATTCAAAATGCCCTCTCTACCAGCTTTCTTAAAATAGTCTCTATGTGCCACCTTGTGAGGTCACAGCCTGGTGAGGGTCATGTGCTGGATCAGATGCCACCTGCATGAAGCCCCTTTCCCAGGGACACATAAAAAGAGTCCCTCTGGCCATGCCTTGCTAGTGAGTCAACTGGCTTAATGGTGGCCCAGCACCCCGCTGCACTCCTCACCCCAGCATTTTAGACATTGTTTCTCATCTCTCCATTGGGGGCATCTAAGGTGGACAAGGATAGACACCAACCCAACATGACCCACCATGTTGCAGCAGCCATTGGGTACCCATTGGTTTGTTCAAAGGCAGAGGAAGATGGGCCAAGGTCAGGCTATCAATAGGACAAAGGAGGTCCTGGCCCTGCAGGTGGGGCTGGTGGCATGGACAGGGTTCAGTGTTCAGGTTTAATGGAAATGCATGCAGGCCTGACAGAGTACACCCAGTGTCAGCAATCCACACGGACAGATTAGAGCTGAGCCCTGGCCTGAGCACCCAGCTCTTCATCCTCTGTGCTATATAGGAGTGAGGGGATTAGCTGAACCTTCCCCCGGTGCCCACCCACCCAAATGCCTCCCCAGCAAACCACAGCCACCCTCCCTGGGAGACTTTCCTCTTCCCTGGAAGAGGCCAGGCTGCAGAGTGTCATTGGAGAGGGGAGTTGAATATTCAGTATCAGGGGAGACAATAAAAGGCCCAGGAAGAACCTGGCTAAGGCAATTACCTCTGCATAAATGCATATATTATTCATCCATGGCTTTGAATATATAAATAACGCTGATACAATTTGCATGCGTTAAAAGGGGATGTAATTACCCATGGATGCCTGTGAGCACTGGGCACCCACTGGCCACATCCATGGCCTGCTGTCTGGCCCCCAACAACCCACCTTCACCCTTTCTAGGGGCAGAATATGTTGCACATGGGTGTCTGCAGTAGCCCTGAAGCCAGTTTGTGATGTCCTTGGGGGTTTGGTTAAACTGTGGTTTCTGTTTACCTTGGGGGCTGTTGTTGCTGACTCCATCTGAAAACTTTGGATTCCTTTTAATATGGTTATAATTGTTTCTTTTTTAAAACCACAGTGTTTGGGAGCTAGGAAACAACCCTTGTTCATCATACATAATTTGGAAAATGAACAAGTTGGAAAATGAAAAAGAGGGTCCATTCATTAGCATACCTCACCAATCTTGTTTTTGTCTAACAAACTTAGGATCACATTAAACACAAAG
Organism: Nannospalax galili; assembly: GCF_000622305.1. Classification (NCBI taxonomy): domain Eukaryota; kingdom Metazoa; phylum Chordata; class Mammalia; order Rodentia; family Spalacidae; genus Nannospalax; species Nannospalax galili. Next base: position 3,863,012 of record NW_008331486.1, on the reverse strand, counting down.
TTTGTAACCTGCTTTTATCTTTTACAATGTGTCATGAGAAGAGGAAGAAATATAAAAGGCTAATAAATATGAAAAGATGCTCAACCTCACCAGTAATTAAGGAATATACAATCACAATGAGACGTACATTTTTACCTATCAGAGTGGCAAGGAAATAAAATAATGATACTAACCACCACTGGCAAATGTGTGTAGGAATGAGTTCTCAAGAATAGTCCCTGCTGAAGGAATTGAAAATTTGAATACTTTTTTGAAAGGTAATTTAGCTTATATGTATGGAGAGGCTCAAAATACACATGCCTTTTGGCCTCTAAAAATCCACTCCTTAGAATTTCAATTGTCAGCCAGAGAGAACAGCTATTCCCACAATGTGCTCTCTACTATTTTGTCACAACAAAGAATTAGAAACAACTTTAAGAGTTTAGGAATAAGAATTAGTGCCATCAGTTATGACCTAGAGACATAGGCAAAACTTGAGCACCAAACTGTGGTGGGCATTTACACACAGGCACATGCACACACACACACACACACACAAACACACACACACATGCGCACACACACACACATGCATGCATGCTCACACAAAGGGACAGATACAGACTTGGATGATACTCAGCCTGCATAACAAAGGGTAAATATTGTGTTGGATATCTGAATAAATGTACATTGAAATAAGTTTTCTATCTCTGCTCCCTTTTGAAAACCATAAAAAAAGGAATAAGATAACACAGGGGCTGGGGAGATGCTCGGTGGGTAAAGTCCTTGCTGCATGAGATCCCAGACACCCACATAAAAACCAGCAGGCATGTTGACCAGCTGCCTGTAATTCCAGCAATTGGGAGACAGAGACGGGGAATTCCCAGGGCAGACTCACTAGCCAGATTAGACAAATCAGAGAGCTCCAGATCAGCAAGAGACCCTGCCTCAGTAAAATGGACAGTGAGTGATTGAGGAAGACACCTGAGATCAACTTCTGATTTCCACATGCATGTGCACACATGCACATGCACACAGGTGTGCCCACACACGTGAACAAGCATACACACATGTGCAAGAAATGACATAAACCTACAAGAACAAAGTGATGAGAGATGTCAGTACATTTGAGGGATTGGATAAAGATGGAGAGCTAGGTAAGCTGAGCCCTGGAGATGGGGTGTAAACAAGGTCCTCAAAGCACCCTAGAAAGACACCCTGGGGGGACCAGCTGTCAAGGAAGGTCCTGATTGAAAGGTGCTTCGAGGCTCAGAGTAACAAATGAAACGCCCCACCGTTGGGCTCATTGCTGTGAGACGTCAGAGCACAAGGCCCCCAAAGACAACACTAGAAGCTTCCACAGAGGGAAAGAAACAGAGCACACACAAAAAATAGCAGCAAAGATGTGACACCACACACTTTAGTCATAGAACATGGAGAAACCAAGTCAGTACTGACTAGGAAGCTTCCTCCCTGCTGACTAATTCTCACAGTACTGGAAGGTGCTGTGCAGGCTGCTGGGGGAAAAGTCATCAACAGTCTTACCCCAGTGGGAACCATGTGAGTTACAATAATGACCGGCATGGTAACTTATGCCCATGGGTGCAATAGTGGCACCAATGTTAGGGGGGTAACCAATGGCTTTCTTTTTTGGATTTAAGGTCCACTCTGCAGGAGGAAATACGTGTCTGGTACTATAAATCTGACCCCAAACCCATAGCTGGGGAACTCATAAGCTCTGAGGTGAACCTACTTCTATTATTCTGCTAAATGGAGGTAGTATCAAACTGCCCTCTTAATTTGTATCTCTACCCATAGACCGCAGCTCTCAGGCTTCATCAGAGAAGTTTCTTTATACAGTGGATGGTGGTTAACACAGAAACTTACAATGGCCTAAGTACAGAGTAAGTGTTAAGAATAAGTGTGTCTGTGGAGTGCTCAGCCACAAATGGCACATCTAAAATATACTCTCTACCCCTAAGACTCAGAAACCATCTCTGAAGAGGGTCAGAAAGATTATAATAGCCAGAGGTCAGGGAGGACCAGAGTGAAACAGCATCTTCTGGATATGACAGAACCAACACACTCATGAACTCACAACAGCTGTGGCTGCCTGCACAAGATCGCACAAGGTCAAACCAGTCAACATTCTAGTGGGGGGGGGGGGTCACAAGCTCCCACCCTAACTGAAGCACTACTGGCAGTTGATGGTTTCTGGGGGAGAATCAGTTTTCTTTAAGGGAGTGGCCCCTGGTAGATTGACCATGTGGATGGCCCCACACCCGTGAGTACACAGCACAACAACTCAGTGTGTTGTAAAAAAAAAAAAAAAAGGAGGGGGAAACAAAGTTGGAAGGGGTGGAAGAGAGAGGATCTGGGAGGAGTTGGGGGAGCTGTGGGTGTGAATATAAAATTCTCAAGTTAATACATTTTCTCATTTTTATTTTATGCATATGAGTGTTTTGTCTCATGTATGCATGCAAAGCTCACAGAGGCCAGAAGAGGGTGTTGGAGCCCTAGGAACTGGAGTTATGGATGGCTGTTAGTGGCAGTGTGGGTGCTGGGAACTGAACCTAAGTCCTCTGGAAGACCTGCCAGTGCTCTTAGCCACTGAGCCATCTCTCCAGCTCCCAAAAATATATTTTTAAAAATCTACTTAGGGAAGGGGGAAAAAAAAAAAGAATGGCAGCAAAGTTCTCAATGGTAACTATGGAAACCAGAAGACAATGGAGCAAAAAAGCATCACGGTTCTAAGTAAAAAGATCTTTTTAAACATTTTTATATGTGTATGAGTGTATTGCTTGCATGTGTGTAAGTGCTCCCCTGTCATGCAATGTCTGTGGTGGTCAGAAGAGGGTGTCAGATCCCCGTGGAACTGGAGTTACTTATGGTTGTTAGCTGCCATGTGGGTGCTGGGAACTGAACCTGGGTCCTCTGCAAGAGCAGCTAGTGCTCTTAACCACTGAACCATCTCTCCAGCCCCAAGTAAAAACCCAAATGTTAACCAGTTGTGAGACAAGGATAAGAAATATTCGGAAAGATGGAGTCTTAGGCTGGCTGTGCTGGAGCATAAGGTAATCCTCACACTTGGGAGGAGAGCAGGAGTTTAAGGCCAGGTGCAGCTACATAGTGAATTCAAGACCAGTCTGGTATACACGTCTTAAAAAGCAGTAACACAGGTACTGGAGAGATGACTCAGTGGTTAAGAGCACTGACTGCTCCTTGACCTGGGTTCAGTTCCCACCACAAACATGATGGCTAACAATTGTAGGTAACTCCAGTTCCAGGGGATCCGACACCCTCTTCAGACCTCCATGGACATTGCATGACACAGGTGCACTTATATATAAGCAGACAATATGCTCATACACATAAAACAAAAATAATAGCTGGGTGTGGTGGTGCACGCCTGTAGTCCCAGCACTTAGGAGGCAGAGGCAGGCGGATCTCTGTGAGTTCAAGGCCAGCCTGGTCTACATAGTGAGTTCCAGGACAGCTGGGACTACAGGGAGACACTGCTTCAAAAAGAAAAAAATAAATAAAAATAAAAATAATAAACAAAATATTTTTTAAAAAGCAGCAATGCAAAAGAGAGAAGGCTCTTCAGTTAAGGGTACTTGCCATACAAACACGAAGATGAGGGTTTGGTTTCCAGCATCCATGTGACAAGCCGGGGTGGCCACTTCTCTCCTGTAACTCTAGCACTGACATAGATGGAGACTGGAGAATTGCTGGGGCTTGCTGGCTGCCAGCCCAGCCAGAAAGAAAAACAAAACAAAACAAAAACACAAGCTCTAGGTTTAGCCAGAGACCTTGCCTCTAAATGAATAAGGCATTCAATGCCTTCTTCTGGCTTCTAAGTCCACCTATACCACAGACACTTGAAAAAAATTAAGCCAAAAGAAAAAGATGAAGTCTCAAAATTTTTTAAAAATTTCCTGGGGCTGAAGAGATGGTTCAGCGGTTAAGAACACTGACTGTTCTTACAGAAGACCCGGGTTCGAATCCCAGCACCCACATGGCAGCTAGCAACTGTCCATAACTTCAGTTCCAGGGGATCCAACAGCCTCTTCTGTCCTCTGTGGGCATTGCACAACACGGGTGCACTTACTTATTTGCAGGCATAACACTCATACACATAAAATAAAAATAATAAAATATTTTTTGAAATTTCCTATTCAAAGAATATTAAAGAATGGACTCTGTAAACTAGAGGCGGTAAGAATGGAAGATCAGGAAACAGGACCCGCTGCGAGGGGACTGGAGGGGATGGGAGGGGAGAAAAGAAGTCAAGCTGTAGAGCAGGATTAGGGAGCAGGCAGCACAGCATGGGTGCGAGGCTCAGTGTCTTCAGTCAAGTGAAAGCTTACAATTCCTTCAAACAACAATAGTGACACAAACATCTAAATGAACAAAAACACCATGGGCAACCAACTCCCAGTTGCAACAGAAAATCTTAATACTGCACACTGCATGGCCCAGCAGTAATAATCATGTAGACAAATCCTGACCCACCCAGACCTCTAAACTGATGGACACTTTATACTTATACTTTGTGTGTGTGTGTGTGTGTGTGTGTGTGTGCACATGTGCGCCTCGGTGTACTTGTGAAGGTTAGGGAGTAACTTGAGGAAGTTGGCTCTCTCTTCCTGCATGAGATCTGGGGATCCAACTCAGGTCTTCAGGCTTGCACTGAAAGTGTCTCCCCCACTGAGCCATCTCACTAGCCCTAAAGGGGACTGGATGCTAATGGGCACTGTTATAATTCACTAAAGTTGTGCAATCAAAGCCAATACAGCTTAATTATTTTTTAAGTTCATGGATTTTTAAAAATATTTTATTATTTTTATTTTATGTGCACGAGTGTATTGACTGCATGTATGTGAGTGTACCCATGTCATGCAATGGCTGAGGAGGTCAGAAGAGGGCATCAGAGTCCCCTGGAGCTAGTTATGGATGGTTGTTAGCTGCCATGGGAGTCAAACTCAGGTCTTCTACAAGAGCAGCCAGTGCTCTTAACCACTGGGCCATCTCTCCAGCCCCTAAGTTCAGGGATTTTTTTCAAGTGAGCTGGATGATCCTCCCAGTCCTTGCTGGGCTCCTCTGTTCAGCTGTGGGTTGGAGGGGCAGCTATGCTGATCTCTCAAATGTCTGGAGTTAGCAAGCTCTAAGCTGGGCTAGGATGTCCTCAGCTCAGACAGTTGTGTTCTGCCTCATGTGGACCCTTAGCCTGCAGCAGGCTAGCCCGTGATTGTGTGTAGGGCAGCAGGACCTGGGGACCTGCTAAGCCTCTAGAGCAGCTGCTAGCCTATTGCATTGTCTGCATTCCACTGGTCAGAGCGTCAGCACATCTTCAAGGGGTGGGCATAAACTTGACTTCCAGAGGAGTTTCTGCAAAGTACATTGTCATGGGTGGCGCTGTAGGAGATGCAAAGACTGTGTCACCTACACCATCCCACAGACCTTCCTCTGCCCCTCACTGTGTCTGCACGGTACCAGTGGCTGCATCAGAGATCCTCAATTCACACTGATCTTGGCTCCTAGCTCGTTACTCTTGTCAATTGCTTCTGTCCTATCCTGAGGATTTCAATGTGAACAAAAACCATGTGCCCCACGCCTTGGACTCTGAGTGCCCAGATGCTTTTCCTCCTCTGGTATGAACCTCCCTCAGCTATCCCCTCCTGGGTCACACACTAGACACATTCCCAGAAGCCTCTCTGTTGTGGAAACTCCATCCCTAGGTCTCTGAATACCACCCTTTGAAGTCTCTAGCTCAGGCCCCCAGTGGCTCCTGGCGCTGTCCTTTGACCCCTCAGAGACCCCACAACATATCCCCCACCATCGCCCAATCATTCAGAGGTCTCCTCTTCACCCTCATCACCCTCACCCTCTCTTTTACACTTTTGGCAAAAACCACAGCCCACGTGAAAGCAATTCCTTCCCTGCTCCCCAGCAGTAGCTGGGTTGGGGGGGGGGTGATTAGAGTTTGATCCCTGGGATCTCCCTTCTTTAAGTTGACCAATCCAAAATCACAGGAGGGGGACCTGCCGCACACCAGCAAAAGCACTGAAAAGACTCAGTGCTCCTGGGGGCTTTGGAGTTTGTTCAGTTTCTTAGGCCCATCTCTACTTGTG
>NW_008331486.1:3844424-3856888 GCF_000622305.1 Nannospalax galili | reverse complement strand
CTCTCTCTCTCTCTCTCTCTCTCTCTCTCTCTCTCTCTCTCTCTCGGAATTCATCATCTTTAGTGAAGTTTGTTGCCTGCCGCTGCCTGCTGTGTCTGAGAGTTTTCCTGCCTTTTTTAAAAATTATTTTTATTTTATGTGTATGAGTGTATTGCCTGCATGTGTGTAAGTGCACCTGTGTTGTGCAACTTATAAAAGGAAGAGTTTAGAGCTGGCCGTGGTGGCGCATGCCTGTGATCACAGCATTCGGGAGGCAGAGGCAGACAGATCTCTGTAAGTTTGAGGCCAGCCTGGTCTACAAAGTGAATTCCAGGCCAGCTGGGGCTACAGGGAGGCCCTGTCTCAAAAAAAAAAAAAAGGGAAGAGTTTATTTAGCTTATGGTTCAAGAGTCAGTCCATCATCGTGGAGAGGCATGGCTGCAGAGGTGGCTGGAGGAGGAGCAGACGCTAAGCTCTTACATCTTCAAGCTGATAAAGGAAGCAAGTAAGCCACTCAAGATCTGGCAAGGCTTAAGAACTCTCTAAGTCCACTCCCAGTGACGTGCTTCCTCCAGCATGGCCACACCTTCTAAAACCTCCCAAAACAGTGCCACCAACTGGGACAAAATTTCCAAATAACTGAAGCCTATGGGGGATATTTTCATTCAAACCACCACAATGGGTCTTGTGCATGCTAACACCATTGCAATAGGTTCATATGAGAAGGGTCCCAAGAGCCTGTAGGACTCTGTTTCCATATGGTCATGTACCTCCTCCCCGGCTCTTACAATCCTCCCACCCCCATTTCCTATGATAGTCCCTGAGCCCTGGGTGGGTGGATGTTAATATAGGAGTCCTGTCCAAGGACCCACACTCTGTAGACTCTTATTCTCTATGTTTTGGCCATTTGTGACCTTTCACGTTCCTGGCCCTCTGTTGAATGAAGGATAGTCATTGATGAGATCTGAAAATGCATTGGTGACCTCTTCATCCCTCGTTCTATGTTCCATGAGCCTTGGGTGTAGAGGTTGCATCTTAGATGTGCCACTTAGGCTTGGGCAGTTCACAATCTCTGTGTGTGACCAGTTGTGGAACTTTGTAATAATCTCTGTCTGAAAAAGAAGCTTGACAGGGTTGGTTTTTATTATTGTTTTTATGCTGATTTTAATTGGTGACTTTATTTTCTTCACATGTTTCTGTATTTCTAGATCTGACGGTATCCTACTTCTGCAAAGTTTCTGGCTAGACTCTTCAACTAAGCCTTTGGTCTTATCTTCTGTGCGTATGTTCATGCTTTCCTGGACTGTACCGAGAGAACAAAGCAAATGCCTTCTGGAACAGAACTTCTTCCCTAAAAACTTGTGCTACACTTTCCACATTTCATAGTGCTCAGTTTGTTAGGTGTGTTTGTTTTCTTCAGTTATGCAGTGCTGGGGATCAAACCCAGGGCATCGTGCATGTAAGGCGAACCTACCATCTGAGCCACGTCCTCACCCCATCACAGGATCCTTTGATAACCACAGCTATCTCACCCTTTTCCTTTCTGCATCTTCACTGTTGGAGACTCCTCCCCTCTCACTCAAATGGGGTTTCCTAGTGTGGGTTTTGTGGCCGTAAGATGAATCTGCAGCTGCCAGACCCTGAGGAGTTCAATATATTCCTGCATGCTCCAACTCTTCTGTTCATCTTTCCTTACAGCAGTTTGCCAGTAACTACAACCCCCAGAATGCACTTCTCCTCCCCTGCTGTTCTGTCCAGTTCCCCCAAGTGCCTCCCAGGCTCTAATGGGATATGTAGTTCTAACTCAGGGATGGGCGCATGGTGGGGACTGGGGACTCAAAATTGGTCCATTCTGGCTGCTTTACCCACTCCCAGTCCCACAGAGGTGGCTTCCATCTCAACCAGGGATGGGCCCAGGGAACCCAGATGGAAGAGTGGGAAGTAGATTCACCTGTCCTGTCAGGTCTGCTCAGTTTTAGCCTTGTGTTAGCAACTGGGGTTCTTTCCCTTAGACTGGCAGGTCTTTGAACTCCAGCCTGGTCCCCAGCCCTGTTGAAAGCTACCCTCTTTTTTTTTAAATGTCAGACCTTATATTAGTCAGAGTTCTCTAAAGAAACAGAACAGGTAGAATGAATATATATATATTATTGTTTTTATGCTAATCTTGGCTCCTAGCTCATTAATTGAGTGCTGTATTAGTCAGGGTTCTCTAAAGAAACAGAGCCAGTAGAATGAATATATATGTATAGGGGATTTATCAAATTAGCTCACAGGATAGAATCCAAGTAGTCCAACAATGGCTGCACCACACTGGAGAGGCTGAGAATCTAGTAGTCACTCAGTCCATGATGCTGGATGTCTCAGGAGTCCCAATCTGGTGCTGACAGTCTGATAAATTCCATAAAATTGGCTAGTCTTCAGTCTACAGCAGCAAGACAAACTCACCAGAGAGAGAGAAGACAAACGGCAAAAAGCAAGCACTCTCCTCTGCCCTGGCCTTTTATACGGGCTGCCATCAGAAGGTAACACCCACATTTAGGGTGTGTCTTCCAGCTTCAGATGATCCAGTCAAGAAGATCTCTCTCACTTCAGTTAATCCCAGATCCAGTCAAGTTGACACCCAGGATTAGCCATCACAGACCTGCAATGGTTGGTGATGGTAAGATGCGTCTAGAATCTAGTCTTTGGGTTCATTTTGCAAGCTAGCACAATTCTGTATTCTAGCTGTTTTCAAAACCACCCCATCATTTCACTCAAATATGAGCCCATTTCACAGATGAAGACAGTGAAATTGAGAATGTTTGCCTGGCACAGAGCTGTGGCTCAAGGGCAGGTGCACGGAGCTAAATGCCCATGGCCTCTGGCTCTTGTTATTTATTATAAATTGAGGTGAAACTTACCTAAGGCAGAACTAATCCTGCTTTTACATTTATTTGTTTATTTGTATGTGGTGAGGCATGCCAGGCTTTCAAGTGAAGGTCAAAGAACAACCTTCTGAAGTAGATTCTCTCTACAATATTTGGCTTCAGGAATTGAATTTAGGTTGTCAAGCTTGGCGTCAAGCACCTTCACCAACTGAATCATCTCACAGAAAATTAAGCTTTTTAAAAAATGAACAATTTGGCATCAGTTTAGTAAATTCATAATGAACATTTGTACCTCTATCTAGTTTTCAAACATTTCCATGCCCCAAGTAAGAAAAAAAACTCCAAACTCACTACCTGTCACTCTGTGCTTCCCTGCCCATGACCCTGATCGCTCCTTAATGAGCTAGAAACATCTTTACCGTTAGCCCTGCAGCCAGAGGGTTAGGGAGAAGGTAGGTGAACCCCATCTCATCCTCTGCTTGTCTCAGGCCAAACCTGAACCCCCCCGCCAAGTCTTGGGCCAGGCCTGTCCACTTCCACATTACCGGGCAATGACACTAGCCTCCAGCATTGCTCAGTCATGAGGAAAGTCCTCTTGGGTGGAGCCCCAGCTCTTGGCCCTTCTAGAGCCTGAGCCTGTGTCCCGCTCTAGATCTGAGTGTCTCTTGTTATCCACGGTCCTCCAGGTACCATGGTGCTTTAGGGTCATGCAGAAGGATGGTCCTCCAGACCGCCTTTCTTGAAGAAAGAAGCAGGAATCCACAGGAATCCTCTATACCACTGGGTATAGAGGGAGCTGGGATCCCTCCCACAGTCCTCAGCCCTTTGAGTATTGTTATCTCAGGTTAAAATGAGGGGTCAGGGACTACTTACAGCCACTTAACATGGCTTTTCCAGGTCCCTCCTTACTGAACTCTGTCCTAGTTCTGCACAGCCCCCGGGAGGGAGGCTAGCAGCTTGGTCCCACCTCCTCTTCCTTCTCATCCCCCAGGACTCCCCAGAGTCAGCGGCCATGGTAACGTACAAAGTCTCATGCCCAGAGCTCAGGACAAGAGGTTAATGGTGAATGACCATCCTCCTAGAATAACAGGTGATCACATGACCCTTCAAAACCATCTGCATTCCTCCCAACCTGGAGCTAAACATTTTCAACCTGACCATGAGGCAGCCAGAGAGAAACCTCCTGCCTGACAGTCCCCCAGCCAGAGCACCCGCTCACATCTGGATTCAGTCCATAACAAGACCCCACTTCAGCCAGAAATGGTGTAGGGGGGAGCTGGGATGCCCTTGTCCATTAGGTGGTCTGATAGCACACGGCTGCTAGGCTCTCTGTCCTCCCTTCCCCTCCTGAGTTGACTGGTTTGAATCCTACCAGGGTTGGTTGGTCAACTATCAAAGAGACTGCAGGCCAGGCCTGGAAGCTGGAGGGTATCTGCTCGGGCTTTGGGGTGATCAGCTGACAGCGAGGCCTCCTGATACCAGCCTCACTGCTCACACCCATGGTGTGTACAGAGCTCTGCTTAGCCACAGACCTGGGCTCATGCCATCTGCACCTCTCTTCAGGGCTGTCACCCTGGGCACAGGACCTAATGTCACAATTCCTTCCATGGAGTTTCCTGTATTTCCCAGGGTGGGAAGCCTGGCTCACTGTGGCTGCATTTATTGAGGCTAATGTCACTTTGCTAACTGTGCATGTTGGCTGGAGTGAGGATTGAAAGATATCAATGTCTATACCCATCTATCTGCTGGTGTATATACCCTTCTCTGTCAACATCTACTTGCCCCAACTTTGATGTCCCCAACCCATCTTTCTACATCCTTCCTGGGTGAGGGGTAAATCAAGAAAGGTTCCACCTTGCTCCAGCAAGCTCACTTTGTGTCCCACAATAGTGTGTGTGTGTGTGTGTGTGTGTGTGTGTGTGTGTGTGTATCTGTGCCTGGCCCAGGTTCGTATCTGTGTGTCTGTGTGCTCATGGGTCTGTTAGTCTTAGTGCAGCTGGGCTGGGAGGGGGGAGCAGTGAGGAGCCAAATCTGCCAATCACCCCCTCCCACCTGAGGTGGAGGGAGGCAGGCCGGGGCGCCAACGGAAGCAAGCGTGGGCTCCTCTCTGCCGATCAAGATCTATAAATAAAGTTGTCTCCCTGGCATGTTCCACACCACACGCAGCTCTTAATAAAATTGGCTGAGATTTGTGGATAAGCCTGAAGCCAAGTCAATGCTTGGTGTCAATCCCACGCTAAGAGGGGCCTTCAGGGGTCAAGCTGCTTCCTGTATATGATGCCATATCAAAGATATGTCAGCCAGACGCTAACCAGCTCTGGGAGTGCAGGGAGACACCCAGCTCTGACGGAGCTCACGTCGAGGGTGCTTGGCTAGGATGCTGGGTAGGGAGTAGAGAGGGGCAAGAGAACACAGCTTGTGCCAGCTTCTCTCTGAAACCCAGCTACTCCTCAGAGGTTGTGGAGTTCACAGCATCTTCCATGTGTGAGTCACAAGGAGCATGGTTTGAAGCAACCCCTCCCACAAGCTGCTCCTCATCCCCTTCCTCTCTCCTCTCCCAAGTGCTCTTCCTGGGTCTCCTCCTCTCCAGGGGCTGAGGGAGCCTTTGCTAAATCCACACACAGGGAGTCTGCCAAGGGCATGTAGGGGTCACCTGCTTCCCTGGGCTCTGCTGCTGCTGCCGCTGCTGGAGTAGCCAGGATATATGGAGTATCAGGTGGATTCTGTCCGGCTCCCGGCCACTCGAGGAGGATGATAATCTAATAGGCATGCTGGCCACACTCAGTGAGGCAGAAAGAGGGGAAATCAAAAGAAGTTTGGTTTAATTAAGTATCAAGGAAGATTTATGCAACTTCCTCTCCCTGTCATAAGTATTAATGAGGGTAACCTGCAACAGTTCCTGTACCATCCACTAGCCTGGTGGAGGACAGGCTGGTGATGGGCAGCAGCTACCCTCAACACCCATACCCACACACATGCAGGCACACACATGTGCATGTGTGCGTGTGTACATACATGGTCTAATGGCACCTATCTGGGTACATGAGCAGGTGGTTGCTTGGAAGTTCCCTGCCACACAGTCACTTGATCAGGAGGCCCAGAAGGAGAGACATCCTCTTCTTATCCACTGGTCAGGCCGTAGTTGGGGTTAGGACTCCCCTCAGCCAGCCTTGTCTCTGAGTCAGACAAGAGTGTGACAGAGTGATGGGGTGGGTACAAAGACACAGCACAGGAGTGGAGTTGGGTGGTCTTTGTGATGTGAACAGGCTGAGGGTAAGCAGACAGAATGAGATCATCAGGGTGACTACCCTGTGGAAACTGTGGGGGTGGGGGGCAGCAAACAAAAAGATTTCTTATAAGGAATTGGCTCACAGGTTTTGGAGCCTGGGAAGTCCTGAGATCCACAGTCAGCAAGGTGGAGATCCCAAGGAGCTGATGGGATGGGTTCAGTCTGAAAGCCCACAGGCTGGTGGTCCCTGAGAGGTGATGCACAGTGCAAGTCTGGAAATGGGTCCCCCAGCTCAAGCCCACAGGCAGGAGGATCCCCCTACAGGACCCTGGACAGAATGTTTGCATGGTTGCAAGAGAGCACCAGGAGAGGCCAAGAACTCCTAGACCTTGACTTGGGGAAATATAGGAGTGTGACTGCCACATTCTATTGGCCAAAGGACTAAAAGGATCAAAGAGAGCCAGTTTGAGCTGAGGTGAGCTTCCAGGTCACCTGACAGGGAGGGGAGGGAAAGATTGGAGCTGTTTGTCATCTTTCTGTCACTCTTTCTGAGCCTTCAGCCCTCCCAGACCCCTGCCTGACCTGATGGCTTTGTACACCAGGTTTTGGTCATACAGAATGGTCACACCTCAGCATTTGGCCCTTCTCCTCTTCTGTATCCCTGTTATTAAAGCTCCCCTGGGGCCGGAGAGATGGGTCAGTGGTTAAGAGCACTGGGTACTCTTGCAGAGGACCTGGGTCTGATTCCCAGCACCCACATGATGGATAACAACCCTCCGAAACTCTAGTTCCAGGGAAATTGATAACTCTTCTGACCTCCATGAGCACTGAATGACACAGGTGCCCTTATATATATGCAGGCAATAGACTCATACATACAGAATAAATAAAACAAAATATTAAAACTCCCGCGGTCCCATCCCATTTCCCTCTCCCTTCCAGCCTCACCTCCACTCCCATTCCTCATTACTGGCCTGTCTCAGAAGACTCCTCAGAGCTGCTCCTGTTTTCCATGAATGTGGAGATGATGGGGATACATGGCAATGGCCAGGGCCAGACCTGGCTAGGACAGAGTCCACCCCTGTCTATGGCCCAAACACCTGACCTACAGTCATGGGGCAGCCCTTCCCTGTAGGACTGCAGCCTCTGTGTAGAGCACTCCTGGAATTTGGATCAGGGTGGGCTAGAGGTCTGTCTGTGCTGGATAGCCTTAGTTGTCAATGTGACACACCTGGGTTGAGGGAGCCTCAATTGAGGAATTTTCTGCATTGGACTGGCCTGTGGCCATGACTGTGGGGCATTTTCTTGATTGTTGAGTGATATGGGAGGGCCCAGCCCACTGTGGGTGGTGACACCCCGGGAAGGTGGGCCTGTATTGTATAAGAAAGCAGGCTGAGCACAGGCCACATGAGTAAGCCAGTAAGCAGCGCTCCTGCATGGTCTCAGGCTCCTGCCCTGAGTTCCTGCTTTGGTTTCCCTCAGTGATGAACTGTGACCTGAGAGGTGGAAGATAAAATAAACACTTTCTTCCCCAAGTTGGTTTTGGTCAGTGTTTTTTGTATTACTATTTTTGGTGTATGAGTGTGTTGCCTGCATGTATGTGAGTGCACCCGTGTCGTGCAATGCCTCTGAGGTCAGAAGATGGCTTTGGTTTTCCCTGGAACTGGAGTTAAGAACAGTTTGTAGCCATCATGCAGGTGCTGGGAATCAAACCCAGGTCCTTTGCAAGAGCAGTCAGTGCCCTTAACCACTCAGCCATCTCTCCAGCCCCTTGGCCAGTGTTTTTATCACAGCAATTGAAAGCAAACTAAGGCAAGGCCCTTGCTCGTCTGCCCTTGGAGTCTGCACTACGGTGCCTCTGCCAAGACCCTACTTTGCCCTACCCCAGCTGTGCACCTGTTCACAAAAATTCTCCAGTGATGTGTGTGTGTGTGTATGTGTGTGTGTGTGTGTGTGTGTGTGTGTGTGTGTATGTGTGTGTGTCCTGACCCAAGGGCCCAGGGTACCCATTCAGACTTTGCTCTCAAAATACAGATGCAAAGACAATTGCTAAGAATTTCACAAGGGCGGTTGCAGAGCCGTGACTTGTGGCTGTGGACCTAAGAAATGGGCTGGCTTAGTGGGGAGAAAGAACAATAAATAAATACATTCTCCTTGTGTAGCTGTGATACTCAGAGATGAAGGGGTAAGTAGTGAAACGGTGCAGTCTCTATGTGTGTGCTGCTGTGTGTGTGCGCGAGGTACCAGAGATCCAACTCAGGGTCTCTCTCTCCAATGCTGAGCAAAAGCCCATCACTGAGTCATAGCCCCAGACTTGTTGTAAATTATTTTTTATAAAATATCACTTTTTAGAGGCTGGAGAGACAGCTCAGCGATTAAGAGCCCTGGCTGCTCTTGCAGAGGATTCAGGTTCGATTCCCGGCACCCACATGGTGGCTAATAACCATCTGTAACTCCAGCTTCAGGGAATCTGATGCCCTCTTCTGACCTCCGTAGGCATGGGAGGACACGGTTGCACTTACATGCAGGCAATACACTCATACACACAAAATAAAAATATTTTTAAAAATCAGTGTATTAAACATTCACGTGTGTTTAAGTAGATAGACAAAATAGACTGTAAATTTTGTATGCTCTTCCAGAAGCAACTAATAGATAGTCCTTTACGAACAATAGGATCCCTGGATCTTTCAGGATCGTTTCTGTCCTCTGGTGCTTGAAATGGTGAATCTATTCTATGTTGGCCTAAGTGGTTTGTTAGTGTTAGATACACTCGGTTCAAGATCCTGCTTAGCTGGTCCCTGGAACAACACATCTCTCTGAGCCTCAGTGCTTTAAATTTCTACTGGAGTTATAAGACTACAGAGTGACATTGAGACCGGGCTGTGTTTCATGCAGCCTTCACAGGCTTCGAACCTATTACATTGCCTGGCGCAGGGCAGGTGCTCAATCAGCAACTGCTGAGCAAAATCAAATTGAAATCTGGAGAGGACCAAGTACTAAAAGTGGAATGGATGAGTCCACTTTTAGTGGGGTCACACATTTTTTCACCTCTTATAGACATTTTCTGCCTTTCCACAAGTTCACACTCAGCTGTGTGCTGTCAAGGTGCTGGTATTTGTCAGATGAACATGATCGAGCACCTTTTCAATGGTTTAAGACCCATTTCACTTTGTCTTTTTAGAATGCTGCAGAGCTGCGGTGTTGCTCAGTGGTGGAGCCATCCTTAGCACCACAGAAGAGAGCGTGACCCGGTTAGCCTGTCCCTTAACTCTGTAGTGAGTCAGACCTGGTTTCCAGGTTTTAAGGACTTTTAAAAATTACTTATTTATATGGGGAAGGGGGTTTGTGTACCTGAGTGCAGGTGCCTGTGGCAGTCAGAAAAGGGCATCAGATCCCTTGGAGATGGAGTTACAGGCAGTTGTAAGCTGCCCCATGTGGGTTCTGGGACTAAAACTCTAGAAGAGTGGTATGCACTGCTGACCCATCTCTCCTGTTTCTGGGTTTTAGAAAAACCTCTCTGTAGATACTCAAGAAACTCACCATTGATCTGTTGCAGACACTCCCTAGTTTGTGATTTGTCTTTCCAATTTATGGCTTATCTTGTACATTAACATTTTTTCTTTATTTGAATTTAGCAATTTTAGGGTTTTTCTCTTTCTTCATTTCTTTTATTTTAGTTTTTGAGACAGGGTCTTACTATGTAGCCCTGACTGACCTGGAACTCACTATATAGACCAGTCTGGCTTCAAACTCACAGCAATCTGCCTGCCTCTGCCTCCTAAATGCTAGTACTAAAGGTGTGCACCACTGTGCCCAGCTCTGAATTTAACAATTTTTATGGCTTTGCATCTTGTATGTGTATATGTATGTGTACAAGTTCTGATCCCCAGAACCCATAGAAGGTCCAGGTGTGCATGGTGCCCGCATGTATGAAGACCAGGTTCTGATCTCCAGAACCCACAGAAACGCCAGGTAGACATGGTACCCACATGTATGAAGAACAAGTTCTGCTCCCCAGAACCCACATAGATGCCAGGTGGGCATGGTGTCTGCATGTATGAAGACCACCACAGAAAGGCCAGGTGGACATGGTGCCCGCATGTATGAAGACCAAGTTTTGATCCCCAGAACCCACATAGATGCCAGGTGGACATGGTGCCTGCATGTAATTCCAGTTGAGGGTGGCAGAGACCTGATCCCTATGACTAACCCTATCAGTGAGCTCTGGGTTGAATTGAGAAACCCTGACATGATATATAAGGTGGAAGAGCTATCGAGGATGATTCCCAATATCAACCTCAGGTCTTTCACATGCACCCCTCACACATGTGCCCTACACATGCAAACATGAATACACACATTTACCACACACACATGAAAATGGAAAAAGAAAAAAAGAAACGGAACTAGATTTAGGGAGTTGAAACCAGTACAAGGCAGAGTAGAATGGAGAAATCCCAGTGTGTGACTCATAAGGGAAATAAATAAATAATAGATAAATAACCTTCCACAAGTCATTCTTTTTAAAATTGTTTATGTGTATGAGTGTTTTGACTGCATGTATGTAAGTGCACCACATGCATGCAATGCCCATAGAGGTCAGAAAAGGGCATCAGATCCCCTGGAACTAGAGTTAAAGGTGGTTGTTAGCCACCATGTGAGTGCTGGGAACCAAAAATGGACTCTCTGCAAGAGCAGCTAGCGTTCTTAACCTCTGATTCATCTCTCAGCCCTGCCACAAACCATTCTTAAAGCAACTCAGAGTGCAGAGGGAACGATGTGCAATGGTACTTATTAAAATATCACAATGATAGAAGAAAAGAGAAACAGTGCAGGTCAAGATTTAAGATACTGCAGCACACCTTTCATGCCAGCACTCAGGAGGCAGAGGCAGGAGGATCTCTGTGAGATTGAGGCCAGCCTGGTCTACATAGCAAGTCCAGGCCAGCTGGGGCTACAGGGAAACCCTGTCTTAAACAAAAAACAACAAAAAATGGATATAGGACACTTAGAGTGAAGCCTAAAATAATATGATATGTATGCAAAATTTTGTAACAGAAGAACATTATATATTATTATAGCTAAATGAAGTTAAATTTAGAATCTTAGGGGGAAGAATTCACTTGGAGTTCAGATCATGTTTATCCATGAGAGGAGAACAAGAGGAACAGGGTCCTGAAAGAAGTTAGCGGAACTTTTAACTATCTTTTATTCCCATTTCATTTTTAAAAAATTTAAAGGAAGCACACACACACACACACACACACAAACACACACAATCAAATCAAACAAATTTAGCTCCCCACCTCCACCACCAAAGCATGGTGAATATTTAAACTTGTGTTTTGTTTTGTTGGTGATTCCTCTGAACATAGGAGAAAAATAAACACCAATTTCTATTCTATAGTAAATTAATACAGGACACAGAGAAAAGATGAAAAGTTGCTTAGTGTATCTGACAGCTATTGCCACAGCATTGCTGTGTAACAAAACATCTCAATGTTAATTCTTCCAATCCATGAGCATGGGAGGTCCTCCCATTTCCTGGTGTCTTCCTCAATCTCTTTCTTTAATGATTTATAATTTATAATTTTCGTTGTAGAGATCTTTGGTGTCTTTGGTCAGATTTATTCCAAGATATTTTATTTTATTTCATTTTTTGCAGCAATTGTGAATGGGAGCGTTTCCCTGTATTCTTTCTCCAATTGCTTGTTATTGGTATATAGAAAGGCTACTCAGTTTTGTAGAATGATTTTATAACCTGCCACTATACTGAAAGTGTGGATCAGTTCTAAGAGTTTTCTGGTGGAACTTTTGGGATCACTTAGGTACAGTATCATATCATCTGCAAAAAGTGATAGTTTGGCTTCTTCTGTTCCAATTAGTACTCCTTTAATTTCCTTCTCCTGTCTTTATTGCTCTAACAAGAGTTTCAGGCACTATGTTCAAAAGGAGTGGAGATAGTGGAGGTCCTTGTCTGGTTCCTGATTTTAATGGGAATGCTTCCAGTTTTTCTCCATTTAGAATGATGTTGGCTGTGGGGTTGTTGTATATAGCTTTAATTATGTTGACGTATGGTCCCTCCAGTCCAATTCCCTCTAGGACTTTGAACATAAATGCATGTTGAATTTTGTCAAAAGCCTTTTCTGCATCTATTGAGATGACAATGTGGTTTTTGTCTTTGAGTCCATTTATACAATTAATGGCGTTTATTGATTTGCATATATTGAACCATCCCTGCATCTCTGGAATAATGCTGACTTGATCATGGTAGATGATCTTTTTGATATACATCTGTATACAGCTTGCAAGTGTTTTGTTGAGAATTTTTGCATCTATGTTCATTAAGGATATGGGTCTATAGTTTTCTTTTTTGGTTGTGTCTG
>NW_008331486.1:3843084-3843839 GCF_000622305.1 Nannospalax galili | reverse complement strand
CATTAATTTCTGCTTTGATTTTTGTTATTTCTTCTCTTCTACTGGGTTTGGGTTTCATTTGTTCTTGTCTTTCCAGCATCTTGAGTTGCAGTGTTAGGTCATTTATTTGGACTCTTTCTAATTTTTTTTCTTTTTTGTCTTTTTGAGACAGGGTCTCTTGTACTCTAATGTAGACATTTAGGACTCTTAGAACTATAAATTATCCCTCTTAGGGCTGCTTTTAAAGTGTCCCAGAGATTGTGTTGTGTTGTATTGTCTTTTTCATTGAATTCCAGGAATTCTTTTATTTCTTTATTAATTTCTTCTTTGACCCACTCATTGTTTAGGGGTGTGTTGTTCAATTGCCATGAGTTTGTGTAGTGACTAGGGCTTTGTTCAGTGCTGATTTTGAGCTTTATTACATTTTCTTCTGATAGAATGCACGGAATTTTTTCTTTTTTTCTTTTTGCATTTGTTGAGGTTTGTTTCGTGGCCCAGTATGTAGTCAATTTTTGAAAAAGTTCCATGGGGTGCTGAGTAGAAAGCATATTCTTTGGTACTTGGGTAGAGTATTCAAAAGATGTCTGTTAGGTCCATTTGCTGTATGGTATCATTTAATTCAGACATCTCTCTGTTTATTCTTTGTCCAGTTGACCTATCTAATGGAGACAGTGGACTATTGAAGTTCCCTACTATTACTGAGTTGGGGTTAATCTGTGTCTTAAAATCCTGTAGTGTTGTTTTTATGAATTTGTGTGCACCAAAATTTGGTGAAT
>NW_008331486.1:3841313-3842985 GCF_000622305.1 Nannospalax galili | reverse complement strand
CTCCTTGTAGAACTCTTCTACAGGACTGGTGGAGTTTGGTGGGGACATAGTGTTTTGGCTTTCCATTTTATTATTCTTTGTTGTGATTTTGGTGTGTGAATTTCTTTTGTTGTTTATGATTCTGATATGACAATTAAGTTGAAGTATGCTTCTGTTTGAGGTTCTTTCCTCATTGGTTATGTAAAGCCAGTTGGTACAGGTTTCAGGTCTCTCAGGTTTTACTTTGGCGGGAACTGATTGCTTCAGATCAGCTATTCAGGAGCACCACAGAAGCTCAAGTCAGGTTCCAGTCAGGTACACTCAGGCTTCCTTCTAGGGTTTGGACCCCTATTAGCAGGAACTCAGAGAAAATTTGGGAAATTCCCTATGGAGCGGGCAATTTTGGGACTCTCAGTTGGTCTGCTGTGTTCTCAGCCACTATGCCAGAGGGAGGCCAGAACCCAGCACTCTCTGGTGGTCGGCTGAGATGACCATTCTACCAAAAGGAATATAAAGAACTCATTTGATTGGGATTCAATGCAATCCCAGTCAAAATCCCCATGACATATTTCACAGAATTAGAAAAAAAAATCCTTGAATTGGTATGGAAGGACAAAAGACCTCAGATAGCCAAAGCAACCCTGAGCACAAAGAGCAATGCTGGGGGGATTACTATACCAGATTTCAAAGTATACTACAGAGCTATAGTCATAAAACAGTATGTTACTGGCACAAAAATACACACATAGATCAATGGAACATCATTGAAGACCCAAACCCGAGTACACACAATTTCAGCCACCTGATATTTGATGACAGTGCCAAGAACACACAATGGAGGAAAGACAGCATCTTCAACAAATGGTGCTGGCAAAACTGGACCTCCACCTGTAGAAGAATGAAACTAGATCCTTATCTTTCACCTTGCACAAAAGTCATCTCCAAATGGATCAAGAACCTCAATTTGAAACTGGAAACCCTGAAACTACTAGAAGAAAATATTGGCAGTAACTTACAAGATATAGGTGTAGGAAAGAATTTTCTAAATCGGACAGAAGTTGCTCAGGAATTAAAGTCAGCAATCAACATGTAGGACCTCATTAAGCTAAAAAGTGACTGTACAGCAAAAGAAACAATCAAAAACGTGAAGAGAAAACCCACAGAATGGGAAAAAATCTTCACCAGTGACACATCTGACAGAGGTTTAACATCCAGAATAAAGAACTCAAAAAACAAAGAATGAAACCAAATGACCCAATTAAAAGATGAGCTAAAGACCTAAACAGAAAGTTCTCAAAGGAAGAAATAAAGATGGCCAAGAAACATCTTAAAAAGTGTTCAACATCGTTAGTAATTAGAGAAATGCAAATTTAAAACACCCTAAGGTATTACCTTACCCCAATCAGACTGCCTAGGATCAAGAAAACAAATGATACCAAATGCTGGTGAGGATATGGGGAAAGGGGAACACTCATTCACTGCTGGTGGGATTGCAAACTCCTGCAACCCCTACGGAAAACAGTGTGGAGAACTCTTAAAAAACTAAAAATGGGCCTACCCTACAAACTGGTTATACCACTTCTTGGCATATACCCAAAGGACACATCCTATTGTAGAGACACTTGTACAACCATGTTTGTTGCTGCTCTTTTCACAATAGCTAAGAGATGGAAGCAACCTAAGTGCCCCTCAA
>NW_008331486.1:3824800-3841247 GCF_000622305.1 Nannospalax galili | reverse complement strand
AAAGATGAAATAATGAAATTTGCAGCTAAATGGATGGATCTAGAAACTGTTATACTAAGTGAAGTAACACAGACTCAGAAAAACAAACCATGTACGTTCTCCCTCATATGTGGCTCCTGGCACAAAATCCTTTTAAGTTCCATGTCCTTTTAACAAGATGATGCTGTACAGCAGTCTCTTCTGCATGAAATAACTACCATCATCACGACTTCAGCTGTGCCTGATCATCACAATTGGGCTTGTTGACAGTTACGCTCATTCATTAAAGGAGGGCCGAGCAGAGTCACTGGACCCTCATCGGAGTATCCAGCCTCTCTTCCTAGCCAACTGAATGTAATCTGGCCCTAATCACACATTGTCTCCTGGGTTTGGGGAGAGCTAAACTATACAATCTGGGGAAGGCTAGGAAGAGAAGACATGACCCATGCTGGGTAAAGGCTTTCCAGTGTATATACCTTCAGGTCATACATACACCTCAGCAACCCCTCAGTTATCTCCATAAGCAAGCTCAGTAAATTCATTGGTTCCCCAGTAAAACTTGAATCAAACATTGGCTTGACATTAGAACCTTGAAAGGGAATAAGCATTGCCTAGTATCCCCAGGAAAAGAAATCTCACAACAGATGGAAAATTTGTTAATGCTATTACGACTCATAATTATTTAAAAAATAAAGATGAGAAAATGAGAATGTAAAAGATGTGAACAGGATATGGGAATGGAAATATTTTCCAAAATAGACAGGAAAAATGAGAAAGCCTAAGCAAGTGATGAAGGTCTGTGTAGGTTTGTTATGATAATAAAGGATGAGACAAAAATAATATACACATAATCAAAATTTCTAAGGTCATAGTTTTGTCAACTACTTTAAGGAACAAAATATATATCTAGTTAAGGTTTCTCTGAGAACATTTAGCTTTTAACCCAAGCTTTATCTACCTAGCACATGGTAATTAAAAGTACCAGACTGGTAGAACTAACCTTCTTGGATGTTTAACAGCCATAGTTTGAGGCCTATACTAATCTGGTCAGAGGGACTTAAAGGACAGTTTTTGCCCCTTGCCCTGCAAGGTCGACTAAATTCCAGGGGACTATGGAGCATCTCTCAAAATGTCCCGTAACTGTGGTGAGTCACCTGTCCTCTTATTCAGGGAGGCCGTGGAGATCCTGCCAGATGGACTTGAACCAGTGTCCAGTCTACAAAGAGGAGGGTCAACTCAGATGAAAAAACTCATCCATGCTTCCAAGTGAAGCCAGACATGGTTGAACAGAACCTTTGACTTATCTTCACGTAGATGGTAAAAGAAAGGAGCCAAGGGATCCTCCTAAGCCCATGTGACCCCTAAGGAACAGATCCTCAAAAGATCTTAAGAGTAAAATTAATTGGTTTATTTAGGCCAACTGTATGGTCTTAAACATCCAAAAGGAAAGTATAACCAAATATTATAGTGATCAGTATAGTTCTTTAAGAGTCCATGTGTATAGCCAAAGGCTACATAACAAGAAACAATGCCAGACAGGAGATATCTTCCTTTGAGTTGTTAGCCAGGGTGGCCCGAGAGACTCCTAAACAGTAACCCAGCATAGAACTGGGAAAATGAACAGTAGACCCCAATCTTTTCTAAGGGAATGTTGGCAACTGATAGTTGCTAGATGAGGAAGAGCTGATCTTCCTAAAACAAGGGACTCTAGATACGCTGACTAGACTTAGTGGATGGACTTGACTGGGGAATGGATGGGGGCACTGACAACACAGTGGACAGTAACAGGGATGGTAGAGTATATGGGCTGCAGTGGGGGAAGGGAGGCTATGGGAGGGTGCCATTTGGGAGGGGGGTGAGGAGGAACCCAATAGAGGGATGCTTTTGGAAGCCCTTGTCAAGAAATGGGACGGGGGAGGAGGAGGAAGGGGAAGGGGAAGAAGAAGAAAGACTACATGAAGTTATCAGAAAAAAGTGATGGGGAGATACAGGAGGAGTTGGAGGGGAGGGAATGGGCATGGATTTGATCAAAACATCTTATATGCATGTATGAAATTCTCAATAAATTATTTTTTATAATATGTTTTAAAAATCTCCAACTGCATGGCTTCAAATAACCATCACTTATTCTTGCTCACCTTTCTTGTAGGTCATGCATCACAGTGGCCGCTATCATCTTGGGTGGTCTGGATTTGGGTCTGAGCTGCAAGTCCAGGTGTGCTCCTCAGGTTTCTTGTTGTTTGGACAAATAGTTTGCCTGGGATATATTCTTCTGAGGGTGACAGGAGAAATACAGTAAGACAAGCACATGACACAACCAAAACATCATCTGCTCTTAAAGCCTACATTCACACCCCATTGTTCAAGCTTGTTGTGTGGTAGAAAACAATGCCAAGGGACAGAACACACACTCTTGGCACTAAGAAGATATGGCAAGTCGTGGGTGTCTAAGTTGCCCTAGAGCCGTAAAGACTGGTGTCTGTAATTTGACTGAACTAACTCTACCTTCCCTGTTTCATTCCTCGACATTACTGGAGTTTGAGGTCAGCACTCCACTGTGATAGGACAGATATAAGGGAAGACAAAAATGAATCTAATGTATGAATTGAAATGTGAAAATTCATTTGAAAATTAGCAATCAAAATCAATGATGTTCAAAAAGTCATCCCTAACAAGCAACTGCAGTTTATACCAAGCTTTTAAGTATTCCTTATATGTAAGAACCACAACAGCAAAATACACTGAAACAGAAAGAATAGTTTTATTATTTTTATTTTATGTGTATGAGTGTATTGCCTGCATGTATATAAGTGCACCCGTGTTGTGCAATGCCCAAGAGGTCAGAAGAGGGCTTCAGATACCCTGGAACTGGAATTATGGACAGTTGTTAGCTGCCATGTGGGTGCTGGGAACCAAACCTGGGTCCTCTGAAAGAACAGCCAGTGCTCTTAACCACTGAGCCATCTCTTTAGCCCCCAGAAGGAATAGTTTTTAAAAAGAGAGATAACCTGAGTGGATACTGAAAAGACTTAGAATAAAATTCAGCATTCATTACTAATTTTTTAAACCTCTTTAGGCACTGAATGCTCAGTAGTGAACAGCACGCCCTGCTCTTGCACAGGACTGGAGTTCGTTTACCAGTACCCAAGTTCAGCAGCTCACAACTGCTTCTAAGTCCAGCTTCAGGGTATATGATGCCCTCTTCTGGGCTTAATAGGCACATTCACCTGGATGTACACACTCACATACATGTAAATAAAAATAAATCCTTAAAAAAAATAAAGTAAGAGCTCATTTGAAAAACAGGAGTAAGAGGATATTTATTAACGTAAAGAGCACAGGTTCAGTGAGAGAGAGCTTGCCTTTAAAAAAAGGTGGAGAGGAACGGACGGTGACACTTGACGATGGCTTCTGACCTCCAAGTGCTTGTGCACACTCATGCACACACACCTGTATGCACACAAGCACACCTACACCTCACATATAAAAATAAAAAAGAACAGCAGAACTTTACTTTCGGGAACCCAATAAAGGTATTCACTTAGAAAATAAGACCAAAATATGTATAGGTTTTTTTCTGTTTAGTGCAATAAGATATATGGGCAGTGATAAGGTCTACCAGGCAGGAAGGAGTGAGGTCCTGGTACAGCCATCTGCCTAGAAAACACAAAATCAACTGAAAAGCCACAATGGTAAAGGAGCAATCAAATAGTAGATAAACATTTGAAAATCAATTGTTTTTCCTATACACCAGCCATAACCAGTTACAAGATATAACAGAACCAGAACGTAGTTTCTGTTTACAGTTGCAATAAAACATAAAATACTTAGCAGTAACCGTAAAAAGAATTGTGCAGAGATTCTAAGGGAAGAATGTCACAAACCTTTATTCAGAGATAGAACAGACTGGGGGAAAACATTGAAAAGCACAGTGTGTGCACCCAGGAGGGGGAGGGGTCAAGACATGCTCTCTGGGCAGGGGTGTAGCTCAGGATTGGAGCACTTACCTAACATGTGCTGATTTTCTGGGCTCAATCCTCAACACTGGAAAGAGAAAAGTAAAGACAGGGTTTTCCCCCCAATTTGGTTATATGTTTAATACAGTTCCATTCAAAAAATTAAATTGGATGGGTTGGATGGGGCTGGGGAGACAGCTCAGTTGGTAAAGTGTTTGTCAAGCAAGAATGAAACCTGAGTTTGATTCTCACCACCCCTGTAAAAGAGGTGGGCATGGTGGCAGGTGCCTGGAATCCCCATGGGGGGATTCCCAGGGCTCAGTCAGCTGAGCCTAACTGACAGGGAAGAGGCCATTTCAAAATCAAATGGGCAACTTTTCTGAGGAATGACACCCAACAAGGTTGTCCTCTGGACCCATAGTAAGTGGAGAGAGAGAGAGAGCAAGAGAGAGACAGAGAGAGACACAGAGAGAGAGAGACAGAGTCACAGAGAGACAGAGAGAAATGAAAAGACAAAATGGGTTGGACTAACTTGATAAAGTTCATCAGGATGAAAAAAGTTTTGAGTAGCTAGAGTAACAGCTGCAGGATTTACAGAATGAGAAGTAAAGTGGAAAACTCAGGGAATGTTTGCAAATAAGGATGGGAGGCCTCTCCAGGCACGTGAGCTCAGGAACTAGTCAAAGGTATTGAAGAGATATATTGATAAATTGTACTGGATTCCAGGCTACAGAGATGGCTCAGAGGTTAAGGTGCTTTCTGATCTTGCAGAGGACCCCAGTTCAGTTCCCAGTATCCACATCAGGAAGCTCACAACCACCTGGAACTCCAGTGCTATGAGATAAGGCACCCTCTTCTGGCCCTTGCAGGCACCTGCATGTGTGTGCACATATCTCCCTACAAATACACACAGAGAGGCATAATTAAAAATAAACTAAATCTTTAAAAAATGTTTCCACTACCTTCAAATAATTTAATTCAGTGAAAAGTCCCACTGACAAAATTTAAAGGCCAGCAACAAACCAAAGAAGGGACCAGAAAAGGTTGCGTGTCTATAGCGTATATTGACGGGAGATTAGGACCACAGTAAAAAAAAAAACATGACCAAGGATCTGTGTCAACACTTCATGAACGTTAGTTCACAAAAACATAAAAAGCATTTTGAATAAACTGATACTGGTTCAGGACATTTGGAGCACTCATTTTCCCCCTAAGTGTTTAATTCCAATTTGGACAAAAACGTGGAAACTGCAGACTAATTTGAAGACGAAAACATAACAGTTATGGGCCAAGGGCTTGAAATGAGCCCATTTGGCTCTACGGCCTTTTCTTTCCTGATCGCCTCACCTCTCTCACTGAACCACTCACTGACTTTATTCCCCTAGTAGGACCCGTGGCTCCTCTGTCCTCCCCTGCCGGTCAATTGCAACCCGTGGGGCAGGTGAGAGAGGTGGGTGGGTGGCACTTTGCACAGGAGGCTGTGACACTGAGACTTGAAGACAGCACAATTGATAGCGACTTACTTTTTTGTATGTATGTTCATGTGTGTGGGGTGCACATACATGTGCAGATATCTGTGTGCCCTCCGCTGTCATTCCTCAGGAGCCTTCCACCTTGTTGTTTCCAGACGGGGTCTCTCACTGGCCTGGCACTCCTCGATTAGACTAGGCTGACTGGCCAGTGAGCCCCAGGGATCTGCCCGCCTCTGCCTCCTCAGGGCCAGGATTATAAGCAGGTGCCACCACACTTGGCTTCTTCATGTGGGGTCTGGGAATTGAACTCTTGTCCTCCTGCTTGTGTGGCAAGAACTGTATCAGCTGAGCCATCTCCGGAGCCTGGTCACTCACCGCCAATCCCACACCGTGACACTTAAGCCCAGTCTTCACCGTTTCTTCCTCACAGATTTGTTTACAGTAAATGGTGGAAGGAAATCTTTTCAGTCTTATTTCTGCTGGATTTATCCACACAGAGGCAGTAACTATAAATTTTAGACCTAATTAAAAATACAACCAACTCACGTACAGCTCTAGAAAGTGATCTTTCAGCTTGATTGTTTTCCCAAATGGCTAGCTAGTTGTCCCAACACCACTTGTTAGATAATTTGTGCATATGTGTGTGTGTAGGGGGGTGTGCGTGTGTGTGGTTGTGTGTGTGGTATGTATGGGGGGTTCTGTATGGCGGGATGTGTGTGTGGTATATGTGGTGTGTGTAGTGTGTGTTCTGTGTAGTGTGTGGTATATGTGATGTGTTTGTAATTGTGTGTGAGTGGTGTTTGGGGGTGGGCATATGTATGTGGTATGTATGGTATATGTGTGATGTGTGTTAGTGTGTGGTGTGTATGGTGTGTGGTATGTGTGTGTCTGGTGTGTTTGGTGTGTGGTATGTGCAGTGTGTGTACACAGGAGTGTACAGGTTCACACTGTTGCAGAGGCCAGAGCAGGACGTTAGGTGTCTTTTTGCCTTCACACAAGGTCTCACACTGAACCACAAGTTCCACATTTCAGCTGGATTGACCAGTGAGCTCCTGAGATCCACCTGTCTCTTCCTCCAGTGCTAGGGCTGCATACATGCCTATGACCACACCTGGCTTTTTGCGTGGGTGCTGGGGATTTGAACTCAGGTCCTCATGCTTGCAGAGTAAGCGTTCTTACTCACTGAACCATCACCCTAGTTCTCATGTTTGGGGTGTGTGTGTGTGTGTGTGTGTGTGTGTGTGTGTGTCCTATTTGGTTCTATCGAGACCCTAGTCTGTTACATTGTTTTATGTGACCATTCATACACTAATACCAATAGCCTTACTACAGTGGCCTTAACATACATTTTTAATATTTGGTAGGCACATGTATTAGTTATCTGTTCATACATAACAAGCAATCCCAGACCTAAAGACTTAAGATAAACACAACCTATTTGTGTCATATTTTGCTTAACACATTATAAAATTAATATCTGAACAACTCAACGACCTTGATGTATTTGAAGGTCTTAGATAACCCACCCCATTTATACATTATTATTCAGTATTTTCTTTTGTTTTCTGTAATGCCCCAGGTTTGCCATTACTTTTACTGTTTTCTGTAATAAATGTTTATTTAGAAACACCGATGTGTTTGTTCACCCAGCTCCCTGCCTTTCATTCCTTTTCTTTCACTTTTAAATAATTTGTTTGTTCATTTAATTTTATTAAAAAATAAAAAGATAAGGTCCCACTACTTAGCCCAAGCTGGCCTGGAACTCTGCACCTCACCATCTCAGTCTCCTGGAAGAACCCAACATTGCAGAAATGCTCCTCCTTGCCCGATTCCCATTTTCTTTCTTTTTAAAAATTTAAACTACATTTATTATTTCACGTGCGCTTGGACACATGCATCGCATGGGTGTGCATGTGCCGCAGTGCACCTGTGGACCAGAGGCCAACTTTCAGGAGCTCGTTCTCTCCTTCCACCACATGAGCATAGGCCAGAGGCCAGTCCACTTTCTTTGGTTTTGAAGTATATAATTTTACTTGTTAAAAATGAAAGTCTACTGGCCTTGGCTTTACTTTGGCACGCTTCTATTTTATAATTGTTTTTAATTAATTTTTAAGTCAGCATACAAAGTGTGGGTGTCATGGCATTCAGGCATATATGTCATTATTCCCAGCCCCTCCCCAAGCCCTCCCATAGCTTCTCTGCCCTGCCTTCTCTCCCAGTCCCCCCTCTACTTCCCCGTCATATGCATTCCATCACCCTCTCTTTCCTTCTCCTCTCCCTTAAGGGCTCTTCCTTGATGCTTAATACACATGCATGCATACACATGCCTTCACACATACACACTTACAAGCACACACATGCACATGCATGTGCACCACATACACACATGCATATGTGCATGTGGACACACACTCAGAACTGTAAATCTAGATTCTGCATGAAAAAGCGCATATGGATTTTGCTTTTCTGAGAATAGCGTGATTGGATGCACATTTTGAAACAATTTTCACTTCATCTGGCTCCACTGCAGCCCAAGATACATGTCTGCCCACCATGAGGGTTATCTGACTTTTCTCTGTAGCAGTTTTTAATGTTGGTTTTTCACTTGTTTGTTGTCTGTGTTCTTCAAGTTTGTGGTGCAGGGATGGAGCCCAGGGTCTTGAACCTACTTCGAGAACATTCTGCCAACTAAGATACATCCCCAGACCCATACCTGGAGTTTATTGTGCAGTGCCCTGGTATAGAGTTCTTAGTTTTCTGGTAATGATTTCCAAGTCCTTTATTGATTCCACAGATTCATACCGTCTCATGAATCCCTCTAGATGATCGCCTTCTGGTCCTTTGAAGTTTATACATTTTAGACGTAATGTCTCTATTCTCAGTATGTAAATAGCTTCTATTTTATATCTGTTTCCTTCTCTCTGCTTTGTTCTGGGTAATTTGTTCAGCTCTAACTCTCAGGTAATTATTCTTGCTTTAGTCATGCTTAATCTGTACTTAATCCGTTTTCTGAATTTCCCAGGTCAATTGCATTTTTATTTTCTTAAGTTTCGTTGTGATTCCTTTTATCTTCCTTCTAAGGTTTGATGGTGTCTTATTCTTCCAAATGTATTAGACAAGCCAGGTCTGGTTCTGTAGCCCTCTGCCTTCTATCACCCAGCTCGCCCTGTTTCTTTGTGTGTTTCATGAGCTCTCAGAGTGAACTCATAAAATCATTCGGTCTTTGTTCTATCTTGTGTCTCTGTTGCTGTGATAAAAACACTGACCAAAATCAACTTGGGGTTTATTTCATCTTACAGCTTACAGTCCATCATTAGGGGAAAAGGGAAGTCAAGGCAGGAAGTCAAGGCAGGAATGGAAGCAGAGACCATGAAGAAACATCGCTTACTGGCTTGCTCGACTCCCTTTCTTATACAGTCCAGGCCCACCTGCCTAGAGGTGGCACTGCCCACAGTGGGCTGGGCTGGGCCCTCCCACATCAATCAGCAATCAAGAAAATGCCCCACAGACATGGCCACAGGCCAATTTGATGGAGGACATTCATCCATCGAGGCTTCCTCTTCCTAGGTGTCTCTAGCCTGTCATGTTGATAAAAGCAA
Organism: Nannospalax galili; assembly: GCF_000622305.1. Classification (NCBI taxonomy): domain Eukaryota; kingdom Metazoa; phylum Chordata; class Mammalia; order Rodentia; family Spalacidae; genus Nannospalax; species Nannospalax galili. The sequence continues at coordinate 3,832,241 of NW_008331486.1, read as the reverse complement.
ACCAGCACAGCCTAAGTACTGGCATTTTCTGAGGTTTAGGTATGTTTACTGTAAACTCATCATTGGTTTTGAAGATGGTCAAATTCAAGTTTGACGTTTGTTAGAAATAAAACCTGAGGTCCAAGGACCCCACCAATACTGACCAAAGAACACTTGGACAAGCAAAAGGAACTTGGCAAGGCAGCTTTTTCTTTTGCAAAAGGACGTGTCGCATCATCCAGGTTGACCAAGCACATACAACCCAGAACGTGATAGGTTTGTATCCCTAATGAAGAGTACCATGTCTTTTCCCCATTGGCTGGAATCTGACCTCACAGTCTTTTGCAGTTGGGAATTTTAAAAGAATTGATGCAAAGGAAATGAAGGAGAGGGAAGGGATTGCAGGAGAGAGAAAAGGCTCAGCTGCCCCAGGCCATCAGGCTCCAGGAATGCTGCAGGGTTTTTTCATAAACCAAAATTTTGTGGGGGGTTGGGGGTGGGGTATCCTAAACTAAAGTTTTACAGTGTTTGAAAGAAAAGACCAAACATTAAAATGTTTCTTGCATATTTCAGCATGACTTTTTTTCCCCCAGGTTCTGTTACATATGTCCATTGGTAGCACCAAAGTGCTGATATTTTTCTTTGGGGTGTGTTGAGATTGCTTAGAAAGTTGCATGTCGCCTCCTGACCCTCATCATCCATGCAGTGCACCACCAGCAGGAACTTTGGCAATCACTGTATGGTCCTGGTTTACAGATTCACATTTCACTCCTTCACCCCACTTCATCAAGTTCATGTGTTATTTTCCTTCACAGCGAGGACTGAACCCAGGGTCTACCACATGCTAGGTCAACACTCTATCACTGACCTATATCCTCAATCCTTTTAATGTTTTTTTATTTTGAGATAGGGTCTCCCTCAGTTCTTGTGATCCTCCTGCCTCAGCCTCCCAAATACCTGGGATTTACAGGCCTGGGTCAAGAAAGTTGACTTCTTCACACAACCTCATCTCCCTCTGCCAGGTTCTGAATCAGGACAGGACAGAACAGTCAGCCCATATAGCCAGTTCCAGCTGCATCTGTCTAGTGGGAGGCCCTGGCAGGGTCAGAGGACTATAAGGAAGAGAAAAGCCCAAGAACCTCTCTCCTCCTCCTTATCCCTTCCTCTCGCCCTCCTTCCCTCCCACCCAGGGGTGTCTCCCTCATTGGCTGTGTATTCCCGTGACTGTAGCCGCCTTGGTGATCCCTGCCTTTGGTCTCTGCAAAGCACCTCATCCCTGTGTCCCTCCCACAGCCACAGCTTCTAGCCCTTGCCCCTTGCTACTGTCTGTACTGCCCCGCTGTCCTACTGGCCCCTTGGCTTCACTGATAACCTATTCCTACTATCTGTTACCTCTGCCTGACTTTTTTGGGGTCATTTCTTTCTCCCTCTTAGACCTTGGAGGAATTATGTGGGTGTTGTTTTTCTAAAAAAGAAAAAGGAACTTCTTTATGTTCCAGAAGAATTTTTTTTTTTTAATTGCTGTAATCTGGTTTGTGAAGGCTAGAATGACCTTACTTTGCAGATTTGAAGTAGGATGCTAGGAAGAAATTCTACATAACTTTGAAATTATTTTTTAAAGAGGCAAGCCAGATTAAATATCAGATCATTCTTTCAAAGCTATTGGCACATACAAAATATGTTTTTAGAGTAAACAACTAGCAATGTGTAGAGAAGGTTGTTTTATTTTTAGGGGGAGATTGGCTGTTGGATTTGGGGAATATGAAAAAATATGTCCTTCAAAGAGATGGTCTCAGGATTAAAAACTGGCAAGGGGGCCTGGAAAGATGGCACAGTGGTTAAGAGCACTGGCTGCTCTAGCAGAGGACCCAGGTTTGATTCCCAGCATCCACAGTGCAGCTTACAACCATCTGTAACTCCAGTTCTAGGAGATATGATGCCCTCTTCTGGCCTCTATGGACACTGCACACTTGTGGTGCACTTACATACATACCAGCAAAACATTCATATACATAGAATAAAAATGAATAAATTTAAAGCTGGCAAGAAAGATTCAAACTCTCAGGGATTTGACTGAAGTTACCATGGTCTGTGGAATTTAAGGTATGAGTTGAATTGACTTAGATAAGGGACTGAGGGGAGAGAGCTTTCCCGACCCACAGACCTCTGCCCTCACCTTTCCTGAACATGTCCCCACCCCTCCAACCACAGATGTATTTTCAGAATTCCAGGGATAATTGAGAGAATTGTTACTACTTTTTGACTCACATTTTAATTTTATTTTTTAATATTTTATTTATCATCTTTATTTTACATGTATGAGTGTACTGCCTGCATATAAGTGCACCATGTCATGCAACTCCTGAGAAGGTCAGAAGAAGGTGATGGATTCTTCCGGAACTGGATTTATGACAGTTGTTAGCTGTCATGTGGGTTTTGGGAATCTAACCCAGGTCATCTGCAAGAGCAGCCAGTGTTCTTAACAGCTGAGCCATCTTTCCAGCCCCAGGTTCACATTTAAAAAAAATATTTTATTTATTACTTTACGTGTACGAATGTATTGCTTGCATGTGTGTAAGTGTGGCCATGTTGTGCAATGCCCACCCAGGTCAGAAGAGGGCATTGGATGCCCTAGAACTGGGTTAGGAGTGGTTGTTACAAGAGGTTGGCTACTACGTGGTGCTGGGAATCGAATCTAGGTCCTCTGCAAGAGCAGCCAGTGCTCTTAACCACTGAGCCATCGCACCAGTCCCAATTGGTTCACATTTTTCTGTGCCTAAACCATTCCCGGAATCCTGAACTATTTACTGAGCAAAGGCAAGTTCCACGTTTTCAGAATTAGAGAGACCACCAGGACGGAGCCCAGGGAGAAGAAAGCTTGACCTCTTTGATGAATGCTGGGCAGTCAAGATCCTGGATGGCCCTACAGTGGGGAATAAACCGGAAGGGCTCCCTCAGCAGGTCTCCTGGGACCTGAAAGATGCGGGGCAGGCACTGTCTCTGTGTGAGGTCCAGGTGTGGGTCGGGGTTAAAATGGAGCCCTGCGTTTCTCTGGCTCTCTTTACTAAAAGCAACCTTTTTTAAAAAATGAAAAATGTTTTCTTAAATGGAAAAACCATGGAGGGAGAGGAAAAGTGTGGAAGGGAAGGAGGGCGGGAGGGGGGAAGTGAGTGAAGAAAATAATAAACACAAGACCAACAACCCCGCTTTCCGTAGCTGACACCGCTCTTGTCTTGGAGTTAACCATGATCCTTTGCGCCTATGGCTAGGGGACCAGAGCATCCACTTTCTCCTCCATCTAAGCTCCCATGAGCACCTTCAATAAGGCCCTGAGTCTGGGAAAGAACAGGAAGCCTAGCTGAGACTGGGTCACCTACGTGAGCAGGAACATATATTTTTAAAATGACTATTTACATGTGTTAACCCAATTTCTATGAAAAACTGCTTGGGAAAGCAGCGAGAGGGTCAGTAACCTGAGGCTCCAGCAGACCAGATTCCAGAGACCCAGACCCATGGGGGAACCCCTGCCCGGGGCCGCCCATCCTCCACCCCACCCCCAGCATTTGTGAGCTCTCCTGGCTCCTGTATATGAATGAGCTGATCTTTCAGTTGCCCTTTGTCTTGGAAAAAAATTAATTCTCATTTGCATTACCCCGTTTAAATGTCACCCACCGATATTTTGTTAGACATTAGCAGCGCTGGCAGGGAGGGCCGCGGGGTAATTGTGTTCTGCCTGGTGCTGGGATTTACATAATTTCAGACAGCAATTAAAGAATCCTGGGGAATTTTTTTTTCCCCTCTCCCTTCCAACCTCTCCTACAAAGAAAGTGTTCGTTTACATTAAGCGCTCAGCTCCTCGCTGTTCATTTGCATAAAATTAAAGGTTTTTGTGTTCCCGAACAGCAGGGTAACATTTAAAATTCCGTTTTAAAAAGCTCACCTTACAATAATAAAATGTTAATATCATTTCCTAGGCGAGGAGAGGTTGCCAGATGCCTTTCAATTCCAACTTGTTCCGATGCTAACAGTTCCCCTCTCCCTCTCCCTGCATAGCTCCTCTCTTCTCTCTCTTTGTCCACCCTTGTCCTCTCCCCCCACATCTCCTCGTTCTTCATTTCTTAACTCGTTCTCTCTCTCCCTTACTCTTTCTCTAGATAGACTCCAAATGTCCCCAATCCTCCAAACCAAAGTCATGAAACAAAGTCAAGTTTCTGTGACCATCTCAGAAATAATGACTCCAAACCAGCTGCCAGGTCCCAGCTTCTACAGGATCCCCCAGGTGCCCTAGATGAGGCCAGATCTCATCCTGGTTATCCTCTACCCCTAACACCATGGGTGTTCGGAATGCTTCAGGCAGGTCCCCAGGTCATTGCTACAGCACCCCAATGTGTACTGAACCTCAGTTCACGCCTCATTTCTTCATTTCCTCTATTAAACATCATCGAGGTGCTCATCTTGTAAGATACTGAAGTCAAGGGCCACTACCTAGATCTCCTCTCTCCTCTGGGCAGAGTACTGGCTGGCACACAGACTTCCTGAACTCAGGACAAGCCTCCCCCAGGCCACTTGGCTCTGTCTGTATCTGCCTTCTCTCAGCCCATCCCAGACTATCAGCTGCGTTTTGAAGACCTCCAGCCTCTAATAGGAGAGTCTAAGGGTGTCCCTGATCCTTTTTTCTATAAGCATCCAGGAACTCATGTCAGATCTTGTTCACCAGGTTGAACAATGGCTCCACCCCAGTTACCAGGTGTCCAGCCCTGTACACTGTAGGCAGAGACAGGAGGCACAGACAGAGCCCCTTCCCCAGAAATATGGAGGATGATCCTCGTTCTCACTCTGAGAAGAGATCATGAGAAGCAGGAAGAGAAACAAATTGAGGCAGAGATTTTGGGGCCAGAGTGGAAGGGGAGAGTCCTCCTGGATGGTGGGGGGAGGGAGCAAAATGAGATTTATGACTCTCCTTTAAGAGTCCAGAAGGGAGTGGAGGGGGTGGTGGGCATCAAGGAAGATGGAATTCTCACTCCCTTACAGGACACATTGGGGTGCTGTAGCAATGACCTGGGGACCTGCCTGAAGCATTCCGAACACCCATGGTGTTAGGGGTAGAGGATAACCAGGATGAGATCTGGGCTCATCTAGGGCACTTGGGGGATCCTGTAGAAGCTGGGACCTGGCAGCTGGTTTGGAGTCATTATTTCTGAGATGGTCACAGAAACTTGACTCCCTACAGTGGGAGTGATGCTGAGACACAGAAAAATAAAGGCAGTTTCTGTTTATTGTTTTAGAACTCATACCCACAACAAACAGGTAATTTTGAAATGTGAGGCTTTAGGGAGTAAAAAGACACAACGTACAAAGGTGTGATCACCCTAGCAAAGGGATTATGCAGGAAGTGAGTCCTTCCAGCTAAAATAGAAGGACAGTAGTCAATAAATCAAACCCATGTGCATACACCCACATATCTATACAGGTACCTATGCAGTAAATATAAAGGCCAGTATTACTGTGTGGTTGGCTTGTAAATTATTTTTTTCTATAAGATTTAAACATGCACAGCGTAGCCAGCCCCTGGTCACATCTCCACACCTCCATTACTCAGCTGGCCTCTTTCCAGCTTGATGTTTTCAGGTGCCCACGTTCAAGAGGAGAGAACACCTCCATGGCAGCCATCACCGTCCTGACTCAGTGCTTTGAGCTACTTACTTGAAGAGAAAAATCCTACTTAGGCCATTCATTTTCTTTCATCTCTTTCTTTCATAAGAATAGAGTCTAGGAGGCTGGAGAGATGGCTCAGCAGTTAAGAACACCGACTGTTCTTGCAGAAGACCTGGGTTTGAATCCAACTGTCTGTAGCTCCAGTTCCAGGGGATCCAACAGCCTCTTCTGTCCTCTGCAGGTACTGCATGACACGGGTGCACTTACCTACATGCAGGCAATACATACATACACATAAAATAAAAATAATAAAATTTTTTTAATTTAAAAATAATGTTGGTATTAAAGCTGGGTGTGGTATTGCACGCCTATAGTCCCAGCACGTGGGAGGCAGAGGCAGGTGTATCTCTGTGAGTTCAAGGCCAGCCTGGTCTACATAGCAAGTTTCAGGCCAGCTGGGGCTACAGGGAGGCCCTGTCTCAAAAAAGACCAAAAAAAAAAAAAATCTTGCTTTTAATTTCAAGATAAAGTGTTATAAATTATATATTCATTGCAAACCCCAGGGCAAATTCTAAAATAGTAACTTTTTAAAAATATATAGTAGATAAAGGACAAAGAAATTAAAACGGTACATTTGGTTTAAAAAATAGAGCAATGAAGTAAAAATCTACCAATAAATCATTTTTAATAGTAATTATATTACATGTAAATGGGTTAAATAATCAAATTGAATGGTAGGAGATTGGCCGAATGGGTTTTCTTTTAATGACCCATCTATGTCCTGTGTTTAAGAGATTAATTTTAGATTAAAAGAAACAAGTTGGAAGAAAAAGATAAAGATAGTATGTGCAAAGGTATTCTAAGAAAGCTGGTGTGACTATGCTGATGTCAGGAACAAAGATGGCTTAGTGGGTAAAGATGCCTGCTGTCAAGTCTGATGACCTGAATCCAATTCCTGGAACCCACATGGTAGAAGGAAAGAATGGACTACTGAAAGCTGTCCTCTGACCTCCATATGCACACACACACACACACACACACACACACACACACACACGCACAAGGAAACTGTTATGGGACACAAAGACACACTGTAAAGAATGATAAAAGACTCATTATGAATATATCTGCACCTAACACCGAGTCCCAAAGTAAATGAATAATACTGACAAAATTAAATGGAAAAACAGAGCGCCCCCATCCTAGCTGAAGAGCTCAATTCTCATTGTCAACAATGGACAGAACAATTAGAAGAAAACAACTACAGAAACAGAGACTTGAGCAGCACTATAAACAAAGTGGACTCAGTAGACCTGTATGGCACACTCCATCCACAAAGGCAGGGTGCCCGATCTTCTAAGTTGCTCGCGGAATGTTCTCCAAGGTAAACAGTACGTTAGGTCACAAAACATGACTTGGTGCATTGAAAGACAGAAATCACACAGAGTAGCTTTTGAAAAACACAATATACCAGCATCCATGGGATGTAGTGAAAGCCATGCTCAGAGGGGAAATTATAGCTGTAAACGCCTCCATCAAAAAAGAAGAAAGATAGTACATTTAAAAAATGACCTTCCCGTTCCAGTGTGTATACCCTCAGGTCATTCATACACGTCAGCAAGCCCTCCGTTATCTCAGGAAGCTCAGAAAATTCATTGGTTCCCCAGTAAAACTTTAATCAAACATTGGTTTGACACTAGAACCTTAAAAGGGAATAAGCATTGCTTAGTATCCCCAGGAAAAGAATTCTCACAACAGATGGAAAATTTATTTGTTAATGTTATTATGTCTCATAATTATTTTTTCT
>NW_008331486.1:3821977-3824121 GCF_000622305.1 Nannospalax galili | reverse complement strand
ATTTTATGGTCTTAAACACCCAAAAGGAGAGAATAACCAAAGAGTAAAGTGATCAGTAAATTTTTTTAAGAGTTCAAGGGATTACACTTCTCAGACATTAGGCTTAAGTCCATATAAGTTATTTAGACACTTATCTCTCATTGATGATTTTGTTCCTAATCAGAAAGTGCTGCTCAGATGTAAGGCTTCAAATCTTGGTCTCCAATACTGTAGTGCCCACCTGTAGCTAAGGGAGACAGCCAGCTATTGTTCTAAAATGATGGATAAATTTGTTTTCTCCCCCTATCTAGAAACCTTTGAGAGGGAACTGACTCTGATTCTAACAACTCCAGCAGCTATCAAAATACCTGAAAGCAAATCCTGATTTCATCACTCTAGAGTCCAATTGCCTCACCCTGCATCCTTGTTCAGCATGGAAGAAGCCAGAATGGTCTGTGTCCTGATTCCCTATCCGCAAGCTGGGTAACCTCTTCAGAGAATGGTGTGATAAGAATAGGAGGTAGGAATTGGCTAGGCAATTAATTAGTGTAAAAAAGACCCCAAAGAAAAGTAGCCAGCTTCTTGGCTAAAAGTCAAAATGTCCTTGGGCCTCTTAGCAACAAACTGTGTTCCAAAGGCCAAAAATGTCGAAAGTATTTGGGAGCTTTTATCTAATCCTTAAATGATTTTGGGTTACCTCTTCAGAGAGGGGAATATTAGAGTAGCAAAAATCCCCATTAGAAAAAAAGGAAAAAAGAAAGAGCACATGAAGTTATCAGGAAAAAGTGATGGGGAGATATGGGAGGAGTTGGAGGGGAGGGAGTGGGCATGGATTTTGTCAAAACACCTTCTATGCTTATATCCCTGTATGACATTCTCAGTAAACTATAATTAAAAAAAGACCTTCCACTGAAGAAACTAGGAAAGAGCAAATTACACCAAAGTAAGCACAAGAAGAGCGACAGCATCGCAGCAAAAAAGTAAATATGCAGAAAAAATCAAAAGTTCGTTCTTTGAAAAGACAGAATTGGCAAATTTTAGGGTAGCCCAGAAAAAAGAGAAGTCGCAAGTTGCTACAGTGAAGAATAAAGTGGATTACTGCTACTGAGCCTGCAGAAATAGAAATGGTCACAGAAAACTATCGCTGTTCACGAATAAATGGAATAACCTCGATAAAATGGACAAACTGTAGAAACACATCAAGTACCAAAACTGACCAAAGAAGAGAAATAAATCCAAATAAACCTGTGGCAGTGTAAAAGATTAAACTAGTAATCAAGTGACTTCCAACAAAGCAAAACCCAGGGCCAGATGGCTTCTCTGATGAGTTCTCCCAAATGTTTAAAGAATAATTAACACCAATTCTGCTCAAACTCTCCCCCCAAATATTTATCATGTGAAGTCAGTATTATCCTGACACCAAAGATAGACAGAAAACCATGGATGAGTACCCTTGATGAATATAGACACACCAGTCCTTGAATGGAGCTATTACATACCAAATCTAGTAGCATATTATAAGGATTATATACCAAATTGCAAATTAGACATGCCAGGGGAATGCAAGTATGGATTCTGCACACAAAAATCAGTTAATAGGGCTGAGGATATGGCTCACCTAGCATGTGTGAAAACTTGGGTTCCATCCCCAGTACCACATTCATGGGTCATGGCGGTGCATGCCTATAATCTCAGCACTTAGGAGGTAAAGGCAGGAGGATTAGAAATTCAGGGTCATCCTCAGCTACATAGTAAGTTCAAGGGTAACCTGGGCTACATGAAACCCTGTCTCAAAGCAAGCAAACAAAATCAATACAAGACACCAGTTAGCAATAATGAAGAGGAAACCCAGTATCATCATCTTCATAGATTGAGGAAAAACATTTGATAATATCAACACTCTTGAACAGTAATTTAAAATTTCTTTTTTTGTCATTTAAGAAATATTTTATTACTTCTTTGAGAATGTCATACATTGTATTTTGATCATATTCAACCCTTCCTCAACTTCTCCCAGATCTCCCTTCCCCTTCCCTACGTACCCAATTTTGTGTCCTCATTTTTCTTTTTTTTCTTTTTAAAATTTATTTATTTATTTTTACACCCACTTCCCAGATGGCACCCTCCCATAGCCTCCCTCCCCCCACTAGAGCCCTTATACTCTG
>NW_008331486.1:3797916-3821495 GCF_000622305.1 Nannospalax galili | reverse complement strand
ACAGTTGGTCCAGATAAACCGATTTATTTTTACTCTTAAGGTCATTTGAGGATCTGTTCCTCAGGGGTCACATGGGCTTGGGAGGATCCCCTGGCTCCTTTCTTTTACCAGTTCTGCCTATGTAAAGATAAGTCAAAGGTCCTGCTCGACCATGGTTGGCTTCACTTGGTTAAAATTTCAATAAAGTAGGAATAAAAGAGAAATGTCTCAACATTATAATAAAAGGCATCTATGAAAACCACACACCTAACTTCTTGGTTGATGGTGAGAATGCTTGCTTCTCTCTAGCATCAGGACCCCTACAGGCCTGGGGAGATGGGTAATTTAGTAAAGGGCCTGACACACAGACATGAGGACAGAATTTGGTCCCCAGAACCAACATAAAAATAGGGTTCATCTGTAACCCCAGCACTGGGGGACAGTAGACTGTGGAGATGGGTGGATTCCAGAGGTCACTGGCTGTTGGGAAACCCTGCTGTTAGGGTTGTAGTCCTCCATGTCCGGATAGCTCTAAGGGGCTCGGTGCCAAATGGAAGGACTCCCCTTTTCAGCAGGGGGCCTCCTGCTCTCTGCCTGACTTACCTGGAAAGTGCCACCAAGCACGGATGCCTGACCTTATTTGGAACATGACCTTTGGCATAGTTACCTGGAGGAAAAACTACCCCCAGGTTTTTTCTATATGATAATCAGGCATTGCCTGGTAGTCGGACGATAGGAGCCTACTGCCACATGTAAATAAAGCATACTATGAGCACCTATCAGCTGAGGCATGGGCTACGGCCTCCACACTATATTTTCCCTAGTTCTCCCACTGAATAAACGGAGCTGTTTCACTGAATCTAGAGCTGTCTCACTGAGTCTGGAGCTGTTTGCATCACTGAACCTGCCTCCCCAGAAGGGCTTTCTTCCATCAGTGCTCACTGGCCGTCCTGACCCCACTCGTCGCTTCTGCTCCCTTTGTCCTCGTGGACCGGTGGCCAATGACCCACGAGGAGAGGGAGAGACCGCACAACTGGCCAGGTTGCCTAACCCATTAGCGAGCTCCAGATTCAATGAGAGACACTGTCTCAAAAACAGTAAGGTAAATAACAGTCAAGGAAAACCTGGTGTTGACTCTGGCCTCCACACACAAGAGCACATGTGTACGTGCACACACACAAATGTGTACGTAAATCATAAATATTTGCAGAAAAACCTATACGCAAATGTCCACAGTGGCAATGTTCACAAGTCAAAAGTATGAACAATGCAATGATATCAACTGATGAGTAAAAAATCTCGGCAAGTCCATACAAAAGAATGCTATGCAGCCATGAAAAGGAATGAAATTCTGAAACATGCTAGGGCATGGATGAATCTAGAAAACATGCTACATGGAAGAACTCAGGAATATAAAAAAGCCACGTGCTCTATGATTAAACAGAGGTAGAAACAACATTCTTGGTCACCAGGACCTGGGTCTCAAGAATAAGGAGTTGGTACCTAGTGGCTAGGAAGTCTCTAGATAATTTACAATGCCATAAATATGCTAAACACAACTGAATTGCATACTATTAAAGGGTTACTATCACCATCTTAGTCATTTCAAGGTTTGTGCTACAGGAATTCTTACCTTAATTTAAAAGTGAAAATAAAAGTTCCAGGCCAGCTGGGTCTATAGGAGACCCTGTCTCAACAAGACTTAAAGGGGGGGGGGCAGTTGAAGCCCTAACTAGCTCTGTTATCTTATTTTTTAGGTTTTTGTTGCTGTTGTTTTGTGTGGGTTTTTTAAAGACAAGGTCTCATGTAGCTCAGGTTAGCTTCCAACTTGCTATGTAGCCAAGGATAGCCTTGAGCTCCTGATCCTCCTCCCTCCACCCAAGTGTTATGGATTACAGACATGCCAGCACACCCAACTGTTATTTTTGTCAAGTGACTACTCAAATGATAACTGAAGATGTGGGACAAACTTGGGTCTAATCACAGACCATGAATAAAATGTCGGTGGGCATGACCGGTACAATTGCAAAGACTGCAGCCACAGATCCGGGAAGAAATAAAGGCGTAATGATGAACCTTTTGTATTTTCTTTAATTTTAAATCTTTTGGTTTATTATTTTTATTTTATGTGTGTGAGTGTTTTGCTTGTATGTATGTAAGTGTGCCGTGTGCATTGGGTACCTGTGGAGGCCAGAAGGGAGCTTGGATCCCCTGGAACTGGAGTTATGGGGGGATATTAGTCACTATGTGGGTGCTGGAAATCACACCCAGGTCCTCCGCAATAGCGGCCAGTGCTCTTAACTACTGAGCTGTCTCTCCAGCCCCATTTTCATAATTTTGATTGATGTACTTTGATTGGTAAGAGAAAGTCCTAGTTGTTAGGAAATATTCATTGACTATTTTAAATGGAAAAGGATTGTGTCTACAAATAATGCTCAAACTATTTAGGTGAGAAATATAAACCTGTGTATGTGTTTATATATAGACACATCCATACACGTCTCTATATATCACATACATATGTATCTGTGTATTATGGGTATGTCTCTGTACCAAAAGAGAGACTGTGACTGAGCGCAGAGGTCCAATGAGGCTGGCAAAGTTGCAATAAGAAGTATATAGGTTTTGGGGTGTGTGTGTGTGTGTGTGTGTGTGTGTGTGTGTTTGTGTGTGTGTGTTCATATGGGTGTAGGTGCATGTACACATGTATGTACGTGCTTCTAGAGGCCAGGGGTCAACCTTGAGTGTCACTGCTTGGGTGCCCACTTTCTTCTTGGGTCTCTCCTGGGGTCTAGCAGTTGCTAAGAAAGCCAGGCTGGGGCCAGTGAGCTCCAGGAATCTTCCAGTCTCCACCTCCGTGATGCTGGCATTACAGTTGTAAGTCACTTTCTAGACTTTTTTTTTTATGTGTATGAGTGTTTTGCCTGTGTGTATGTAAGTGCACCATGTGTGTGCAATACCTGTAGAGACCAGAAGAGGATGTGTCAGATCCCCTGGAACTGGAGTTACAGATGATTGTTAGCTGCCACATGGGTGCAGAGAACTGAACCTAGGTCTTCTGCAAGAGCAGTCAGTGTTCTTAACCACTCAGCCATCTTTTCAGCCCCCAAGGGTCTTTTATTTATCTTGACTTTGTTTGTTGAGACAAGTTCCCCTTGTAGCCCCAGCTGGCCTGGAACTCACTCTGTAGACCAGGCTGGCCTCGATCCTAGAGATCTGCCTACCTCTGCCTCCCAAGTGCTGGGACTAAAGGCCTGTGTCAGCATAACTGGACTTTTTTTTTTTAAGTGGGTTCTGGGGATGGAACTCAGGTCCTCATGACTGGAGGTCAAGCACTTTGCTGACTGAGTTCTCTCCCCAGTCCCTGAAATTACTTTTTAAAATAAAGTGCTGAAATGAAGCTGGGGAGACAGCTCAGTGGGTAGTGTCTACTGAGCAGGCCTCCTCCCGAGGACCAGAGTCTGGGTCCTCCGGGGCTTATCTAAAAAGGTTGGTGTGCACTACAGGCCTGAAATTCCAGGAGAGGCTCCCTGGAGCTCACTGGCCAGGCAGTCTAGCCAATCAGCAAGCTCCATGTTTATTAAGAGACCCTGTGTCAGAAAAAATAAGGAGGAGAGTGACAGAGAAAGACAGCAAGCACTGATCTCTGGCCTCTTCACACGCACACACACCCACACGTTCACACACATGCACACATAAAAGTAATAATAGAAAACAAAAACAAACCAAGAAAGACCTAAAATGTTAAATAAGTACACAAATAAGTCAATGAAGGGGCTATCCAAAAGACCCAGCCTGGAGAACACGTGACTCAAAGTCCTCATGATGCCAGGTGTGGTGACATCTTTAATCCCAGCACTTGGGAGGCAGAGGCAGGCAGACTTCTGAGAGACTGAGGCTAGCCCGGTCTACATAATGAGTTCCAGACCAGCTGGGGCTACAGGGAAACCCTGTCTCAAAAAACAAAACAAAAACCTCATAATGACTCCCAGGGCCCCTGTAATCTGCCTGTCTCTATCACCAGTGCATACCCCACTCTGTGCTCCCCAGAACCTTCACAAGTGCTCTGTCACCATCTCCATCTGCAGCTTCACTGTGGATCCAGGGGCTTCCTGCTCATCTCTTGGGAGACTATGTGACCCTGCCCCAGCTCTCCCTCCTAGACTTTCTGACCTCAAGAGTACCTGGGTTCTGTACCTATCCTGGCCAGTCACCTGGAGCATCTCCTCTGGTTTCTGTGCATGTCAGTCCTCCCAGAGCCACCTCCTGGCTCCTCTTCTCCCAGTTCCTCCCAGCATGGATGGCTTTGTCGTGACAGTGCAATGTGTTGATCTCCTTGTTCCTGGGCACCTTGCTGTGGAGGTCAAATAATAACATTCTTCATCCTTCTCCAAACTGGTCTTCCCCTGTCTACCACCCTGGAACCCAAGAATGAGACCTGCAGGTTGGCCTGGGCTTTTTGCATCCCATGTCTGCAATGTTCCATCAGTTCTGGATCCCTGGAAGCTAGCTCCTTCACACTGGCCAAGGGACCTGGCCATCCCTGGTCACCCCCATCACTATTGCCTGGACCCCAACACAGCCTCCCTGACTCTGCCTTCCTTTCTTCAGTCCTCCTCTAGATGGCAGCCAGGGTGGTGATGGAGAAGTGGTCATCTGCCCCAATGGCAGGGGACCCTGACACATCAACTCAGTCCCATAATCCTTCTCTCTCTCCTCCTGCCTCTGTCCCCATACTGTCTGCTCTCTACTTGTCCATGCCATCCTCCAATCTGGACCGCTTACCCCTGCTCTGATTAACACCCGACTGTCCTTCAGGACTAAGGAGAGGGCTGGCTCTTCTGGGAACCTGTTTTGCCTGCTGGCCTGGCCATGCTAGACCACAGATTTCACCACCTCACCCTCCCCCAGCCTGTGAGCACCCCCAGGTGCATCCCACACATCTCTGTACCTCCTGAGGCCCCTGGGAGATATTCTGCAAGTGCTATAATCATAGAGAAGATTCATCAAGTGCCTATTGTATGTCAGGCATGGGGCCAGGCCCTCTGCATGTGTTTTCGTATACTGATACTTCACAAGAACAACAAGAGTTGCTATTTTAGTATTACGGTCTTACCCATGGGGAAATGGAGGCTCAGAGAGCTTAAGTAACTTGCTTAAGGCCACTTAAGCATACTTGCCATCATGGCTCTGAAATGCAAAGCAAAGCACATTACCCTGTTTTCGGTCCCCTTTTCCACACGGCACTTCAGTGACCCATGCCAACAAATGTCATTTATGTACTTGTTATTTCTCTCATGGCTGTGATAAAATACCTGACAGAAGCAATTGAAGGAAGGAAAGGTTTATTCAGGCTCACCGTTTAAAGGGATACAGTTCTTCATGGTGGGGACCTGAGGCTGCTGCTCACGTCGCATCCGCAGTCAGGGAGAAGCAGAGAGAGATGAGTGTTGGTGCTCAGCTCGTTTTCTTCTTTGGCCTTTTTTATTCTATTCTGGTCCCCAGCCCGTGGGATGTCACTCACATTCAAGGTAAGTGCCCCCCACCCCACCCCCCGCTCAGTTAAACCTCTCAGGAAACACTCTTACAGACACCCAGAGGTGTGTCTCCTAGGTAATTCCAAACCCAGTTGAGTGTACAAAGAAGATGAATTATCGTAATCCAAAACATGTTTTCGTTTTGTTTTGTTTCATTTTGTCATTTTTGAGACAGGCCCAGGCTGACCACACCAACTGGGATCACAGGCCTGTGCCAGCATACCTGGATCACAGCCTGGCTTTCGCAGGCCCGTCACATGCAATCGTATTGAGGCAACAATTTGTTTAACTGACCCTGTTATGTGTCCAATTGTCTGACTTTGATTTTTTTTTCAAATGGTTAACCAACTATTCCATCACTATTGTTTTCCCCACTGATTTAAAATGCCACCTTTATCAAATAATAGTCACGGATACCTCAGTTATTTTCCCACGTTGGTTCCTTTGTTTAATCATGCCAAATTCTACCATTTTATCTTGTTATATATTTACAATACGTTTGGCTCATTCATTCACTTCATTAACTCACTTTTTTCCTTTGAGCCCAGGCTGACTTCAAACTCCCTATACTGCCAAGGATGACCTGGTACTCTTGATCCTCCTGCGTCTACCTCCCAAGAGCTGGGATTACGGGTACGCACCACCACACCCAATTTTTATGGTGCTGGAGACGGATCCCAGGGCTTGGAGCATGATGGCAAGCACTCTACCAACTGAGCTTCAGACCCCATTCACGTCTTCGACGAATACAAACGGACTCTTTCTATGGAAGAGGCTGTTATAGAAACAGCTTGGACAGTGAGCAGCGGAGCAGTAAACAGCATACCACCAGCTCTTGAAACTTGCATTTTAAATACCTGACCTTAGAAGTTCCTTCCTCCCTGATCAATTTCATCTATTAAGCTGCTCTTAGACATTCCTGTCTATTTATAACTCCCAATGAACTAATGTTGCAAGAAAATACATTTGGGATTTCATCGGAACTGAATTAAATGTATGGATTAATCTTAATGCAATTGACAATTTTTAATCTTCTTTCCCACAAACACAGCCGACTGTGTTTCTGTCTAGTCAATTCTTATTTCGATGTGAAGTTTAGCCTCACACATTTATGGCCCAGTTTGTTGTTAGAGATTTCTTATCTTTGTTACTATTGAGAATGTCATCTTTTTTTCCGTCATACATTCTTGGTGATGAATGTGGGTACACAGGAAAGCCATTGATTTTTGAATATTTCTTTTAAGTCAGCATCTTACTGAATTCCCACATTAATTGTAATAGTTTCAGGTTGTTCTTTCAGATTCTCTACATAAACAATCATGTAATATGTGATATTTGCCTTTCTTTTCTTTGGATCTTATCATACATAGATATATTTCCTTTTGCATAACCAGTGCAAGATTTGTGTGGTATGGGAGGCGTAAGTCTTGTCACAGCTGATCCCAGTTGCCAGTGTGATGTTAGATGTGACGTTATAAAAGGATTCATGCCCTTCACTATAAGGTGATCTGTGGGGAAGAACACAAAAACCCACAACCCAAAAGCAAACTCTCTAAAACTCCCCCCCCCCTCTCATCCTTTATTGTTACTAACTCTCACAATTAGATCTGGACTCTCCCCCCAAAGGATCATATACTGGTGGCTTGGTGTCCAGCCAGTGGCCCCACTGGGAAATGGGCTAACCTTCAGGAGGTAGAGCCTATTTGGAAGAAGTAGCAGACCTCCTCCACCAGCCATCCCATCCTATCCCGCTTCCCCTCAGACCTAGCTGACCCCAGAGTGAACCTCTGAAACCGTGAGCCCAATCAAACTTTGCTCCTTTTAAATTGTGTCTTCTGGGAATGTGTCACAGTGTTAAGGAGGTGATGAACAGGTGACTTCCTCTATACTCCTCAGTTCTCCCCTCCCCTTCCTCTCCACCCCTCAGAGCTGGTGAAGTCTCTCCAGTTGAATCTGCACCCTTCTCCTAGAGTGTAGGAGGTGGGACTTCCTCCTGTCCAAGCTAACTATCTGTTCCTCCCTGCTAGACCTCAGGGACAGAATTCCCAAGGGAATGACCTGCCCTGCAGACTCTGTCCTCCAGTTGATACCTTTGTCTACTACTTAGAAGATGTGGTGTCTTTTCCTGCCCCTGGTCACTGTGCCAGATAGCTTTAGTTGTCAACTTGACATACCTGGGGAGAAGTCTCAACTGGGGAGTTGCCTCCATGGACTGGCCTGTGGCCATGTCTGTGGGGTATTTTCTTGATTGTTCAGTGATGTGGGAGGGCCCAGCCCACTGTAGGCGGTGCCACCCCTGGGCAGGTTGTTCTGTATTATATAAGAAAGCAGGCTAAGCGTGGACCAGAGGAGCAAACCAGTAAACAGCATTCCTCCATGGCCTGTGCTTCAGCTCCAGCTTCCAAGTCCCTGCCCTGGGTTCCTACCTTGGCCTCCCTCAGTGATGAACTGTGACCTGGGAGATACAAACCAAACAAACCCTTCCTCCCCAAGTTGGTATTGGTCAGAGTGTTTTGTCACAGCAATCAAAGGCTGCCTGCCATTGCTGAGCTCAGTACATGCCCTCTTCCTCAGCCATCAGAACCTCCATGGCAGGGGTCTGGCTTACCTTCACCCTCTCTGCACACCCAGGGCAGCTATGTGAGGATGGCCCTCAGCAGAAAGTTGAGTGATGGTAGCAGGTGCCAGGATGGCCAGCCAGGGCTAGAGCAAGTCAATGATGCTTCCAAACAAAAATGGGACCCCGGTCTCCCATGGTGACAGCAGCCAAGAAGGGAGCAACACAGACAGGGGAAGGGCACAGGACAGATGCTGGTGGCCACAGAGCTTCCCCACAGGGGTCCGTCGTGCATGCGTGTGTGTGTGTGTGTATGTGTGTTCAGAGGCCAGAGGCCAGCCTCAGGTGTTATCTATCAGATCTTCCTGGTTTTTGCTTTGTATTTTTGACACTGGGTCTATCACTTGGCCTAGAACTTGCTGAGTAGGCCAGACTGGCGGCCAGTGAACCCCAGGGGTCTCTACCTCCTCAGCACTGGGATTACAAGTGCATACCACCAACATTCCTGGCTTTTCCACATGGGTTCTGAGGCTTGAACTCAGGTCCTTATGCTTGCGAGGCAAGCACTTTACTTACTGAGCCATCTCCCCAGCCTGACACCTCACTTATCAGCTTATCAATCAGAGGTCTTACCACATGTTAGCTAACCCATCTGAAGCTTCCTTTTCAACCTGTGAAGTTGGGCCACCGATAACTGCGTGTTGATACCAACATCGGGATGCAGGCTGTCTGGACAGAGCCTGATGAGGGGCTCAAAGAACTTGGACGTGTAGTAGTGGGTTTTCTCCACCTTCCTGGTTATCTAAAGAAAGAGAGGACTTCAGAAAGAGGTAAAGCCAGCACATGCCCACACGTCTGTGGACCTACTGAAGCCCCACCCCCAAGCTGGGGGAGGGAAAACTTCCATATTCAGGATGTGGTGAAGGGAGTCCTCTCCCCTCCCCAGCAGTGTGGGAACTCTGTGCTCCCTTTCCTCTGTCACCAAGGCCTATATTAAGAACATTAAATGTCAGCACAGACGCTTTAACTACTACTGTGCGGGTGAGAGACAGGTGGGGCGCAGGTGTGTTGGAGGCAAGAAAGAAGTCGAGAGACAGAAAAAGCAAGGAGGGGGCAGAGAGGGTGGGGGAGAGAAAGGCCAGGTTCAATTAAGTACGACCTATGTGGGGGCGGGGTGCAAAGGGAAGGGCAGAACCCATCTATGGGATGGCGGCTGTAGTCCCAGCCTGGGGAAGCTGAGGTGGGGGACAGATCAGGCTCCCCAAGACTGCTCAGAGTCTGTGCTTCTCATCCCTGTGATGACTTCCACTTAAAGAGTGAAGGGGGTTGGTGACGAGAGCCCCTCCCCGGAAAGCAGACTGTCTGCAAATGCGGCTGTCAAAGGGAGGCCCTGTTGCTAAGGGAACTGCCTGGGAAGAGTCACGTGGTGATGAAGTCACCCCCCCACCTCCCCAGCAGGCTTGTGGTTCCAGAGGGATCTGGTATACCACCCATGTCTGCCTTGGTGCCTTCCTGGCCAGGCTTTGGTCCCTAGGGGGGCTGAGCTTCCTGTGACCATGCCCACATCTGGCTAGTCATTAACAGAGTAAATGACTGTCACAGAGAAAGTTGACCAAGACTTGGACATGGACCCAGGGGCACAGGGACTTGGGAAAGCCTCGTGAGGGTGATCTGATATCAAAGGGGCCTTGGCACCCCAGGGCACCCCAACACACGAGCTAATTTGGGATTGCACACAAGGTTCAAGCAATTCATGAAGGGCTTTCAATTAAACCCCAAGGAAACAGCTTTAAGCTGATATGAGAATCAAAGCCGTCAGGATAGGCAAGGAAGGCCACCCAAGTTTGGCCACACCTGATCTGGGTCCCAGCCACCATAAGGTAGGCACAGGGAGCTTTGAAGCACACTGAGGTGGCCTCTCCCTAGGGAGTCTGACATCATCAGCCTGTGTGAGGCCAGAGCAACCTGACTTTTTAACACTTCCCATATGATACTTGCCCCCACCCCCAAGGCTCAGGTCGAGGACCACTAGGTGTGGTCAGTCTGTCTAAGCATCCTAAAGATCTCCTTGTGCATTTTGTTACTGTGCTAAACAAAGGGAAAGATGTGTTCAGTCTCCAGTGGTGGCCATGGGTGGTCATGGTGATGTGGGCTGGGGGGCCCATTCATGGAGAGGAAATATCTGCATTGAGCTGGACAGACCAGATGGCAGGGACAAAGCCCTGCCTTCCCTCCTACCCTGGGTGACCTGGGTGAGTTCCTCACCTTCTGTGTACCTTAGTGTTGTTCTGAAAACAGGAAGTCGGTGTACAGAGGCCCTGAGGGAGTACGCATGCAGGCATGCATGTGGCATGGAGTCAGGACTCAATAAACGGCAGTTATACCATGATCTTGAATTTCTGTCTCTCAGATGATAAGTGGGTCCCTGCCGGACACAAGTGCCACTCTGAATTCTCACGGCTCACCCCGTGGGCCCTGTAAGTACTCCATAACACTTGCTGTCGAGACCCGCTAGGTGCCTGGCACTGACATGGCAGACCTGGTCCTTCCCCAGGGAGCTTCTGGTCTTAGGGACAAAGGAGCAGAAAGCAACAGACTCAAATTCAGGCTTCCACAGTCATGACACCTACACCGGGGTCCTCCCAGCTCCCTGCTGCCTGTGCCCAGGGCTGGCCCTTCTGGTTTTAATACCCCATTCATTGTGTAGCTTTGGAAGCTGAGGCCTATGAAGGAAAGAGATTTTCCCAAGGATGTGGGAGGATCAGAACTCAGAGTCCTGATGGTGACCCTCTGAAGACCAGCATGTGCCCAACTGGAGGCTCTGGATGGGGACTGTGACATGGGCAGCCATGGTCTGAGATAGAATAGCATTCAGAAGGGCCGGCCTTGGGGCCTCTGTGACCCACCGACTGACTCGGGGCCCTAGGGCAAAGGGTTTTGGTCAAGAAGTGGATAGAGATAAGGGTAGCCCTTATTTCAGCACTACTTCTACTGCTTATTGTCTATGGAACACATCACCAAGCCTCAGTTTCTTCATCTGTAAAATGGGAAGTGACTGCCTAGCTCATAGATTTGAACTGAGGATGCAGTAGGATGGGTGACCCCAGTCCTGTGCAGAGGAGGCGACCCATGACCCCCTTGTTAGTGTGAGGGAATCTAGTGGGAAAGAAAGCAACAGCATGGGACAAATCAGGGAATCACTAGGGTCTGAGGGTAACATGCCCTTTTTTCATCATTTTATAGCCACCAAACCGTAGGAGCAGCAGCTGGAGCCCCCTGCTGTGTTTCCATAGGACAGGCCAGAGTAGGTATCCAATGTGTCCTTCAGGGACTGATGCAGAAAAATCTAGGCTCCTGCATCCTGTCCTGAGAACGTATATAGATGACTGTATCAGTTAGCTGTAGCTGTGTAACAAGCCACCCCAAATTTGGTCACTTACAGTTGCCTCAAACAATGTATTTATCTTTTTTGACCTTCCTGTTGGCCAGCAGAGAAGTTCGAGTCTCTGGAGGATCCACTGAGGGAGGATTCTATCCAGAGCTTGGCCTCTGTTAAGTGGGTTCTGTCACAAGTTTGAAGGTTGGTTTGCTGTGGGCTAGTCAAGGACATCTGTGGCTGGGAAGTGTTTGTCCTCCAGAGCTGTCTCCTCTGCCACTCTGGGGTTACAAATCACAGCTGCTTCCATGATCTATCTGCTGCAATGGAGACAGAATTGGATTCAAATTCTGACTCACTATCTGCCTGCTGTGTAAACTTGGGCAAGTTCCTTCCCTTTTCTGTCATTTTCCTCATCAAAAAACAGATCAAAGCAATTTCTCCTCCTCAAGAGTTCTGCAAAGACAGAGAAACCAGACATTTGAGGAGCCAAGCTGGTGTCTAGTGGTAGAGCAGCAAGGGTGGGTTCCTGGCTTTGTCCTGGGGAATGGTGACTGGGTTTATCTGTGTCTTAGACGAGGGTCTGATGGTTCCCCACTGTGCAGGGGAGGGCTGAGGCCCGGTTGGGGGTCTATTTCCCATCCCTCCCACCCCTTCATCTTACCCCCTCTGGATCCCTCCTGCTGAGGACTCTCACTGCACCCGGGGCCTTAAGGATAGTTAAGTAGCAAACTATGTGTTCATAATAAAATTTGCCTGCCTCTCACAGACATCCAATTTACTTACCATCCAAAGGGAAGCATTGGGCGCCTGCTTTGGAAATTGTTTTAATCTCTGCCACAGAGTGCTTCTGGCAGGGTTCTTCAACTGGAAAATAGGAAATGAGTTAGAAACAATGGAAGGCCGTGAATAATCTCACTTAAGATGTTTGATCTGAGGATGAGATGAAGTTGAAATCAATTTCCCGGTTCATAGGCAGACCGAGGAGGGCAGGAGGGGAGAGTGCTTGGGAGGTGAGTCACCCAGGTCTCACTGGTCCAGCTCTGGCCAAGACAAGGACCTTACACCTTTTTCATGCTGCACAACCCTGGCACACTGAGAGAGACAGTCCGATCACCACCCCGAAGGGGGGTATGACCAACACTTTTGGGCTTCTGCGGACACTATTGATGGAACTGACCCAGCCAACACTGGGTGCACTGTCTATGTGCCAAACTCTGAAACTCCAGACCTGGATGAAACACACTTCCAGGCAGGAGACATGGCTCAGTGGATAAGAGAGCTTGCTGTGTACGTGCGTGAAGAGCTCAGTTTGAAACCTCTCCAACCTTACAACAAGCAGGTTGCAGCTGTGTCTATGTCTGTAACCACAGCATTGTTGGGTGGAGACAGGAGGGTCGCTGCGGCTTGCTGGCCACCAGCCTGACTCCAGGATCGGTGAGAGACCCTGTCTCAAGGGAAAAAGGCGGGGCGTGACAGAGCAGGCGACCTGACATACTCCTCTGGCTTCCACATACATGCACGGCCACCTCCACAAACATACCACACACACACACACACACACACACACACACACACACACTCTGTCCCCACCGCGCGCCCGGCAGTGGTGCCATTTGTACAGCACCCGGAAGAAGTGTGAGGAAAAAGGCGGGGCGTGACAGAGCAGGCGACCTGACATACTCCTCTGGCTTCCACATACATGCACGGCCACCTCCACAAACATACCACACACACACACACACACACACACACACACACACATACATTCTGCACCTCCAGTGCTCCAGGGACTGGTGCAACTTGTCCAGGACCAGGAAGAAGTGTTAGAAACTAATGTTTACAAAAGATGTTGCACATTCATCCCTCATCTTCCAAGGGCCAGAGGAGCCTGGGCTCTTAAGCCCTCTTTTCAGAGGAGACAGTGGACTCAAAGATCAGAGCATATGAGAGGCCCAAGGGCAGGACTTAGAGGCACCTGTGGCATCTGTGCCCTCTCTGGGCAGTGTTCCACTCAGACAGGTGCAGCAGGGTACCCTCGGCAAAGAAGAAGCCATGAGAAGGTGCAGGTGGTATCTGCACTGAGGCAGGACCACTGCCACAGCTGCCCAGCTCTATGTGAAGGATGACTCTGGCTTTAGCAAGGGATGGGCTCTGGAAACCAAGGCAGGCAGAGGAAGGGTCTTCCCTGATCTTCACCAAGATATTCATGTCATGCAAACACAAGGACCTTGATAGCCACATATATCCCATGCAGCACTAAGACACATATGTGTTCACACATGCTCTGATAGAAACACCTTGGGCACAGGGACCCTGTGGGTCTTGTGGTTTACTCTCCTAAAAAAATACATGGGCTAGGCATGATGGTGCATGCCTTTAATCCTAGCACTCGGGAGGCAGAGGCAGGTGGATCTTTGCAAGATTGAGGTTAGCCTGGTCTACACAGAGAGTTCCAGGCCAGCTGAGGCTACAGAGAGACGCTGTCTCAAACAACAACAACAAAACAACAAAAAATAAAGCACACAGCTTGTAACGAGTTTCCTGTGGAGAAAGGTTAATGATGAGGTCCAATTGGGTTTCCACACATGTGTGCACACATCCACAGCACACGTGGTTCGTTAGAGTGTGTGGCGGCTGCTGCAGGGAGATGGATCATCCTGTGTCTCAGCCTCCCAGGGCTCTTCAGTACCTTTGAGGGTGGAGGAAAGGGCCCCTAAGGTGGGACCTAGAGGGTGGACAGGGTCATGGTAGGAAATTTGTGGCTCTATCCGCTCCCCGAGCCAGGGTGG
The DNA here is from genome assembly GCF_000622305.1 of Nannospalax galili. NCBI lineage: Eukaryota > Metazoa > Chordata > Mammalia > Rodentia > Spalacidae > Nannospalax > Nannospalax galili. Next base: position 3,807,254 of record NW_008331486.1, on the reverse strand, counting down.
GATTGGGAACCCGGTTTATCCAAAAGATCCCTGCCCAGCCTTCATACCCTGCAGGCACCATAATGTGACCCTACTCCTGTCCCCATTACATCCTCCCTGGGGCCTGGCCTCTCAGGGTCCTGGGTTGGGGGTTTAATGCATTATTGATTTCCCCAAGAAAGGAAAGTGCTGCAGCCGTGGGCCCAGGTAGCTTATTTTGTGCGTCGATGACATTCAGGTACTAGTGAAAAATTATACCAATTATTAAATCAGCCATTATTACTTCAAAGTGCAATCAGTTGTCACAGCGGAGAGAGCTTGCACGGCGCGTTATTAGTCGGGCTGTGTGCACAGGGAAAGTGCTGAGAGGGGAGACTTTAACCAAAGGGCAAATGCATGAAATTTACTTAGAAATAGCGATTTATCACCCCTGGGTTTCCTACTGCTCAAATCCAGGCAGACACTTGGCTGGCAGGAGACAGGCTCCACGGCCGCCCTGCCCCCTGCAGCTCCCACCATGACAGGAAATGAAAAATTGAGAAGTCGTTGTAACAGCTTAAAGATGCATTATCCTTTTGATGTGCAATTTGAGCTTCATATCTACAGGCAGGTGAAATCACCGGCACCCACGCGGGTGGGGGTAGGGGGAAGAGAAGTACCTTTCCACGCGTGGGAGGTGTTGGTGAGGGTCCCACCCTGGTGCGTTCCCAGACAGGGAGAGTCCTGGGATGGGAAATGACTGGGCCCACGACGGAGATGTAAGCGAGGGTGGGAAAGGTAGAGGGGAAGAACGAGACATGGAGAGAGAAAGACACAAAGAGTCAGAGACACAGGCTACGGTAGGGAGAACAGGATGCAGAGAGACTGTAAAAGGAAGGAGAAATGGAAAGATGGGCATGGTCACAGAGTGAGAGCTAACAGAGGAGAAACAGGAAACAGCTGCAGAAACCAGGTGTGCAGGTGTCTGTGTGTGCAAGTGTGTGAGTGTGCAGTGTGCAGTGTGCAAGCGTGAGGGCATGAAGTGTGTGGGTGTGTGAGTGCAGATGTGTGGGCTTTAGAGTATTATGAATGTGCATGAGCGTGAGGATGAGTGGCTTGAAGTGTACCTGTGACTTGTGGAAGGGTGAGGTGGGGCCAGCTGGTGAGCCCTGCCACTGGCGGGGATGGGGGCTCCCGTCAGGTACCTTCCCAGAAGAGCTGAAAACCCTTTTTTAATTTTTATCATTATTACAAACCCATCTTCCTTAAGCAGTGGATACCTTCACCTTAGAAAAGTCCTCTATACCCACTGTTTGCCAGCTGCCCCCTTCCTATGGCCCTGGACCTCTCAAAGTCCATTCGCTGCCCCAATCAAGGTTCCATCTAACTGAAGGCAAAGTGAAGTTCTTACCCACCTGCCCACAGAGGGCCAGGGACACACACTGACCATACAGAAAGCCCTGGCTGACTTTTGAACGGTCCTGCCGCATGATCTTGAACAAATGAGGCACTTCCCTGAGCCTCTTTCCTTACTTAGCAGGCAGGCCCCCAGGAGGTTAGGAGGAGCTAATTCTCTGTTGACCCTGCACTGGGGAACATGACCCATTATGCCATTCAAGAGCTTGGGCCACCCTCAGAGAGAATGGTTAACGGCGCTGCTGCTCCATGGGGACCCTCAGTGGGCCCTGTGCCCCCATCCACTGGGCACTTGTGGTTGAAACTCACTGACTCACTGGGCCTCTCTGTGGTCTTCCACCCAGTCCAGCATTGGAGGGTGTGGGGGAGTGCTGCAGCAGGCTGGCATAGCACCACAGATGACACACCCCACTATACACATACATCTAAGGATGGGCAGGGCATGTCAGAGGTATGACAGAGAGCCTTGGCTGGCAGAGCTGGACAGCATCTACCTTAAAACTCATCAGATGAGCAGGAAAGAAATAAGGGTGTCCATTTTTAATATTATTAATAGAAAATGGAGAAGCCAGGATTGTCATGATGGGTGGCCAAGGTGACAGAGTTGAGAAAGTTTTTAACATTTAACTACTGTTCTTTTCTAGATTTGTTGAGTTGGGTATAGCTTTACAATCAGGAAAAAGTGATGCATTTCCATTGAAATAACTGGAAAGTCCAGGAAGCCCAAACTCTTCCAAGATGCCCCCCACACCCCATCCTACTGGAGGACATGGAAGCTGTACCCGGGGCTCTGGCTGTCGAGGGACATTACAGGCCCAAAGTCCCCAACCCCATCTCCTCTAGCGTGGAAGACCCCAGCATGTGTAGCACATTTCGGCTCACCTACCTGCTGTGCAGGGTCGTCAACTCATCCTGCCTGAGTCTGAAGCCTGGGTACTGGGTCCTGTCTCTGCTTCCCAGGGCTCTGGAAGCTCATCATCAAAGCAGAGGAACTGGTTTGTCCAGGCCCTTCTCACTTCTGCTATAATCCCAGTGCCAGGCACTCAGGGGCTCAGAACGAGCCCTCCGAGGTAGCAGGAGGAACCCCATTTTCGAGGTCAGAAAGCTGAGGCAAGGGGAAATAACTGGCTACAAGCATGGATGGTGAGGCTAGACACATTCCAGCTGCTGGCCCCAGGTCTGTGCCCTTTCCATGACACCATCTCGCTGGAAACAGATGGCGGCAAGAAGGCAGAACTAATCAACTCCTCTATTGATCCCTGCTTCTCCATCTAGGAGATCGATCTTCCCATTAGACAGGGGCGGGCAGGAGCATCAGAGGGGCCTGGAGACCCACTCAGCGTGGTCGCTGACATTGCCGTAGACCCTGCTTTGAGTTCAGTCTACCTGATGGTCCATCCAGATCACAGCAGTGAGACTGACAGGGCAGGGTGGCCAAGTCCTGGACTCACAGACAAGGAGCACTGGGGAGGTGACTCATGCTTGGCCAGGAGTAGAGGAGGCCCTGGGTACCAGTTTCTAGCTCACAGCATCAGGGACAAGCTTTCCAGTTTGGGATTTGTGGTTCGTCAGTCAGATCATCCATCCATCTACCCATTTATCCTCTCTCTTACCTGTTCAGTCACTTAACCTTTTCTGTATAAACCCTAAGATACTGTGGTTCCCAGGGGACCTCAGCATGCCCACAGTCTAGCCAAAGCAGCAGGGGCAGGTTGAAATTCGACCTGTTTCAATGTTTTATCAGTGAACGGGATGGTCAACGGAACCTGGCCCATGACTGAGGGGATGACTTATGCTCCAAGCCACAAAAGCATCATTTTAGCACCTCTTAGAGGTCAGATCTTCTGCCGTTGGAAAGCCCATCAGACTTTCTTCCTTTGGAATGGAAGTTTACTAGGGGCAGAGATATAGCTCTTCTCTCCATGGCTCCATTAGCACTTGCCACATTTCTTGCACAAGGCTAGGTCTGGAAAACAAAAACCATTGAATGGATCGATGGATCATGGATGATGAGAGGATAGAAGGATGAATGCTGGGGGATGGATGGATAGGTGGATGAGTAGGTAGTTAGATGAAGGATAATGGGTGGATGATGGAGGATGGGTAGGTGGATGGATGAGCAGATGGATAGGTGGGGTGAGTAGATGGATGGATAAAGAATGGATAGATGAATAGATGGGAGGGTGGATCGATGGATGGTTAGACAAGCAAGTAGATAGTAAGGAGATGAGTGAGCGGATAAATGGACAGATGGATGAGTGGGTAGGTAGATGCGTGGGTGAGTGGGTGGGTGAAAGGGTGGATAGATAGATGGTGGACTGTTGACTGACTCTTATGGCTTGGCTATGAAGTATCCCCACCAAAGGTTCATGTACTAGGGGCTTAGTTGGTGGGCTTTTGAGAAGAGACCAGACTTCGGACTCTGGTCCAACCCAAGTATAAAAGTAGGAAGAAGAGCCTGGCTGGAGGAAGCAGGACACTAGGGGTGTATCCTTTGGGATTGTGTCTTGCCTTGGTCCCTTTCTGCATTTCCTGTTTGATGCTTCCTGTCTGTCTCGAAGAAGGCCCTCCCCTGCTATGCTGTTTTGCCTCACAATGGACCCAGAAACACAGCCAAGTGACTACAGACTGAGCCCTCCAAAACAGTGAGCCAAAATAAACCCTTCTTCCTTCAGCTGTCTCTGTCAGGTATCTGGTCGCAGCTGTGTAGCTCTAAAGGCTGAGTGGAGCTCACATCTGAAAGAGTTCAAGGGTGAATCCCTCCCTGAAGCCGTTTCTGCAGATGAATAGCCCATTTTTCTTTGCTTACCCCTGGTGAAGGGAGCTCACTCCTTAGTAAAGGCCCTTCCAACAGCCAGCTGGCTCCCACTGGGGAGTCTCAACCCTCAGCCAAGGCAGAACTGAGGAGTTTCTGTCTACCATCCAATTCACTTTAACCCTTCATGAAATAACTAAATTATACAATGGAAGAAAGACACTCTTAGTCACGTGCAATGATCCCACAGGCTTCATCTGTCCTTATTACTTATGCATGAGGTGGCTGTGAACTCACTCAGAATTGTCACCATATCTCATAAAGGGAAGCTCCCTGAAGAGGGAGCAAACTGGGTAAATTCCCAATTACCAGGACTATTACTTCCTTTATTCCAGATAGTTCCATGTTTATTAAGATAAGATCAAATGACCCAACATATGCATGTTTGTATACTCAGACCAGTCAAGACCCAAAGCAAAACAAGCCTGGGTTATTCATGATCTCAATAAAACAAATGAGATCCTGTGAAGGATGTAGGGGTGCCCAGCTAAATTAGGGGGGAAAGGCAGCTCTCTTGTAGGGTGTGTCACACATTAGGTCTATGCTGGATTTGGGTTCCACTGAGACACCCAGATCTTTGTCTCCTGCACCAGTTTCATTGGCTCGATCCAGAGTCATCCTCAGGATGTAGTCAGTAGAGGACATCAGATTTGAATGTCCCTCATGTTGATGGCACTGACTATATGCTCACAGCCTAGTACTGTTCTGCCATTGTCTCCTTGATCTTGGCAGTTGGGAGGAGCATTTATTGAGTGCCCACTGTATGCTGGGCTTTGTGCTAAAGACTGAATGGGTTCCTTACCTTGACTCCTGCCCTCTCAGAGCCCCCACTCAGGTCAGCTGAAGTCATCAGCAGCCTCTGCTGGGCAGGGGGAAGGCACTCATCTCCAAGGAGATAGGGAGGGTCACACTGGGGGGTGGGAGGGAGAGGGCCTGAACTAGGTGAAATCCAGGCAGGCACCTGATTTAGGAAGATGCCCATGTTGAGGGTGTGCTGGGAAAGAAGTGTACCTTGGGCACCTCACGTCTTTCCCCCACATTCCCTGCTCCCTGCACTGGACTGAGGACTGCCACTGTGGAGGGAGGAAGTGACTTCCATGGGGACAGCCTTGGGAGGGGAGGGTGCTTGTCTGACTGCAGGGGAGCAGAGATGATCTGGTCAGGGCAGTCGGGCATTGAGGTGAGAGATAGGCTCAATCATTTATACACAAAATAGACAGGAGACACTCAGCTGTTAAGCATCAATAAAAGGATTAAAAATACCAACCAGGTCCTTCCCAGGAGGGAGGCACATTTTCCTTTGGCCTTGGTCCTAGACAGCTTAGCTCCTTGCCCCACTCCCCCAACCCACTACAGACACCTCACACATACATACACACTGCCATGAGCTGCAGAGGGAGGTCCAGGCTTGCAAAGGTTGCAAAGTAGGAAAGGGAAGAGGTAGTGGCCTCTCCCTGGAGCAGAGGGCATAACCTCCCACTGCAGGCCCCTGGGGCCAGGAAGGGGCTCCCAATTACAGCCTCCATCAAGCCCTGGAAGGCTGCTCTGTGAAATGAGAGTAGGAGCAGGCGATTGCCGCTGGCACCCGGGAAACTCCAGATCTATAACTTCCTGGAACATAATTAGCTGCTCACTTCAAAGATGCATTGGGGTTTGTGTAATAGGCACCGGGCCGCTCACAGACGGCAGAAACCAGGAGAAAAATGGGACCGTCTGGCTTAGAAATGGAAGGAGACAAAAGGCTTTCAATGTGGAGCTCCCTGCAGTGGAGACACCAGGACCTGAGAAAAATAATAATAATTATGATGGCTCCTTCTCACCGAGTGCTCCTGGGTACAGGCGAGGCACTTTACCCAGTGATGGCATCCCAGTGCTTTGAGGGTGGCCTGTCTCCACAAGGCTGGAATTAGTGGCAGGGGACAGCCCAGAGTCACAGACAAGTTGGGAGTGGAACACACACTGAGTTCAAATTCTTACACACTGTTTCTGCTGTTCCAGAATGTCTGGGCCACAGCCACCAGCCACACACCCCTCCAGGAGAGGGCAGGTCTGAGGAGCAAATGTTTGAAAATGGCCTCTCCCTCTTTCCCAAAAACCTACAGAGCCCATTCTGATCAAAAGTAGCAAGGGGCCAGAAGGGACACTGAAAGCAAAGGAACAGATAGACTTGCTTCCTGTGGCACCTGTCACAGGGTATGTGCTGGCTGGGCTCAGTTATTCCCTTAGCTAAAGTCCCAAACCTCTGGAGCTTAATGCAATAGAGATGCCTTCCCACTCTGGTAAAGGGATATAGAGTCCAGTGGGGTGGGGAGGACAGGATGATTCCACTACACACAGGCTTCAGCAACCCAAATGCCTTCCAAATGTAGTGTTATATCCTCTAGGACTCAGAATTTTCTCAAGAGCCGCACAGATCAGCTCTGGAAGTTTGTTGCTTCCAAACACATTCAATTGGCAAGATTCAATCACATGGCTATGTCTGTTTGCACAGGAGGCTGGGAATGTAGGAGAGAATTAACTTGTGTTTGTAGGTCTTTCAAGAAATGAAACCTCTCATCCATCCCCACATCCTTCCACCCACTCACCCATCCATCCCCACATCCTTCTACCCACCCACCCATTCATCAACCCATCCACCCACCTATCCCATCCATCCACTCATCCACCCATCCACCTATCCATTGCATCCATCTAGTCTATCTATCCACCCATCCATCCACCCATTCTACCCCATCCTTCCATTCTACCCCATCCATCCATTCCATCCATACATGCGTCCATCCATTCCATCTATTCCATCTATCCATTCTACTATCCATCTATCCATCCATTATCCCATCATCCATACAACCATACATCCCATCTATCCACCCATTCATACACATTCATCTGTTCATACATGCATCCATCCTATCTACCCAATCGATCCATCCATGCAACCATTCCTCTATCTGTTCATCCATCCATTCATCTACTCATGTATCCATTCATGCCATCCATCAATCCATCCATCCATCTATCCATCCATCTATTCATGCATTCATCCATCCAAAATTTAATGAGATCTTCTGTCTGTTGGGCAACACACTGTGTTTTGGGTAAAGCAGTAAGCAAAACAGACCATGACTTTGACACTGTAGAATTTAGAGCCTACAGGAAAGGAGAAGCATTAAAAATCTGCAGAAATCACAGTTATTCTGCTAAAATGGTACCGAGTGCTCTGAAGATGCATAGGGCTGTCAAGCAGCATGTGGCCTGAGCAGGACAAAGGAATCCACTAAGCTCTGAGAAGGAGCCTTTGGGCAGAGCCCTGAAGGGTGAAGGGAAGCTAACCCAGGCCCTCAGAAAATGGCCCTGAGCAGCTGTGCTACTGCCTGTGGTGGGATCATTGCCTATTCAGACCTGACCAGGCAGGTCTCCTCCCGAGACCCTGAGGGTACTTCTATCATGGTTGGGATGCCCAGCCACCTCAAAAAGAGCCTCCTCACTCAGAAAGGCCCATCTGCCTAAAAGACTGTGCTGAGAAGAGTCACTGTGACAAGCCATTTGGACAGACGGCGACTTTCGTGAAGAGACTGGCCGCCACCCAAGGACACATAGCCAGCTTGGGAACTGCAGGCTTGGACAGAGGTGCTAGGGCAGAGTGGAATTGCTTGGTCACCCAGCAGGTTAAGAAACCACAAATCAGAGGGCAGGCTGGGGCTGATGGAGAACAGCTCCCTGGGGTATCTACAGAAGGGGGAAAAGGAACACCAGGCACCTCTAGCAGAAGAGAAGCAACAGAAGAGGGCTTTGGGTGGCTGCAGAGCACATGGCATGGCAGCTTTCACCACAGTCCCTGAATTCCTCAGGAAACAGCCACGCTGTGATTTGCAGGTGTCATGAGAGCTGGATTCCGCAGACAGGCTATTATGGGCACAAGCATGGTGTCCTGTACCTGGGACATGGTCAGACCCAGGCCACTCTTTCCAGGAGAGCACCTGGCAGGCTCTGGCTCCCCGAGGGGCAGGCCGTCTTCCAGTCCATTCTCAGCTGGCAGATGTGCTCATGCCTCATCCTCAAGTGGGAGGTCATCGCCACTCTAGGTGAAGGTTGCTGGTGTGACCCTCAATCAGGGGCTTCTCTTCTGCCTGCAGAGGCCCACTCACTCACACCCAGGGAGTCACAGGCTAAAGACTTCTTGCCTCTAGCAGCCTAGCCTGATGGTCCAGGTAAGAAGTAAGTCCCCAAGCTGTGCAGGCCATTAGCAAGGCCAATAGGAGGCATGTTCTGCCGTGCCTCCTACAGCCCCTGGTGACTACACCAGTCACCCACCGTAGTCCTCCACATGACATCTCACCTCCCATGGCTTCCCTGCGCCCTTTTCTATCCCCACTGGTGATTCCTGTCATCCCTTCCCACTTCCTAGGGTTGTAAAGAGCAATGGGCTCTCAGGCGTGAAACTTTCCCCAGGCTCTCCTTACAGAAGATCAGCAGGCCCAGGGTTCAGCAGGTCTGTGGACTTCTGATTGGAGACCCAAAGCCAGCAGCGTACACAGGTGACTGCTGTCTACTCCTGTCTCCTACAGAGTAACAAGGTGCCCGAGACAGTGTAAAAGTGTGAGTTCACCCCTTTCCTGTCCCCACATCTCCCTCCTGGACCTACACTTTGGGTCTGAGCATCCCACCTAGAAACTTCTGTGCTGTGGGACAGCAGGGAGGCCCCTCTCTGCCCCCTACGGAGGAAGCAGGTCAAGTTAGCATTCTCATAAATGGCGCTCAGATGGAAGAAAAGCAGCTGTCGCAGAAGCCATGTCAATCTGAACAGTAAAAGGTTTGGACAAAAACATATTTTATTGTTCTTGCTGTCAGAAACATAAAGATTTAAGGGGCATGTGACTCAGTAATTGCTGTGGACTTTTTTTTCCCTTGACAATAAACATAAAACTTAAAACTGTATTAAAATCATTTGACAATTTTTATGCTCAAAGAGCCTGGAATGAATAATGGGTTTTTTTGCATCTAAAATGCACTCTCTCGTCAACCTATAAAACTGTCAGAAATAAATTCATCAAAAGTAGATTATATAATTAAAAGTCGCTATTTGTGTCTGCCCAGTTGGGATTGGGGTTGTTCTCTCTCTCTCTCTCTCTCTCTCTCTCTCTCTCTC
>NW_008331486.1:3783419-3797869 GCF_000622305.1 Nannospalax galili | reverse complement strand
AAACCAATACTGATCATAGGACACCAAGGCAGGAGGATTTCAAGTTGGACCTCTCTCTCTCTCTCTCTCTCTTTCTCTCTCTCTCTCTCTCCCCCCTCGCTTTTTTCCCTCATCTTTTAATTTTTACAGGTTCCAGAGTAGACACTTAAACTGGTCTACTCTGCCTGGGAGAAGGTGACCAAATTTGGGCTTTTTCCACAAACATAACCTTCCTTCTCCAGCCAGCCCCAGCTGTGCCGTCCCCTCCTGGCACCCCCAACAGATGACATGGCATCTCCCAGCCCAGGCAAGCTGGAGTAACTATTGGAAGAATCCCAAACAAGGAGTGCTCCTCCTGACCACACCCACAGAAGAAACTTCTAGAAATCTTCCCTTTCCCATTCTCCTCTTCTGAGCAGCCTGAAGAGCCACACCGCACACCCAGCCACCTTGTGGTGCCCTGGGACTGCGTAACTCATTCTGCCAGTGGGCTGAGTCTAAGTAGTGCTCCTAAGTGGTGCTCACTACTTCCATACAAAATACGTAGGTGTGGTCTCAGACTTTCCAGTGTTTGCTTTCCCTCCACAGTGGCTGGCATTGCAGCTCCAGGACTGCAAAGACCCTGCACCCTGGGCCACTGAGCCACTGCATGCAGGACTCGGTCTTCGAGCACCACTGAGGCCAGTGAAGAACTGTTTGTGTCAAGCCAACATGTGCCTGAGCCTGCCCTGTTCTCAAACCTAGGTTCTACCACAACTTAGATTTGGTGAAATCAACGGATCAGGCAGTCACCATTGAAAGGAAGATCTTTAAATTTAATTAATTTTTATTTATTTCATGTGTATGAATGTTTGCACAGAATGTAAGTACACCACGTGCATACAATGCCCACAGAGGCCAGAAGAGGGACTCAGCTCCCCCTGGATTTGGAGTTACAAATGATTGTTGGCTATCATGTGGGTGCTGGGAATGGGTCCTCTGCAAGAGCAGCCAGTATTCTTAATCACTGGGCCACCTCTCCAGTCCTGAGGAGGTTTATGGGAATGTAGCTCAGTTGGTAGAGCATTTAGCAAACATGCTTAAAACCCTGGGTTCCATCCCCAGCACCACTTGTACTAGCTGAGGTGGTGCAGGTCTGTAATCTCAGCAATTAGGAGGAAGAGGTCAGAGGATAAAGAGAGTTCAAGGTCACCTTTGGCTACTTAGTGGAAAAAAAAAAAAAAAAAAACAATTTGTGCTACAGATTCTAGGAGGAGGGACACCAGGGAGAGAAACATGGCTCTGTGTGCCCTCCACAGAAGGAGCTGGGGAGGCTGGAGAAGCAGGCTAGGGGTGGCAAGCTAGGGCAGCAGCAGATGGGCCCTGAGGGATCAGAGCAAGGGACAGTAGCCAGGAGAGTAGGCGCCCAGTGCAGGAGAGGCTGGGGATACAATGGGGTGCGGGGGCTCTGAACCCGCTGCTTTGCATTTGATAGATGTGCTTTGTGAAGACTGGCTGCTGTCTCCCAATGCAGGCTAAACCACCCTGGGAGAGGCAGTCCCTCCAGAGACAGCAAGGTCCCCAAAAAGCACAGACTGAGAAGACAAAAGGCCACCTACAGCCAACAAGTGCAGGGACCATCCAGGTTTCCTACGGGGACAGACCTCATGAAAACTCTGAGATGCTAAAGGGAGATCGTGGGAAGGGAGGCACAGCAGTATGAGGAGGAGTGTGCAGAGTGGGGAGGAGTGTGCATAGTGGGGAGGAGTGTGCATAGTGGGGAGGAGTGTGCAGTGTGAGGAGGAGTGTGCAGTGTGAGGCGTGTGCAGAGTGGAGAGGAGTGTGCAGAGTGGGGAGGAGTGTGCAGTGTGGGGAGTGTGCATAGTGGGGAGGAGTGTGCAGAGTGGGGAGTGTGCAGAGGGGGGAGGAGTGTGCAGAGTGGGGAGGAGTGTGCAGAGTGGGGAGGAGTGTGCAGAGTGAGGAGGAGTGTGCAGAGTGAGGAGGAGTGTGCAGAGTGAGGAGGAGTGTGCAGAGTGAGGAGGAGTGTGCAGAGTGAGGAGGAGTGTGCAGAGTGAGGAGGAGTGTGCAGAGTGAGGAGGAGTGTGCAGAGTGAGGAGGAGTGTGCAGAGTGAGGAGGAGTGTGCAGAGTGAGGAGGAGTGTGCAGAGTGAGGAGGAGTGTGCAGAGTGAGGAGGAGTGTGCAGAGTGAGGAGGAGTGTGCAGAGTGAGGAGGAGTGTGCAGAGTGAGGAGGAGTGTGCAGAGTGAGGAGGAGTGTGCAGAGTGAGGAGGAGTGTGCAGAGTGAGGAGGAGTGTGCAGAGTGAGGAGGAGTGTGCAGAGTGAGGAGGAGTGTGCAGAGTGAGGAGGAGTGTGCAGAGTGAGGAGGAGTGTGCAGAGTGAGGAGGAGTGTGCAGAGTGAGGAGGAGTGTGCAGAGTGAGGAGGAGTGTGCAGAGTGAGGAGGAGTGTGCAGAGTGAGGAGGAGTGTGCAGAGTGAGGAGGAGTGTGCAGAGTGAGGAGGAGTGTGCAGAGTGAGGAGGAGTGTGCAGAGTGAGGAGGAGTGTGCAGAGTGAGGAGGAGTGTGCAGAGTGAGGAGGAGTGTGCAGAGTGAGGAGGAGTGTGCAGAGTGAGGAGGAGTGTGCAGAGTGAGGAGGAGTGTGCAGAGTGAGGAGGAGTGTGCAGAGTGAGGAGGAGTGTGCAGAGTGAGGAGGAGTGTGCAGAGTGAGGAGGAGTGTGCAGAGTGAGGAGGAGTGTGCAGAGTGAGGAGGAGTGTGCAGAGTGAGGAGGAGTGTGCAGAGTGAGGAGGAGTGTGCAGAGTGAGGAGGAGTGTGCAGAGTGAGGAGGAGTGTGCAGAGTGAGGAGGAGTGTGCAGAGTGAGGAGGAGTGTGCAGAGTGAGGAGGAGTGTGCAGAGTGAGGAGGAGTGTGCAGAGTGAGGAGGAGTGTGCAGAGTGAGGAGGAGTGTGCAGAGTGAGGAGGAGTGTGCAGAGTGAGGAGGAGTGTGCAGAGTGAGGAGGAGTGTGCAGAGTGAGGAGGAGTGTGCAGAGTGAGGAGGAGTGTGCAGAGTGAGGAGGAGTGTGCAGAGTGAGGAGGAGTGTGCAGAGTGAGGAGGAGTGTGCAGAGTGAGGAGGAGTGTGCAGAGTGAGGAGGAGTGTGCAGAGTGAGGAGGAGTGTGCAGAGTGAGGAGGAGTGTGCAGAGTGAGGAGGAGTGTGCAGAGTGAGGAGGAGTGTGCAGAGTGAGGAGGAGTGTGCAGAGTGAGGAGGAGTGTGCAGAGTGAGGAGGAGTGTGCAGAGTGAGGAGGAGTGTGCAGAGTGAGGAGGAGTGTGCAGAGTGAGGAGGAGTGTGCAGAGTGAGGAGGAGTGTGCAGAGTGAGGAGGAGTGTGCAGAGTGAGGAGGAGTGTGCAGAGTGAGGAGGAGTGTGCAGAGTGAGGAGGAGTGTGCAGAGTGAGGAGGAGTGTGCAGAGTGAGGAGGAGTGTGCAGAGTGAGGAGGAGTGTGCAGAGTGAGGAGGAGTGTGCAGAGTGAGGAGGAGTGTGCAGAGTGAGGAGGAGTGTGCAGAGTGAGGAGGAGTGTGCAGAGTGAGGAGGAGTGTGCAGAGTGAGGAGGAGTGTGCAGAGTGAGGAGGAGTGTGCAGAGTGAGGAGGAGTGTGCAGAGTGAGGAGGAGTGTGCAGAGTGAGGAGGAGTGTGCAGAGTGAGGAGGAGTGTGCAGAGTGAGGAGGAGTGTGCAGAGTGAGGAGGAGTGTGCAGAGTGAGGAGGAGTGTGCAGAGTGAGGAGGAGTGTGCAGAGTGAGGAGGAGTGTGCAGAGTGAGGAGGAGTGTGCAGAGTGAGGAGGAGTGTGCAGAGTGAGGAGGAGTGTGCAGAGTGAGGAGGAGTGTGCAGAGTGAGGAGGAGTGTGCAGAGTGAGGAGGAGTGTGCAGAGTGAGGAGGAGTGTGCAGAGTGAGGAGGAGTGTGCAGAGTGAGGAGGAGTGTGCAGAGTGAGGAGGAGTGTGCAGAGTGAGGAGGAGTGTGCAGAGTGAGGAGGAGTGTGCAGAGTGAGGAGGAGTGTGCAGAGTGGGGAGGAGTGTGCAGAGTGAGGAGGAGTGTGCAGAGTGAGGAGGAGTGTGCAGAGTGAGGAGGAGTGTGCAGAGTGGGGCGTGTGCAGAGTGGGGAGGAGTGTGCAGGGTGGGGAGGATTGTGCAGCATGACGAGGAGTGTGCAGTGTGAGGAGGAGTGTGCAGAGTGGAGAGGAGTGTGCAGTGTAAGGAGGTGGACAGGAGCCCCAGTCCCTCCTTTGCCCTCTTAAAGGCTTAGTGGATGCAAAGACTCATGCTTGAGATCACAGAGGGGAGAAAAAGGAGACTCAGAGATGGAGGGTGAGACAGGAAGGAGGGTGGGCAGGAGGGGCGGGAGAGACAGGAAGGAGGGTGGGGAGGAGGGGCAGCCGAGCTACTCTGTGTGCTAAGGACTTTGAGGCTTGAAGCTCCCCGAAAAAAAAGCCAAGGTAAATGGCAGGAAATAACACCTGAGGTTGACCTCTGGCCTACGTTCATGCACGCGCATACGCACCTACACACACACACACACACACACACACACACACACACACACACGGAGGCCTACACTCACCACAAGGTCTCCAGGCAGAGCTGGCTGCCGCTTCAAGGATAGGATGTTGATGTGAGCCTTTCCTAGCATGCTAAAAAAGAATCTATTTTTATTTTGCCAAGAGAAATTTTTCCACAAAATGGATGCTGAATGTTATCAAATGCCTTTTTATCATCCATGGCTTTTCCCTTTTGGCCTATTAATATGATGAATTATACTAATAGAATAAAAATAGAGCTGTCCCTGCTCTCCAGTAATACACCCTACCTGGCCATTGTGGAATATTCATTTACTAGATTGCGGGATTCAATTTGGTAATCTTTTATTTAAGATGTTTGCACCTATATTTGTAACTGAGATTAGCCTGCAGCCTTCTTTTTGGATCTGCCTTTGTCAGGTTTATTTAGCTTTGCAAATGAGTTAGAAGGAGTCCTGCTTCTAGAACTACTGTGGGTCAGGTACTCTCCCAAACTCTTCCCACCACAAACAGGCAGCAACAACGCACAACAAACAGTAAAGAACACGTGCAGAAGAGCAGAGAAAGCAGACATGCGGCACCAGCATGGGGGAAGGATCAGAGGAAGTTTGGGTCTGCAGAGACGGATGGGGCTTGGGGCATGTGTTGGAGGGCTTTCGTGACTGGCTCTTGTCTGAGTCTTGTTCTCTCTGAAGGGTGGACTGGGTGGAGGGGGAGAGCCATCTTTTGGTCCAGGAAGAGAAAAAGGAAATAAACTTCGAGAGACAGCATTCAAGGAAAAAAGAGCTAAGAACTATCAAGAACCAAGTTAAAACATTAAGCATGTTATCAGTAACCACACGATTACTGGAAAGTGAATAATTATTAGTGATAATTATTAGAAAGTGAATCAAGTCCACAATGAGTTAGCTCTCTGCACCCATGATAACCATTCATCGAAAAGGCGAAGATAGCACTTTCTCTTTAAAAATATTTCTTTAATTTATTCGTTGAGAATTCCATACATGGACACAATGTGTGTTTTGGTGAGATCACCCCCTCTCCTCCTCCAACTATCCAAGACCCCACCACTAAGTGGTGTCCTTCTTTCTTTTTATATAACCGCTGAGCCCAGTTAGTGGGGCCTATGCTCATGGATGTGGGGCCAGCCACTGGGGAGGACTGGGGCGATACGGTATCTTCTGCACTGTCAAGCCCACTCTAGTCAGGAACTCACGTCAGCCTGCACAACACCGGCACAATATCAAGCCAGTTCAAAGTTCGGCATGGAAAGGGGTGGAGGGGCTATTGACAGTTAATGGTTGGTAAGAGAGACTGAATCCCTCTTCTTTGGGGGTGTGACCCGTGGTAGGTTTCCCATGCTCCAGCAGGGGTGTTCTAGTTTGTTTCTCCATTGCTGTGATAACACTCTGACCACTACCACCTTGGGGAGGAAAGGCTTTATTTGTCTTACATCTCCCAAGTCACAGTTCATCACTGAGGGAGCCCAGGGTAGGAACTCAGGGCGGGAACCTGGAGGCAGGAGCTGAAGCACAGACCATTGAGGAACATTGCTTACTGGCTTGCTACCCTGGCTCATGCTCAACATGCTTTCTTATATAACAGAGCTCACCTGCCCAGGGGCAGCACCACCCCCAGTGGGATGGGCCCTCCCACATCACTCAGCAATCAAGAAAATAACCCACAGACATGGCCACAGGCCAGTCCGATGGAGGCAATTCACCAATTGAGGTTCCCTCAACCCAGGTGTGTCAGGATGACAGTAAAGCTATCCCACACAATTGACCCCTTGTCCACTTGACATACAAACATCACTATTAAACCACAACTTTTCCATTTCGTGTCCCCAAGATACAATGTTAACAATATCACAACATAAGACAGTACAACCTTAAAAGTCCCGCAATCCTTAAAAAATCCAAACACTTAAAGGTCCATAGTCTCTTTTAAAAGTCTCAACCACGGGCTTCTGTAAAATCCAAAACAAGTATGGTCTTATTTCAAACGGAAGAATTGGGCACACCTAAGCAAAACCTACCTCCAGCAAAGCAGCTCGCGGCTGAACATCTGGGATTCACTCACGATCTTCTGGGCTTCAAAGGGTTTTGGCAAGTCCTCTTTTGACTCTGCCGTCCACAGCTCACACAGCTCATCTCACAGACCTAAGCCGGCTCCATTCCACACCTGCTGCTGCCCTTGGTAGTCATCCCACCGTCCTGGCATCTCCAAAAAGCTGGGGTTTCCACTGAAACTAAAGTTGCATCTTCACCAATGGCCTCTTCTGGCTTCTCAGAGTGTAACGCCTCAGATTCTGTCCATGGCCCCTTCAATCCTGGGGGTCTTCACTACACCTGAAGCTGCACTTTCACCAATGGCCTTTCCTAGCCTCTCAGGGTGTCAAGCCTCAGCTGCTCTCTATGACCCCCTTCACGCTTTCAACACCAGAAGAGTCACCATGCAGGAGACTTACAAATTACCAAGTCCTGCTTCCAGCTTGAGATGGAGGCTTGGGCTCCCTCTGTACCACAGCTTTTGTGTGCTGACCGGGTGGAAATACTTCTCAGAAGATTTCACCACAGTGATGCTGGTCTCTTGTTACTCACAGCTGATTTTTCAGCCCCACCTAACCAGCATCAATTGTCCCAGCAAAGCAAGGGTTTCACTTCAGGTTCTGGTCTCTTCTTAATCACAGCTGATTCTTCAGCCCCAGCCGACCAGAACCAATGGAGTCTCAATTCAAAATCTCACACAAGCAGCCCTGATAGTCTCTCCTTCCCTTTGAAGCTTTACAAGCCTTCCTCAGTTATCATAAGTGAGCTCTTTCAGCGTAACTGCTCCAAGCTCCACAGCAACAAACTGAGCACTAAATGGCTTTTCCAGCCCAAAGTTCCAAATGCTTCCATAATCCCCAAAACCCCAAGGTCAGGTCTGTCACAGCAATGCCCCCCTCTCTAGTACCAGTTTCTGTCCTAGTTTGTTTCTCCATTGCTGTGACAAAACAATGACCACTACCAATTTGGGGAGGAAAGGGTTTATTTGGGTCACAGTCCATCACTGAGGGAGCACGGGGTAGGAACTCAGGGCAGGAACCTGGAGGCAGGAGTTGGAGTACAGACCATGGAGGAATGCTGCTTACTGGCTTGCTCCTCTGGCCCCCATCAACCTGCTTTCTTATACAACATAGGCCCACCTGCCCAGGGGTGGCACCACCCACAGTAGGCTGGGCCCTCCCACATCATTCTACAATCAAGAAAATACCTCACAGACATGGCTACAGGCCAGTCCAATGGAGGTAAATCCCCAGTTGAGGCTCCCTCAACCCAGGGGTGTCTAGTTGACACTAAAGCTGTCCAGCACAAGGGGACTGCTTCCAGGAACCGCCCCTGCCAAGAATACAGAGATCCAAGGACGCTCAAATTCTTTGCATGAAACACTTTAGCACTTGCATATAATCTCTCCACATCCTCCTGTATGCCATAAATCATCCTCTAGATTACTTCTTATTCCTAATTCAATGTAAATACTATGTAAATTGTTGTTCTACTTATTGGTATTGTTTAGGGAAACAACAAGGGAAAAGTGTCTGTCCATGTTTGGTATGGATGTGACCATCGTAGGTCTAAGTACCTGGTGCCGGAGTCAAATACAAGGTGCTCAAAGTAGTGCTGAGGAGAGGCTGAGCATGCGTGAAGAGGAGGGCAGCTGCAAGGGGTGTGCCTACACAGCACTTCAGTGTGGAGGATTGAATGTAGTGGTTGGTGTGGAGCAGATGTGATTTTTGCTTTTAGAGAATTCTGGAAAAGAATAAAATATTTATTATTTTTATTTTATGTGTATGAGCGTATTGCCTGCATGTAGGTAAGTGCACCTGTGTCATGCAGTGCCCACGGAGGTCAGAAGAGGATGTCAGATCCCCTGGAACTGGAGTTATAGACAGTTGTTAGCTGCCATGTGGGTGCTGGGAACTGAATCCAGGTCCTCTGCAAGAGCAGCCAGTGCTCTTAGCTGCTGAGTGATCTCTCCAGACCCTAGAAAAAAATTTTTACTTATCAATCTGTAGTTGACTGAATCCATACATGTGGAATTTGTAGATGTAGAAAGCCAATTAAATGGTTGAACTATCACTCAAAATTAAGAAACAAACTAAATTCTCAGACTTCTTTGTAAAGAATTCTAAGAGGATGTTTTTCCAATAGAATGAAATTCTATACAGAAAGACAAATTAAGGTACAAGAGTAATGGTATCTTAGTTAGATTTCTATCGCTAAACAAAAATACCTGGGACAGTCAGCTTATAAAGAGGAAAGGTTTGTTTGGAACCCAGTTTGGGAGGTTCCATCTTGCGACTGGTCAGACCCATTGTTTTGGGTCTTGATGAAACAGAACATCAAGGTGGGAATACACAGCAAGGCAAAATTGTTGGCCTCATGACCAGGGAGTCAAGAGAGAGAAGAAAGGCCTGGGGTCTCACAAGCCCTTTCAAAGGTTTCCCCCAGGTCCAAGGCCCCACCTCTTAAAGGTTCCAATGCCTCCCAATACCACCACTCTCAGACACTCAAGATCGAGTCATAGCCAATGTTGAACAAAGAGATGTTTCTAAAAGATTATAGACAGAGTAAAATCAATGCTATCAATAGATTTTGAAAGTATAGACGTAAGACAGTATTAAAATACTATGGGACCTGGAGAGATGAGTCAACATTTGAAAGCATGGGCTGCTCTTGCTGAGGACCTGGATTCAGTTCCCAGCACCCATATGGCAGCTAACAACTGTCTGTAACACCAGTTCCAGGGGATCTGACATCCTCTTCTGACCGCTGTGGGTATTGCGCAATACAGGTGCACTTACATACATGCAGGCAATACACTCAGATATATAAAAGAAAAAATAAATAATAAATAAAATATTTTAAATTTTTTCCAGAATTTTTTGTCTGGCCTCCACAGGCACTGAATGACACGGGTACACTTACAGACATACAGGCAAAATACTCATACACTTAAGATAAAAAGAATAAAACTTAAAAAAAATACTAGATAAGTATCCATTTGAATCTAGAGAGTTGTTCAGAGTAGAAATGGTTAAGATTTTGAAGGAGACTCATTATCATTTAACTTGTGTTAATATATTTAAGTCAAGTATTAATGTTAAATGTTTAAATGTAAGTTTCTAATATATAGTATTAACCAACCAAAATAACAAGGATTCCTCAGAAAAAAATGGCTGATTCTAGTGTTGAGAGAGAAAACATAAAACACAGCTAAACTACAGCTGCACAGCATTTAGAAAACAAGACACAGACCAAAGTCTACCCTCACACTAGCAAGACGCAACTATGCCTGCATGTGGGATTATTCATGATGTCAATTTCCTTCATTACTGAGATAAAGGGAAAATGCAGCTGCATTTCATGAGCACAGGAGCAAATAATCCTAGATGAAATGTTAACAATAAAATTTAGCATTGTATGAAAAAAGATAGCACTGAATTTATCCTAGGAATGCAAGAACAGCTTAATATAAGGCGATTTATATAATTAACAATTCAACAAAGAAAGACATAGTTATTTCAATCAAAAATTCAAAAAGTGGAGCTGGAGAGATGGCTCAGAGGTTAGGAGCACCAGCTGCCCTTGTAGAGGACTAGGGTTCATTTCCCAGCACCCACATGGTGACTAACGATCAACCATCTGTAACTCCAGTTCCAGGGGATCTGACATCCTCTTCTGACCTCCAGAGGCATTGAGCGACAAGGGTACACTTACATACAGGCAATACACTCATACACATAAAATAAAAATAATAAAATATTTTTTTAAATTCTTGCCGGGCATGGTGGTGCACACCTTTAATCCCAGCACTCAGGAGGCAGAGGCAGGTGGATCTCTGTGAGTTCGAGTCCAGCCTGGTCTCCATAGCGAATCCAGGCTAGCTGTGGCTAAAGGGAGACCATGTCTCAAAAAGACAAAAAAAAAAAAAAAAAAAAAAAACTTAATTCAAAAGGCACACAATCTCAATACTTGTTTATGGGGAGAAATACTTTTTAACAAAAAATATAAAGAAAAGACAGAGGGTTTTCAAGACTCTATGGCAGCATTTTATTTAATGATGAAATGTTAAAGGCATTCTCTTTAAAGTTCAGTCTAAGACAAAGAGTCCTTTACTATAATTTTTTAACAATATACTAGAAGTTTTGCATCATACAGAAAGTCAAGAAAAATAAATGTAGGTACAAAGATTGAAAAGGAAAAAATGATGTTATATCTGCATGTAACATGATTTTTACCTTTAAAAATATAATAGAATCAGCCGGGTGTGGTGGCACATGCCTGTAGTCCTAGCACTTGGTAAAGGCAGGAAGATCAGAAGTTCAAGGCTATCCTTAGGTATGTAGAGTGTGGGAAGCCACCCTGGAATATATGATATAATCTGTATAATAGAATCTATACACAAATTATCAAAGTGTACGGGTGGATTGAACAAGGTGGTTGGATATAAAAGCAATGTAAGATCAAATGACACAATCATATTCTCCACTTTCTATATTTGTGTCTCCTTTCCCATCACTTTGTCTTCCCATAAACGAGTTCATTTGTAGATTTTCAAATTTATTCATGTAATATTCTTTTATAATTTTTAAATCTCCATGTAAATGGTTTTGAATATTTTCTTTTTGTTCATCATACTGTCTTTCTTAATTGTGTAAATGCGTGTGTATATGGGTGCGTGTTTGTGGGGGTGCATACATAGGATACATATGCATATGGATCAACTGTGGGTGTCATTCCTCAGGCAACATCCACATTGTTTTTTGAGACAAGATCTATTACTGTCCTGGAACTCACCAAGTGGGCCAGGCTGGCTGGCCAGAGAGTCCCAGAGATCTGTCTCTGCATCCCAGGCACTAGGATTACAGGCACGCAGCACCACACCAGGCTTTTTTATGTGGGTTTTAGGGATTAAATTCAGATCCTCATGCTTGTGTGGCATGTCCCCTGCCCACCCCCTTTTTGTGTTCTTGATCCATTTTACCAGAAACTGGTCCTTCTACAGACAAGTCCACAAAGCAGCATTTGGGGGTTTTAAATCACATCTTATAAACTGTTCTACATCGATTTTGACTGTTGTCTTCGTTAACTTCTTTCTTACGTTTGCTGTTTTGCCTGGTTTTCTCTTGTGTGCTTTGGGTGCTCAGCCCAGGAACTTTCCGTTTGCTCACTTAGTAATCAAAGCACAAACCTGGGCATCACCCTGTGAATGCAGGCCTAGGTGCATGCTTCAAGCTTTAATGTAGAGTTCTACCCTTGTCTTATTTCCTAAATGCTCTGCAACTCTAGTCTGGTTTTTTAGATCCCCAAAGAATTATTTAGCAGAGTGATTTTTCCATTTGTCTGATAGCTATCTTATTTTCTCAAAATGAATTTCTAGTTCCATTACATTGAGGTCAGAAAAATGTGGCTTGTATGATTTCTCTGTTTCAAAACACACTTGGCTCGTCCTTCTGGCTTAGCTAATAATCCATTTTGTAAAATATTCTATTTTGGGGGGCTGGAGAGACGGCTCAGTGGTTAAGAGCACTGACTGCTCTTGCAGAGGACCCGGGTTCGATTCCCAGCACCCACATGGCAGCTACAAACCGTCCTTAACTCCAGTTCCAGGGGAATCTGAAGCCCTCTTCTGACCTCTGCGGCATTATTTATTTATTTATTATTTTTATTTTATGTGTATGAGTGTATTGCCTGCATGAAGGTGAGTGCGCCCGTGTCATGCAATGCCCATAGAGGACAGAAGAGGCATCGGATCCCTGGGACTGGAGTTACAGACAGCTGTTAGCTGCCATGTGGGTGCTGGGAACCGAACCTGGCTCCTCTGCTATAGCAGCCCATGCTCTTTACCACTGAGCCAGCTCTCCAGCCCCACTCCAGCCCCATGATGCATTTTTTTAATGCTTCATGGAGGGGCTGGAGAGATGGCTCAGGAGTTAAGAGTGCATATTGCTCTTGCAGAAGTTGCAAGTTTATTTCCCAGGACGCACGTTGGGTGCCTCATAACTGTCTGAAACTCCAGCTCCAGGGGATCTGATGCTTTTTTTTTTTTTTTTAACTCTGAGGGCATTTCATACACATGTGCATATATATTTAGACACTCACATACACATAATTTTTTTGATCTTTTTGAGACAGGGTCTCCCTCTAGCCCCAGCTGGCCTGGAACTCTCTGTGTAGACCAGGCTGGCCTCGAACTCACAGAGATATGCCTGCCTCTGCCTCCCGAGTGCTGGGATTAAAGGCATATGCATACACATAATTTTTAAAATAAGTCTTTTTTTAAAGTTTCATGGACATTTTAAAGCAAGCTCTATTTCTTGTAGCAAAAACCATCAAAACATCAGATATAGGTATGAAATTCTTACATCAATAAAATTTCTTAAGAAATGAAATGCTGAAAACACCACACACACACACACACAAATCAGATATGGAGTCACCTAGAATAAGCTTATAGGTAATCTAAATCTGATCTCCGTGGGCTGTCTTATTTCCTGTCTCGGAGAAGTGACATACTGACAGTGGTTGGACAGTGGCTCCGTGGCTGTGGTTCAGTCATCCTGGTGTTTCTACTAGAGACTGACTCCAGGGTCTCACACATGCCAACCACACATTGTGTCACGGTGCCATGGCCCCAGCCCAGCTCTTGAAACTCATAGACAGGACTGTGCAGCTGGCCCAACTCCCAGCCAGCTTGTTTCCTCACCTACAGACTGTGCCTCTCACCTGTGCCTGCAAGTCCCAGACAGTCTTGTTTTAGTTGTGGGGAGATTTCCACGGTTATGGCAGTAATGAACCATAGCAATTTTTTTTCTGTTTTTCTGATTATTTTTATTTGTATGTTTTGCATGTGAAATTTAGAATCAACTTGTTTAGTTTTTTTTTTTTAAGAACATATTGATAGACTTTCATTGGGATTGTATCGAAATCATGAATAACTCTGAGGAGGGACGGTCTCTCCCTGACACATCTCCCCACCCGAGTGCTCTCTGGCTTTTCATTTGTTCACGTCTTTTTCAGATCCTTTGGAAGCGCCTGAATATGTTTTTTTTTTTCTTACATGCTATGCAAATTTCCTGATAAATTTATTCCTGAACTGCGATAACGAAAGTCTTTTCTTCCACCAGATCTACCTGGCTGTTTTTCATAGACAATACACATTTGTTTCCATGTACCCACCTCCTTGCCCAATTCACCTGCTGTTTACAATGATTTTAAATCTGACTCTCAGGTCAGTGAGATGGCTCACTGGATAAAGGCCCTCCGCACCAAGCCTCATGAGGACCTGAGCTCCATCCCCGGAACCCACATGGTGGAAGGAGAAAATCAACTCCCGCAAGTTGTCCTCTGATTTCCACATGTACACTGCAGCATGTGTGTTTTATGCAGGTGTACATACATATATGTGCCAACATAAGTGCCTGTGTATGCCGTGCATGGGTACAGACCAGGGGTCAATATCGAGTATCCTCCTCCACCTTATTTGCTGAGGTGAGGTCTCACTGAACCTGGAGCTCGCTGATTTGGCTTGTGAGTGCATTCCCACTCCCAAAATAATAGAAATAAAATGTAAAAGAAAACCCAGACAATAAATGTGATTCTCTTATGCTTTCTGAATATATGACTATATTGTAGGCAAATAGTGGTGCCTGACTCTCAGAGCATGATGTTGGCTTCTGTGCAAGATAAATGTGTTCTATGATATTGAGAGAAAAATATGCCTGCTCTGGTTTTATTACCTACTCCTATCAAAACTGAGTGGTGAGGGCTGAGGAGTTGACTCAATCAGTAAAGAGCTTGCTGTGCAAACATGAAGATCTGAGTTCAGATCCCCAGCACCCACATAAAAAGGGAGACGTGCAATGTGTACTTGTAACCTCAGTTCT
>NW_008331486.1:3768191-3782881 GCF_000622305.1 Nannospalax galili | reverse complement strand
CTTTCTTACACTGGAGACCAATGTTATTTGCTCTGTTAGTATAACTAGGAAGCTGCCTTTCCCAATGCTCCCTTTTAAAAATATTTATTATTTTTATTTTTGTGTATGTGAGTGTATTGCCTGCACGTATGTAAATGTCATGCAATGCCAGTGGAGGTCAGAAGAGGGTGTTAATTTCCCTGGAACTGGAGTTATGGACAGTTGTTAGCTGCCATGTGGGTGCTGGAATTCAAACTCTGAAACAGGTTAGCTGATATTGAACCTGCCCACTTGTTAGAAGTTCACAAGAATTGCCTGGACCTGGTATTTTGGGAGGAGATAGCTCTTTAACTATTATAACATATGGAAATGTTTGGATGTTGCGTCTCTTCCTTAACCAAGACTGATGAGCTGTAGTTTGAAGGAAAAAAAAATGTCAAATTCATCCAAGTCTTTAAGTATATGTGATCTTAGTTTTAATTGTCAATAATCTAGAATCACCTGGAAAGGAAGTCTCATCGAGGGATTGTCTAGATTAGGTTGTCCTGTGGGTGTGTCTGTGGGGAACTGTCTTGATGAATGGGAAGACTGCCCACTGTGGGCAGCGCCATTCCCTAAGCAGGGGATCCTGGATTGCATGAGCTGAGCTGAGCTGAGCACTAGCATTCACATACCCACTCATGACTGTGGACATAATGTAACTCTTCAAGTTCCTGATGCCTTGACTTCCCCCATGATGGACTGTGACCCAGAGCCATGAGCTAAAATAAACTCTGTCACTTTTATTGTCATCAGAATATTCTATCATTACAACGGGAAAAGAAACTAAAGTTGACCTAAGTGTGATTCTAAACGTTCTTCTCTTTCTATGGCCAGTCTTGCTTCTAACTTATTTTGTATTTAAGCTTTCTTACCCTATTTTCTTAATTAGGTCAAATCGTGTTTCATTTATTATATTGGTTTCCTCATGTAATTAATTTTATTTCTACTTATTAACTTAAATTTTCTTCTTTTATCTTTAATGGTTTACTTCTGCTTTGGTTTGTTTTCATGCATTTTTTCCAGCTTCCTAGGTCAGTGCCTAATTTTCTCGTTTTCATCTTTGTTAGGCACAGTCACATTGTCCATACTAAGCCCAGTGGGCAACAACTTTTCTTCTGTCTGAATATTTATAGGATCTGCCCCTACTCCCCCAGACTTTGAAATCTAATTATTTTACCTCGCTGACTCTTCATTAACTTTACCTAGTGTTCAAAGGGCAGTTTTATTTTATTAACGGTTGTTAGGTGTTGATTTTACTCTATTTGTTGAATCTTTCTTCAGCCTATCTTTTCATGAAGTACATTCACCTGCTGTTCCTTCCACTGAACCATGGGAAGGATTTTGTGACCCATCCTTTAAGTGAATCCGTGCTGTGTTTCTCCAGTGTCTGGTCTACTGTTTTCTACCCCCTCTGACCTTCAAATACAACAATCATACTTTTCACACAAAATACTTTTCCAGATGTGTGTTAATACAAAAACCCCACAGCTCTCACCCCAAAGGGATGAGGAACAGTTTATTCTGGAGCCAGTATAAGTGGAGATGCCCAGGAAATACGAATTCAGATTACCCAGGATGCCATGTTCTGACAGAGTAACTGTGCCATGAGGTTTTTATAGTAGCAGAACAAAGAAAGCCATACTTCAATGAACTTTTAAATACATTGGTGGGGCATCAGGTAGGAGGGTAGAGCAGAGCAGGAATCTCTGCTCTGGGCCTTGGGTGCTGTCTGATGACGTTCTTGGCCTTTGGACTGGCAGAAGCTAGGGGTCTGTTTGTTTTTTCCAAAAGGATTCACCTAATACTCACAGAGATGTCAGATTATACACAGAGGTAGGTAGTAAATGGCTACTTGGAAGGCTAAGAAAGCCCAGGATAATTTGGCTCTGGATCTGCAACATTCCAATTCTCTGCAATCACTGATGCTCTAATCAGCCAATCAGCTTTGTAGAATGTTTAATCTAGGTGCAGCCTTTTTTTTTCTAGGAATTTCAGCTAACTTACGAGATGCCGCTTGGAATCTCAGTGGGTGTACGGTTGGAGATTTTCCCTGAGGGGCTGCTGAATCTGGCACACGGTTTATCCCAAAGGCGATCTCACATCTACACTGAGTCCCTTGCTGTGAACTGCTGAGTGTTTCCTGAAGTTAATGAGAGTCTTCCAGATCTAGGGGCTGTAGAGATCGCCCAGTGGTTAAGAGTGTGTATCACTGTAGCAGAGGATCAGAATTTGGTTCCCAGCACCCACGCTGGGGGGAGGGCGGCTCACAAACACGCGCAGCCCAGCTCCAGAGGATCCAACGACCCCTTCTGGCCTGCATGGGAAACTTCACTCACATGCATATATTGACACAGACACACATATATACATACAATTAAAAATAAACTTTTAAAAAGACAAGGGAAGAAGGGAGGCCCAGAGAGGGGAAACACTGGGTGCCGGCTGTCTCTGGTTCTGTTATCTAAGAAGCGTGTGATAGTTAATATCTGTGGACTTGACATGAGCTAGAATCACCTAGGAGACAAAATTCTGGGCACATCTCTGAAGAAGTTTCTAGATTAGGTTCATTGGGGTGGGAAGACCTACTCTAAATGTGGGAAGCACTGCCAAAGGGCTGGGGTCCTGGACTGAGTAAAAAGGAGAACGTGAGCCAAGTACCAGCATTCATCTCTGTTTCCTAACCATGGATGCAATGTGACCAGATGCTTCAGACTCCTGCCCTCATAATGGACTGTAATCCCTTGAACTGAGGAGGTGCTGAAATGTTTGCATAGGGAGTGTGAAGTTTAAGGTGAATATGGAACAGAGGCAAATGTGACTCGAGGCTGGGTCCATGTGCAGAGGATGGCAGTGGGGAGGTCAGGGTGCCCTGCATAACCCCAAAACAAGGACACCTGGGGACCAAGAGTGCTTGTCTCCTCCTCACCATCCTGTCACCTCCAGTGTCACCCCTCCCTGTCTCCAGAGCCATTCATTCAGTCACTCTGTACTGTATATAGGGTAACTATCCTGGACTTTAGGTTTCTCTACTCATGGAACTCACATTGGATTTTGACACCCATTAAACTAATGAATTAATTAAAGAGTTTCAGAGAGCGGTGCATTCTATTAAGAAAATAAATCTTGCCGAGCACAGTGGCGCACACCTTTAATCCCAGCACTCAGGAGGCAGAGGCAGGTGGATCTCTGTGAGATCCAGGCCAGCCTGGTCCGCATAGCAAACTCCAGGCCAGCTGGGGCTACAGGGAGACTCTGTCTGAAAAACAAAAAAATAAACTAAATCTTGGTTGGCTAGAGAGATGGCTCAGTCAGTAACGTGCTTGCATAGAACTCATCCCCAGAACTCATGCTGAAAAAGCAAGTGAGGCATGCTGGTAAGCTTATGCCCAAGAAGCAGGGTCATGGGGAGGCCTCGGCTCCAAGCTCTAGCCATCAGAATGACCACAGGATGATGGAGCCTGTGGTTAAGACACTCTTCAAGTCTATGCCTCAGCCTGCACCGTCAGCACTCCTGAGGCTGGTCTCTAAACTCCCCCTGCACCCCACCCCTCCCTGCACCTCATGGCTCCCTGCACCCCACCTCCCCCACACCCCACATCTTCCTGTACCCCACCTCTCTCGCACCCCACATCTTTCCTCCCTTCTAGGTTCCTCCGGAGTCTGACTGTATCTCCCCATCCTATTCCCACCCGCAGTCCTCCAAAGACACACATTAAGTTTTTCTTCCTTTACTTTTCTTTTAATAGTTTTATATTCTGCTTTTTAAAAATTATTCTTTCCAAGCTAATACATATATATTATATATTATATATATAATGTGCAGTGATCATGCTCCACCTCCATCATTCCCTTACATCCTTCCACTGAACCCATTTCTCTCCCAACACATCCCCTCCTGCTTTGATGGTTTTTGTGTGTGCCCCACTGTGTGTAATGAGGGGTGCTGCATAGGCAAGGGCAACTTACCAGCATCTACACCACTGAGGAACATGGCTCCCCGTCCCCCAGCAGCCATTAACTGCCTACTGGGAAGAGTTTGAGACTGACAGAGTTCAGGACTGTTGGGGAGAGCTCCAGGCCCCGCCCACCTTCAGCCCCTCCCATTGGGAAGGTTTATAGACCTGAGACTGATTGATTCCTGCCAACTGAACTCCACTTGGGACTTGGGGGTCTGTGTTTTTCCACGTTTGCTTCTTCTCCGCCCCACCTAGGATGTCAGGTCTCATCTAGCATCTGGGTCACTCTTAAGTCTGGAGCTGACCAAGTAGGCCAGGCTGCCTGACAGGGAACCACCCACCTCTGCCTCCCCGGCACCGGAGTTACAGCATGCACCACCACTCCCAGTTTTGTTGTTGTTGTTATTAACGTGGGTGCTGGGGATGAACTCGGGTCCTTATGCTTATACTTTACCCACTAAGCCATCTCCTCAGTCTTCCTTTTCCTCCTTATATTCAGTCTGAGCCCCAAGCCCGTTGCACAGTGCCACCCATGATCCGAGAAGGTCTTCCCGTCTCAGTTAATCTGCCCAGAGACGCCTCTTCTAGGTGACTCCCAATCCAGTCAAATTGGCAGTGAGCATGTGCAAGGCCCGGAGTCCCATCCCCAGCACTGCAAAAAGATTTTTTAAATGAGTTAGGGTGAGTTACACGGCCCTTGACCTTGCTTCAAGGAAAAGAGAGGGAAGGAAAGCAGGGACTCACAGGAATGAAAGAATCAGTGGGAACATTTAGCCAAGCCCCCATGTGAGAATTTGCCCAGGAGATTACACTACCTTGAGTGATTTTTAACTCTAAAACTACAGATGATTCCCAGCACTTGGGAGGCAGAGACAGGCAGATCTCTGTGAGACCCAGGTCCGCCTGGTCTATGTAGTGAGTTCCAAGTCAGCTGGGGCTACAGGGAGACCCTGTCTCAAAAATAAATAAGTAAATAAATAAATAAATAAATAAAATAAATAAATAAATGAAACAAAAACAGATGTAACCACAGACAAAAGGATTCTACATCAGTGAACAGTTTGGCTTTTTCTTTTTACATTTAAGCATCTAGAATCCAATTCATAGACCTTAGACCCTTAGTTTGTACGTGACTGAACAAATATTATTAAAACAAACAAATAAAATTGCCCTGAACATTTCATGACCCTTGTTGCTCCTGACCCCAGTACAAATACACCACATAGCAGTTATGACATGCAGCATACATGTATTTTCAATTTTCTCTAATCCATTCTATTGTCCATTGAAAATGAGTGTTCTGAAGATCTGACAAATGCCCATAACCATCCTCTGCTGTATTTCCCAGCGTTTGGATCTTTTCCGAACTTCATTTATTATGCAGAGAGAGTTATTTTGAGGTGAATCATCATGTGTATGTAAATTAGAAACTATTTCTTTGGGGTAGTTAATCAGCTTTTCCTAAAAACACTCACAGAGCCACTCAGCACCCACCAGTTATTTGGGGGTACCGTCTTCATGGGTTTAATCTTCATGTGCAGTCAAATCTTCTTCCATCATGCTATTTTTTTTCTTCTTTCAATGTGTGGTACATGTGTGAGTTGGTGTTTGTGCCCACGTCTGTTTGCTTGGAGGTCCGAGGTCCATGTCCAGTGTCTTCCTCAACTGCTCCTCACCTTACTTTTTAATATTTTTGTCACATTTTACTTATTTTGGTTGTGTGTTTGTGTGTACATGTGTGCATGTATGGAAGTCAGAGGACAATTTATAGGTTGGTTCTCTCCTTCCACCATGTCAGACCCAGGGATCAAACTCGGGTCGTTAGGCTTGGTGACCTTTATCCACCAAACCATCTCAGCAGTCTCCCACATTTTTTGAGACAGGGTTTCCCAGTGAATTTAGAGCTCACTGATTGGTTAGTCTGGCCAGCCAATAAACCTAGGAACCTCCTGCCTCCTTCTTCCAGATCTGGGATTACAGGCAGTATCACCTTGCCTAGCTTTTAACAGAGTACCGAGGATTCAAACTCAAGTCCTCGTGCCTGTACAGCAAGCATTTCACTCTCTGAGCCATCTCGTCAGCCCCCAAATATCCTATTCTTGGCCACAAAAATCTATTTCCTGTTTGCAGCAATATTTTCTCCACTCCAACCCTTGCTACTTTAGGATATGTTTTGACACTCATTGAGGTGGTAGGTTGGTGGGCTCCCTGCTCCAAACATCCATTGATCCAATCGATGATCCCCCCAGATGAGCTTCAAGTCTTCTTTGAGGGACTATTTGGTGCTGCATTAAATCTACAAATTAACGTGAGGCAGCCTGACATCTACAGTATCTCCATCCTCCCATGCAGAATGCAGCCGGCTTCTCCATTTATTCTGGTTTCCTTTTATTCCATCAATAAAATTTTGTAGTTTTTTAATATAGGTCACACGTGTCTCTCATTAAGTTTATCCCCAAGTATTTTCAAGTGGCTTAGGGGAGCGGCCTCCCTCTCTTCCTCACAGTTGTTGGTGAAGCAAGAGCACACTGCCTGCGGTCTCTAGCAGAGTTGCTGAGCGATTGTTACTGCTCCTGCCTCTTTGGGCTCTTTGGCCCCAAATCCCATGGACTGTGAATATTCTTTGTGTCCTTGGTATCTGATGGGCTCCACAGAAAGCATGTGACAGGCCTCGGGGATCAGAGACAGATCGCCTGCTGAGAGAGCCTCGCCCTCCCTGAATCCCCAGCCTTTGGAAAGGCTCCTCCTCCTTCCCTCAGTCTCACACCGAGCCTGACACACAGAGCAGAGGTGTCCTTTCAACTCTAGTGGACACTCCGTGGACATAAGGTGCCTTTGCTCTATTAGTCACTCAACAATCGCCAAACACCCAGGGTGTGTCTGACCTCTTGGCAAAGCCTTTTCCATAATGTCTTTTGTTTTTAATCCCTGAAGTGCAGATATGATTGACCAGAGAGGTTAAGGGACTCTGAAATTGCACAGCGAGTAATTGGAACTTCTGGGTGTCCCATCATCTCTGCCCTGCTACTTCACTGCCTTCCACCCACCAGAAGCCCCCTCCTGGGGACCCATGCCTTGAGTGCCTTGTTACTCCAGAATTCACTATGCCACCTGGACATTCTAGTCTCTCCCCCTATGGGGCCTGTTTGGGGGCCTTTATGTCACTGGAAAGATTTAGCCTGGGTCTCCTGGGAGTTCAGGAGCCCTCCAGCTTCCTGTCCTGCTAGTATCATCCAATCCCAGACCCCACATCTGTTGTGATGCATCACCACACTGGTCCTTACCCTGTCATCACCAGGCTCTGGAACCTGCAGAACTGCACACTCTGGAAACCTCTTTTCCTAAGTCTCCAGCCTCAAGAACTTCTTTATAGTAACAACAACAACAACAACAAAAAATGGACTAATACTGTTTATTTAGCTCTTCCCACAGGCCAGACACTGTGTGGTAGAGCACAAACATGAGCCCATTCATCTTTATAATGTAAAATACCACATTTTGTCCATTCTACAGATGAAGAAACTGAGTCTCGGGGAGAGGGGCAAGAAAGAATCTGAAGTTTACAGCTTGCTCAGAAGGCTAGTAACGTCTCTACAATTTATTCTGAACTTGGATTTTGAAAAGTGGGGTTTCAAAAGAATGCCCCAAAGCTACTTGACAAACTGACATGCCACACATGATTTTGTATGTTTAGCAAATAGGGAAGAATTTCTAAAGAAAGATTCTAGAAACATTCATTTCTCTGAAGGCAGTGACCACCCATGCCACATAAAGCACCAGAACTGACCAGTGGGAACTGCCTCACACCCTAACAGAGTTGCTGAAGGACATGTGCCTGAGTGGACAGCTCACCCAGAAGACAGCTCAGCCCTTAGCAATCAGCATGGGGAGGACTCCACTCCGTAAGTGTGTGTATGTATGTGCACATGCATGTTTGTGTGTGTGGAGACTAGCAGTCAACAGGGTGTCTTCCTCTATCACTTTCCATCTTGTTTTTTGAGACAGGGTCTGTCCCCTAACCTGGCTTGCTGATTCTTCTAGACTGGTTGGCCAGCCAGTCCCAGAGATCTGCCTGTCTCTTCCTCCCCAGAGCCAGGATTACAGGTGCCAGGGTTTGTGGTTTGAGAGCGTATTAGGGATGGAACTCAGGTCTTGGGCTTTGTAGCAAGCACTTCACAGACTGAGCCATATTCCCAGCTCCGTAAATGATTTCACCTGAAATGAGATGTTTTTACAAACTGCTCAGTGGAGTACTGGCTGTTCTAGCAGAGGACCCAGGCTTGGTTCCCAGCACCCACAAGGCAGTTAACTCCAGTAACTCCAGTTCCAAGGATATGACAACCTCTTCTGACTTTCATGGACATTGCACACATGTGGTGCACTTACATACACACAGACAAAACATGCATACACATCAAATAAAAATAAATAAATGTTTTTAACACCTGCCGCATTATAAGATAAACATCTAAACACCAAGTGATTAGGGATTCAAGCTTGAGAGTTAACCCCTTCCCAACTCCTCCTGTGTGGCCTTGGGCTGATGCCATGACCCCTCTGTGCTCTGGTATTATCTGTTAGACAAGAATGTGGCAGTGATGAAGTGGTGACCTCACAGGCTGTATTAAATGAGACAGAGAATGAGACACAATAGTAAGGGCTGTGGCCGATAGCAGTCAGCCTTAAACAAATAGAACACGCTCTTCACCAGGATATTGTATCCTGTGCCTGTGTATGCCCCTCTGTGTGTGCATGAGTGCATGTATACATGCGTGAAAGAGTTCAACGTTGGATGTCTACTTTTATAGCTCTCCACCTTGTTTGTATATTTTCATTTATTATTTTTATATTGTGTGTATGAGTGTACTGCCCGCACATATGTATGTGCACCCAGATCATATGATGCCTGTGGAGGTCAGAAGAGGGCCCCAGATTTCCCTGGAACTGGAGTTACAGACGGTTGTTAGTCTCGATATGGGTGCTGGGAATTGAACTTGGGTCCTCTGCAAGAGTAGTCATGCTCTTAACCACTGAGCCATCTCTGTAGCCCCCTCAACCTTATTTTTGAAACAGTCTCTCACTGAACCTGGAGCTCACTGATTGGCTAGAGCGGCTAGTCAATGGATTTCAGGGATCTGTCTCTACTCCTCCAACTCCCAGCACTGAGGTTACAGACATGTGCCACCATGCTTAATATTAAGATTTGGGGTTGGAGAGATGGCTCAGGGTTAAGAGCACTGACTGCTCTTACAGAGGATCCAGGTTTGATTCCCAGCACCCACATGGCAGCTAACAACCATCTGCAACTCTAGTTTCAGTGGATCTAACGCCCTCTTCTGGCCTCCATGGGCATTGAATGCATGGATGCACTTATATGCATGCAGGCAAAACACTCACACACATAAAATAAAAACCAATCAATAAATAATTTTAAATTAGGATCTTAACTTTGATGTGTATGTATACAGCCACCCTTGGTAGAGATCAGTGTCATAGCTAGATGGAGAAACTCACACCCCAAACCCAGGATCCAGCCCTGTACAATCCTGTTAGGTCATTCTGCATTTAAGTCCCCTCTGCTCTGTCTTCAGCTCTGTCTCCATCACTGCCTCACCCTGATTCACTCTCACAGTCCTAGGAGTGTCCCTCAGTTCTGGGTCCTGAACCCAAAGGGCACACTGGCCCTTCATGGCCCTCTACCCTGAATGGGGTAGTGGCCTCACCCACAACTGTTGCCTGTTGGACTCACCCCTATCCTCCAATCTTTACATTACCTTTCACTTGCTATGGAGTTCCAGAACCAGCTCTGCTCATCTTCCATGCCTTGAAATCATGGTGCTTAGTACAGTTGCTGATGAATCTTGCACGTAGCATGTTAACATAGCATGTGTATTTCTCATGTCTGGGCATTGTGCTGATACACTGGCTTCCTCAGTGATGCTAAGTGATGCACTGACTTTCCTGGTATGATGGTTAGCTTTAATTGTCAACTTGACACAGCCTAGAATCACCTGGGAAGAGGGTCTCAATAAGGGATTACATCAACATTGGGTTGAATATGGGCATGTCTGTCTTAATTAAGTAATTGATGTGAGAAGATCCAGCCCACTATGGGCAGCATGATCCCCTAAATGGAGGGTCCTGAACTTTGAAGACTGGAGAAATTCAACTGGACACAAGCAATCAAGCAGCATGAAATCATGCCTCTCTGTTGTTCACTGTGGATGTGATAGGACCAGCTGCTCCATGGTCCTGCCTTGACTTCACCACAGTGATGGACTATGACCTGGACTTGTGAGCCACAATAAACCCTTTCTCTTCTAAGTTGCTTTTTGTCAAGGTATTTTATCACAGCAACAGAAAGAAAAAAAAAAACTGGAATGGAAATTGGTATCAAGAGTGGGGTTATTGCTGTACTAGACCCGACCATGTGGGTTTTCTGCCTTGGGCTGTTTCTGTGGAGGGTAGGAGGAATGTGGAAGTATTTGGTACATTAGGTTAGAAAAGTCATTGAGTGCTGGAAGTAGAGCTTAATAAGCCATTTCAATGGGAGTTTGGACGTTAAGAAACTGAGAAAAACATGGACAGTTGCAACCCAGCTCATGGGCTTTTAGAGAGGAACAAGACTCTCAAGAATTAGGGATACAGTGTGATCACTGTCCCTGTGACGTTTTGACTAAGAATTTCCTCAAGGTCAACACACAGAAGCTGGTACAGCTATGGTCTAAGCAAGCCAGGCTACATCTCGAGCTGACTACAGAATTCAACAATGTAAGCGTCATCCATGTGCTACTGGTTTTGATGCCTGAAAGATGCAAGACTGAGGAGGTCATGCAGAGCAGCTGATGCCTGGCACTGTGTGACAGGGTCAGAGTCCCTGTGAAGAGGTCCTGAGAGCCCATTGCATGGAGCTGTAAAGATGAAGCCTCCATTGTAATGAAGACCCTAGGATATTGAAGATGCCAGGACTGTGGGACAAGCACCAAAGGAGAGCTGAGGATGTGGAACAGGGCCAGCTGAAAGCCCGAGAGCGGCTGTGTGTGCTGCAGGTGCAGAACTGGAGGGTTGGGGCTGCCCAAGCCCTGTGGGGTCCCCCCCAAATGAGCCCTAGATGCTGCATTGAGCTATAGTATTTGGTATTTGCCCTGCTAGATTTGGGGTTTTAGTCTGATTATTCCCGGTGATGCCCTGATTCTTCCCTTTCCAAGTAAGAACATTACTTGTGCCATCACATGCTGGAAATATATGCCTTGTTTTAAATTTTATAGAGGCACACGGTTAAGAGACTTTGGACTTTTAAAGTTTAACTGAATTTTACATTGAGAAAAAAGTGAGACTTGGAGGACAAGGAGTTATGGCTGAAAAGTGATGTGTTTGTATGTCAAGTTACAAGGGGCAGTAGAGCCCAATGGTCATCTTTGTTGACACAATCTAGAATCACCTAGAAATAGTCTCAGTGAGGAACTGTCCACATTGAGTTGACCTGTGGGCATGTCTGTGAGGGATTATCTTAATTATGCCAATTGATGTGGGAAGACCCCACCCAGCGTGGCAGCACCATTCCCTAGGCAGGGGGGCCTGAACTGTGGAGGAGTGCAGAAATCAGGCTGAGCACAAGCGTGCAAGAAGCACACACTCATCTCTCTGCACTGTGGATGTGAACTGACTGCTTAAGTTCCTGCCTCGACTTTCCCACAATGATAGACTGGAATCTGGATTGTAAGCCAAAACAAACCCTTTCACCCCTAAATTGCTTTTCGTCAGGGTATTTTTAATCACAGCAACAGAATTGAAACCAGGACACTTGGTGATCCTGAGGCTCGTCTTTGGCAGGAAACCATCTTTCTAAGACTGGACCCTTGGTGTCTCTTCACTGCCAAAGGGGTCTATGGTACCCATGGAGTTAAGAGCTTGGCTTTTGAACTTCTTCCACAGGCTCTGACCTCTGTCTCTTTCACCACTTTACAGATGAGAAAACTTGGACAGATCAAGGCAGGTGACCGAGGGACCCAAGTAATGAAAGACACAGCACCAGTGAACCTCTGGAATTCCCTGCAGCCAGACCCCAAGCAGCATGCCCCCTACTCCCTGCCACCTCAGGAGGCCTGCGCAGTAAGGAGACATCCTTACTGGCTATGCTAGCAGATACCCTGGTCTGGTTCTTCTTTGGAAAATGGGACACCCAGATATGCCAGGACAGATGCAGGGTGGTCCTAGGACTCCCTAGCTGGGAGGGACTGAACTTGGTGGCTAACAGCAGGTAAGTTTTGGGTGAATCTCATTGAAGGCAGGCACAAGAGAGGGTTCCAAGAGCCTTACCAGAAAGAACAAGGCTGTGGCCAGGACTGAGGGCCAGGAAGAAAATGGGGTGATAAACCCCTAGCCTGGCACTTGTGAGCAATTTCACTCCACCATAAGGGATTCAGTGGTGTCTGCTGACTGAATGACTGCGTAGGTTCATTGTGAACTAAGCAAAGGCTAGTCAGGCTAAGGATGTCCTGAAGGATTGGGAGGCACTACCACCCCCATCCTTCATTCTCTCTGTGCCCATCAGCAGGGCTAGCCTGGCTCCCCATGCTAAGTTCCCACCATAGAAAAGCCACTTTTCTTGTCTACACCGGGCCTGACCCCAAGGACTTACCCTGCCGACAAGGAGCAACAGAGTGACATTCCTTAGGTGAGTGACAAAGTAAGGAAAGAAACCGACTCTTGCTCCCCAGTATGGTGGGGCGAGCACCGGGATCTGAGCATCTAACTGCTCACACCCCATTATCAATGTATCCATCCATCCATTCATTTAGTCCACAAATATTTGATGAGTGTTCATCACCTACCCAAGAGCACCCTAACGGGATCCAGCGGTGAGTGAACAGACATGGGTCTGAGCTCATGGGTTTGGGGGAGGTCTGGATAACATAACGGGAGCAGAGAGCCAACAGCCAGCCAAGCACGAGGACCTGAGTTCAATCCCCAAAGCCCGCATAAAAGATACACACAGTGACACACACTTGTAATCCCAGAGACAGTGGATCGCTGGGGGTCGCTAGTCATCCACCCTGGCAGAACCAATGACCCCCAGGTCAGAGAAAGAGAATCCATCTTAAAAAACGAGGTGGACAGCTCTCGAGGAACCACACCCAAGCTTATCTCCTGGCTCCACATGCACGTGCATACACACACACACACACACACACACACACACACACACACGTGCACGCCACACACTACCTTTCAGCTCTCCTCCACAAGCTACACAGCTCTGCAAAGCACTGCAGTCGCACCCAAGTCCTGCTTTCTCACGCAGAGACAATCACATTAACTCCGTCACCTGTCGCTAATGCAGACAACTGTGCTTTGCCAGGATATTCTTAGCTAAGAAGGAAATTTGAAAAAAAAAAAAATGAAGAAAAAAGAATGAAATTCAGGTCAGACCCAAAAAAGGAAAGACCTCGGATTGATCTGCTCTTAAAAGCACTTAAAAGGAATTGAATTAGAAATAAGACCAAAAAAAAAAAAAAAAAAAAAAATTGGCCTGTGAATCCAACTCCTGCTGACACCAGGTTAGAAAAAAAAAAAAGCTGAAATAAAAGGATGTAACCTGTCAGTCAAGACATGATGGTTTTATTTTTTTAGAAATGAGAAGCCTTTTGTTTTAAGAGGAGCAGGCTGGTAATTTAGAGCGCAGAAACTGTGTCGGAGTGAAGATCTTTCATATCTGCAGACAGGAGGGACCAGGCTGCCAATGGAGAGGCTGAAAGTTGCATAATGAGCTCCAGGTCCGGGAGGTTCCCTTCCCAAAGAGGAGTCTGGGATCTCAGTGGCTCTGATTGATGGAATTCTGGGTTGGTGCGAGCCAGGTATATATAATCTCACCTTTGTTGATAATCAAAGCTGGCTGGCTGAGACCCCATCTTTTCTTTCTGATTCCTATGTACCAATCTGAGATGCTCAGATGAAATGTGTTGCGTTACACCAGCACCAATAAGTCACACTATCTGTGTTGTGACACACCGAATATTACTAATTGTCAATCATGAACCACAAGCCTTGTCATGACGCTCCCTTCTCGACGGGCTGGTTCAAACCTGAAGTGATTTTTAATCAAGTGTTAATAACACAGCACCTGTCAGTGGACGGTGGGTATGAAGCAATCAGAAAAGGGGAATAGATGACATGGCAAATTTTAATGTTTTCATTTTCCGCTCTTCCCAATTATCGGTGGGATTTCCGTCAGCCTCAAAAGTGAACTGACATTGCAGGAGCTCCGCTGTGCAGAATGCGAAGGTGGCTGCCAGGGCTCCGGTGATGCCAGGCTGTGCACCCCGTCCTGCCTGGGTAGCCTCCCCACCCCAGGGGATCTGGGGACAGAGGGCTTTGGATTTAGGACAGGGAACCCACCTGGGTACCAAGAGAGCTGGTTCTTGGCATCATTGGGACAGACATGGTAGGGAAAGGTAGTGGAGCAGAGGGCTGGGTCAAGGTCAAGGGTGACGTGGGACACTTCTGCACACCCTTCCCCAGGGCCATCAGGATCCACATAGGCTGCTGATCTTGGACACCAGACACAGGGCTGCAGCTGGCTTTTCAGTTTTCTTTTCTGCCTCATTGTCTGTGGTTTGTAGTAGGATCTGTGATTCCACACACCTTGGAAGGACTAAGGAAGAAAGGGAGGAAGAAGGGAAAGGAAGAAAGAAGAAAGAGGAAGTGGAGAGG
>NW_008331486.1:3762484-3768022 GCF_000622305.1 Nannospalax galili | reverse complement strand
TCCCAGGGATTGAACTCAGATTGTCAGACTTGGTGGTAAGTACTTTAAGCTCATGAAGCAAAATTACCAGCCTACAATGGTAGCTTTTTAATAACCAACAGTTTCCTCACCTGTATAACAGCATTAGAACAATAACTCTCTACGTTGCAATGAAGTTTCGTTTACCTAGTGCTGAGAAGCGCTTACAACGTCTGGTACCTAGAAGGCACTTGTGATGGCTAATCCTGGGTGTCAACTTGACTGGATATGGGATTAACTGAAATGAAAGAGATCTTCTTGATTGGATCATCTGAAGCTGGAAGATACACCCTAAATGTGGGTGTTACCTTCTGATGGCAGCCTGTATAAAAGGCCATGGCAGAGAACACCTGGCTTCTTGCTGCTTGCCTTCTCTCTCACTGGTGAGTCCATCTTGCTGCTGTAGACTGAAGACTAGCTGATCTTTTGGAATTTGTCAGACCTTCAGCGCCAGATTGGGACTCCTGAAACATCCAGCCTCATGGACTGAGCGGCTCCGGATTCTCAGCCTCTCCAGTGTGGTACAGCCATTGTTGGACTACTCAGACTCTATCCTGTGAGCTGAGCTGATACATCTCTATACATATGTATTCATTCTACGATTCTGCTTCTTTGGAGAGCCCTGACTGATACAGGAACCAAGGAGGAAGGACGAGGCAAAGCAGAAAGGTGAATTTGACGTCTTGCACCTGACCAGGGTGTCGTGTTCTCTCTCCTTCCACCCTGAGCCTGCGTGCCTGGGAGCCGCTGGGAGCTCAGGAGCACAGGGTGGGGTGTTTTCTGCTCTGGGAGCCACTGGCCGTGTCTTTCTTATACTGTAGAGCTGGGAGTCAGAGGGGCTGCTGGTAGGTGTCTGATTCCTTTCCCCACCTCTCCACGGTCCTAGCCCTGACATTGGCCATCCAACCTCTCACACTCCCCAGCAACATTACTCTAAGGGCAGCTGATTCTACAACTAGTTGGCCAGTTGTTTTTATTACTTTTCTCATCATTGTAACCAAATACATGATAGGAGTCAGCTTAAGGAAGCATTGTCTCAGTGGAAGGACAGTCCATCTGAGGGGAAGATGCAGCAACAGGATCTCCACAGACCAGGAATCAGAGAGGGGACAGGAAGCTGGGGTGGACTCTGAACATCAAAGCCTGCGCTCTAGATATCTGCTTCCCCAAACAAGACCCCACCTACCAAAGGTTGCACAGCTCCCAAAACGCTTGATCTCCAGCATCACCAACTGGAGACCAAGTGTTCAAGCATATGAGCCTGGGAGGGTGGTATTTTCTATCTGAATCATAACTAGGGCCTTCCTGTAACCTATCCCCTAGCTCCCAGTGGGACAGCACTAGGTGTCCTGAGAGTATGGGCTACGGTTGAGGTGGCTCTGGATGGACATGTCCATCAAATAGTCTCCATCCTGCCCACCTCCATGGAGCTTTTCTGTATCACCATGTGGTGCCTGTTGCTGGGATTCTCTGAAGTTTCTTTCCTGG
The DNA here is from genome assembly GCF_000622305.1 of Nannospalax galili. Lineage (NCBI taxonomy): Eukaryota > Metazoa > Chordata > Mammalia > Rodentia > Spalacidae > Nannospalax > Nannospalax galili. Next base: position 3,766,516 of record NW_008331486.1, on the reverse strand, counting down.
TTGTCTCCCCAGGGTCACACCCTTCTTTCCCCCCCTCTTGCCCCACCCCTGCTGCAACCTCTCAGCTCCAACGGTGCCCATCTCTGTACCAGTGTCCTCGGAACTAGCCACACCTTCCTGACTCCACACACGTAATTCTGGAAATCCTGTGGACCCAGTGCTGGGTCCTCTGAGCTCTGTCCAGGACTCTAAATGTCCATGGACTTCACCTGGATGTGCCGTCATTATTCTCCACCCTCCCTTCATCCCAAGTCCTATATCAGAAATGTTCTAAAAGGCCTTGGAGAAAGCAAAGAAGGTCATGGCACACAACACACGAGGGCATGGGCAGTCACCAGCTCCCTTCCACAGCCGTCTCAGTGCTAACTCTTCCATGCTAAATAGGGAACTTGTCCCCCTACCCATATTTCCAGCATAGGGGTTGGTATGGTCATGTGTGTTCTGACCTCACACTGGGTGGGACTCAAGACCTGACCCCCAGAAATGGGCAAACTTCAAGCAGCAGCCATTGGCATTTCTGAATTATTGTGGGTTTGTCCCTCCAGTCTAACCTCATTAAAACAAACACAGGGCCTTCAAGAAAATGCACTTGCTCTGTAAGCCTGATGATCTTAGTTTGAGACCCAGAACCCATGTAAACGTAGAAGGAGAAGACCAATTCCCAAAAGTTATCCTTTGACCCCCACATATGCACCATGGCTTGTGCATCTCCCCGCATCACACACACACACATCATTGTTATCATCATAAATAAAAAATTAGGTCTAGTATACAAGTCACTCATTGCTGTGTAACAAAAGACTCAACACACAGTGACCTGAAAAAGTAACATTTGCAGTTTTTGAGGATCAGGAGTCTGGGAGTGGCTTGGCTGAATTGAATGGTCCCAGGCTCTGACCCCCCGGGTGGCCCCTGAGGCTGCTGGAGGATTGGCAGGGTAGAAGGTCTGCATCCAGCCCTGCTTGTGTGCTCAGCCCCAGTTCCTCACTGGGGACTTGTCATAGGCAGCCTGAGTGTCCTTATTTCATGGCACCTGGCTTCCCAGAGAGGGACTGTGCTGGATAGCTTTAGTGTCAACTTGACACACCTGGGTTGAGGGAGCCTCAATTGGGGAAATTGCCTCTATTGGACTGGCATGTGGCCATGTCTGGAGGGCATTTTCTTGATAAGTGATGTGGGAGGGCCCAGTCCACTGTGGGTGGTGCCACCCTTGGGCAGGTGGGCCTGTGTTGCATAAGAAAGCAGGCTGAGCAGGGGCCAAGGGAGCAAGCCAGTAAGCAGCATTCCTCCATGGCCTGTGCTCCAGATCCTGCCTCCAGGTTCCTGCCCTGAGTTCCTACCTTGGGCTCCCTGATGAACTATGACCTGGGAGATGTAAGCTGAATAAACCCTTTCCTCCCCAAGTTGGTAGTGGTCAGAGTGCTTTGTCACAGCAATGAAGAACAAACTAGGACAGGGACCAATTAGAATGGAGGCCACCATGCCTTAGAACTTTTCTTAGAAGTGACACGCCATAATTTCTAGCATACTCTATGGGTCATACAGAGTGGCTCAACACTGGGAGGAAATGGGAGGAGACTCACAGGAGCGTGAATCCTAGGAGGTGGGGGCTGGAGGCCATCTTGGAGGCTGGCTTGCACACCCCTCTGGATCCCATCTCTCCATGATTTATAAAGTATGTATGAGCACAGAGCAAGGAAAAGGTCTCTATACCCTCAGAAGAGGGAGGCCAATGACAGGCGAAGCCCTCAGCACAAGGAGGTGGGAAATCCAGGTCTACTGGACAGATGCGGCCCTGATTCACTGCATGGCCAGGGTCAGTCTCTGCCAGGCCTCAATGATCCCATCTGTACAATGGGAGTGAACAAGATATGGCCTGAAGTCTCCAAGGCTCTGTGCTGCTGTGAGTCTGGACTCCAGCACGGCGCTTCCCAAAGGCTGGAAGGCGTGGGGGTGATGGCAACATCACTCCAAGAAGATCCTTCCCCAGTAGACTGCAGTGCCCACCTGGCCCTGCTGCTGCCCCCATCCTCAGGACTGCAGCTGCCACATCCCATTTCTGCATGTCAGCTGAGTAGTCAGAGAGGTGGAAGAAGGGCCCCAAGGCTGAGGGAGAGAGCAGCAAGTCCTCCCAGTCAGGCCACCAAGCCCTCCACAGGAGGAGCTTTCCTTCTGAACTTCGGCCTGCAGAGGCCTTCAGGGGGGCCTGGAGAAAGCTTTGCTGATACAGCCTATGCAGGGGAGAGAGAGGGAGAGACAGAGAGGGAAGGAGGGAGGGAGGGAGGAAGGGAGGGAGATTGATTCACTCCAGGAGAGCTCTGGTCACCCCTGCACTTTACCGCACATACAATGTACAAGTCCACAGTGACATGTGGATGAACCCAGACACACACAGACCTGCATGGAGTCCCTGTGGGATCCCATGCTGCAGGAGGCCTGGGGTGATGGGGTCCCTTCATAGGCAGGGACCTAAGCACTAAGCTTAGGCATCTACAAAAACGGACATACCTTGGAACAGAGCTAGGAGATGAAAGGATTTTTATCCAAAGTAAATAAGCTCACCATCATGGGAAGGGCAGGCCTGGTGGGCTCCTTCCTGCATCTTGCAACTCTGGGTTAGTGTCGCCCTTGACTTCCTTCACCCTTTTAGTTCTCAGAGCCTCTGTACCTTGTGCAGGTCTGGAGTGGGCAGAAGGTGGTGATGTCTCACTCACTCAGGGTCCCAGATCTACCATCCTTCCATGCCCTAAATCCACACAACTCCGGCTCCAATTCAGCCAGGGGCTTACCTGAAGAATGAGCCCAGGCTGTCCTCTCAGGGGTCCTCCTCTGCCACGGTAACCTGATCTGAACATGGAGCAGCCACCTCTGAGGAGATGTGTCACACCAGGATATACACCTCCCAGTGTTCCTGAGTTGAACCCAGACATTCCTTATGCCTGTTGGAAAGAATGCTAATGGGGTGGGCTGGGATAGGAAAGGGAGTTCATGAGGCAGGATCCTCATAGACACAGATAGGGGCCAATAAGGAAAGGGTCTGACCAAGCTGCTCAGCTATGTTCTTGGGGTTCCTTCTCTAGATCTATCAACATGGTACTTGGGTGTCCCTCCTATCACACTATAACCTTTCAGGTGCCAACATGCCCCTAGGCCCCACAGCAGAGCTGAGCCATGCTGGCATCACTGAAGAGACTTGAGGTCATGATAACTGAGAAGTAACCATGAGTTACAAGGAGCCCAGAACAAAACAAGTTACTAAAGATGAACTTTCTGGTCCTAAACTAAATTCATCCACTGGTGAAATGTCCTTCCTCCCACACCTTGACCCTAGGCCAGCATTTCCCCCCAAGACAATGCCATATATACTGAAGCTTGGCCTCTCAGTAGGATTCTGAATGCCTGGACAGCCATCAGCTCAAGAGATGAACTGCTTCCCCACCAGCTCTGCCCTGCCTGGTATAGGCTGTGGTCTCCACCAGGCCTCTATTATTAAGGATGCCATGTTGGTTGTGTCTTTTGGGGTTGATAACAGAAACATACTCAATGGAGCTGAAAATAGAAAAAAATAATTTTCACTTTAAAAATATTTTATTATTTTTATTTTATGTGTATGAGTATGTTGCCTGTACGTTAAGTGCACCCGTGTTGTACAATGCCAGCAGAGGTCAGAGGAGGGCATTGGATTCCACTGGAACTGGAGTTATGGGTGGTTGTTAGCTGCCATGTATGTTCTGGGAATCAAATCCAGGTCCTCTGTAAGAACAGCCAGTGCTCTTAACTGCTGAGCCATTTCTCCAGCCACAGCCCCCCAAATTTTTAAATTAAATTACACATGTTCAAAGAAAATATGATAAAAATGATTTCTTAAGTTGTGGTTATTATAAACCACGACTCTGAAGGGAAGACTGTTAGATGGGTTTATCCTACTATTTCTTTATTAGCATCTGCCTATGGGACCAAGGATGGGCTCAGCTGGTGGAGTGCTTGCCTAGCATGCACAAAGCCTGGATTTGATACCCAGCACTTGGAAGG
>NW_008331486.1:3735993-3762319 GCF_000622305.1 Nannospalax galili | reverse complement strand
CACTTTAAAAATATTTTATTATTTTTATTTTATGTGTATGAGTGTATTGCCTGCATATATGTAAGTGTACCCATGTTGTACAATGCCCATGTAATTCAGAAGAAAGTGTCAGATTCTCCTGGAGTTATGGATGGTTGTTAGCTGCCATATGGGTACTGTGAATCGAACCTTGGTCCTCTGCCAGAGCATCCAGTGCTCTTAACTGCTGAACCATCTCTCCAGCCCCCAAGTTTTCACTTTTTAAAAGATGTATTTCTATTTATGTGCATGTGTGTGCATAAGTGTACGCCATGTGAGTGCAGTTGCCTGCAGAGGCCAGAAGAGGGCACTGGATCTCCTAGAGCTGGAGTTTCAAGTGATTACAAACCATCCAATGTGGTTGCTTGGAACCAAACTCAGGTCCTCTAGAAGAGTAGTAGGTGCTCTTAACCACTGAACATCTCTCCAGTCCCCCAAACAGAGTTTTAAGAGTTTAAGTTTTGCACAAATGTAACCATGGGTTTTTGTGAATGAGCGTTGGTATGTCAAACGCATCTAGGAAAATAGTGTAATAATCTTAATATTTATTTTCTAAAGTTGATACTGTGGGTTATTTTTGTGAACACCCTGGTGTTTGGGACCTTTTTTCTCAAGATAAACAAGTCCTTATTAAACCAGGAAGAAAAAAGAGTTTAAGTTTTACTGGTTATGGGGATGCATACCTTTAATCCCAGCACTCAGGAGACAAAGGCAGGGAAAGAAAGAAAGAAAGAAAGAAAGAAAGAAAGAAAGAAAGAAAGAAAGAAAGAAAGAAAGAAAGAAATCCCTAAAAGATTTTAGGGTTACTTCTTCAAAGGAGTAGTGTTAGAGTAGCAAAAAGCCCCAGAGGGGTAGTGTTAGAGTAGAAAAAAAAGGAAGGAAGGAAGGAAGGAAGGAAGGAAGAAAGAAAGAAAGAAGAAAGAAGGGAGGGGGGAAAGAAAGAAAGAAAGTTCAAGTTTGGAGGGGGCTGGGAAGATAGTTTAGTTGGTAAACTGCTTGCTATACAAGCATAACGAACTAAGTTCAATCCCAGAACCCATGTAAAAAAGAAAAAAAAAAAGCAAGCATAGGCCAATGAGATGGCTCAGTAGGTAAAGGTGCTTGCTGCCAAGTCTGATGACCTTAGTTTGAGTCCCAGGACCCCCATAGTGGAATGAGAGAACCAAATCCCACAGGTTGTCCTGTCCTCCATACATGCACTATGCCACATGCACAAACACACACAAAATTAACAAATAAAAATGTATTTTAAAATGTTAAAACCAGGTGTAGTAGCACACACTTGCAATTCCAGCACTGGAGGAGCAGAGATAGACACACAACCCGGAGCTTGCTGCCAGTCAGCCTCGCCTAATCAGTGTTCTGCAAGCCAATGAGAGACAATGTCTCAAAAACCATGTGGATAGCTATGGAGGAATAATACCCAAGGCAGACCTCTGGCCTCCACGTGCGTGTGGACACACACACACACACACACACACACACACACACACACACACACACACAAGATCTAGAGGTATCTATAGACCCTGAAAGTTTCCAGAAGGGCCTGGAACCAGGGACAAGGTTGTCCCAGCCTCTTGCCTCTCTGCCCACCTACCTAACTGCTTCTCCAGGTCCCATGGGGAAGGACAGTGGCCTCATTGCTTTATTACAGATCACAACCTGACCTTCCTTTGTTCCAATTCCACATGCTCAGAAAAGAGTCTGACCTGCTGAGCTGAGGCCAACAGAAGTCAAGCAGCATCCCTGCATCTCAGAGAGCAGGTCTCTGAGAAAGGAGATCTCTGAGAGCTAAACAGAAGATTCATCCCCAAGCTAACCACAATGACACATCTGTAACCCCAGCACTCAGCAGACTGAGGCAGGAACATCTCCTTCAAAGGCAGCCTGAGCTACACAGGGATTTCCTGTCTCAGAAAAAAAGCAGAGGCTCCAACACTGACCCAGCTAGAACAGAGCTTAGGCTACCACATGGCCAACCCACGCGATGGAAGAGAGAATCGTTTTTATGGGAACAGGGAGGTTATTCACTTGGGAGCTAACTCAGGACACAAGGCCCCATCTCCATCAATCTCCATCACTCAGTGGAAGTGAGAAGATGGAGTTCCGGGTTGGTGTCAAAGACACCAGGACAAAAGGTCAAGCTGGAGAGACCTTAAAAAGTTACATAGATGTCCCTAGCAGAGAAGAGTAACCTGAACAAGGTCACAGATGGTTCTGTGCCTAAGGGGGATGAGGGCCTGTCCTTGCCTCCCAGTCTGGTAATCTACTCACTAACAGATGAACTGGCTCAGCCAGAAGGATTCTCCCTGACAACAGTGAGTTAAGAATGTTTGTCAGAGGCCACCGAGGATCACTGGAGGCAAACTAATACCATGTATCTTTGCTAAGACGTGTGAGTACATTTCCCACTCTGTAAAAAGAACTGAGCAGGGCAAAGGGGTCTTTGTGAGTGTTGAGTCTAGAATGAGCTCTGCCTTTCCCCTGTGAGCCATGGAGCAGAGAGGTTACTCAGATTCATGAGAAAGAGGGTCTAGGATTACAGGCAAGGGCACTGCATGGTCAGCCTCAGCTGTCAACTTGACACACCTGGGAAGAGGGAGCCTCAGTAGAGGAGACTTTCCTCTATCAGATTGGACTGTGGGAAATCTGTGAAGCATTTTCTTGACTATTGAGTGATGTAGGAGGGCCCAGCCCACTGTGGGTGGTGCCACCCCTCAGCAGATGGTCCTGGGTTGTATAAGAAAGCAGGCTGAGCACAGGCCAGAGGAGCAAGTCAGTAAGCAGCGTTCCTCTGTGGTCTGTGCTTCAGTTCCTGCCTCTGGGTTCCTGCCCTGAGTTCCTGCCTGGCTTCCCTCCATGATGGACTGTGAGATGTAAGGTAAGCTAAACCCTTTCCTCCCCAAGTTGGTTTTGGTCAGAATGTTTTATCACAGCAATAGAAACCTATCTATAGCAGAGACCCAGAGTCACACGAGAGGCATTCCCTGATTTATTGGAGAGACCCGGAGTTGCACACAAGGAGGGAGAGAGAGAGAGAGAGAGAGAGAGAGAGAGAGAGAGAGAGAGAGAGAGAGAGAGAGAAACTTCCCTTCTCTGAACTAAAAATTGCACAGAATCATGAGGAAGATTGCCCGTCCACATTCAAAGAAGTCTGGTCCCAAAGACCCAGAGATTCATTCCTAAAACTGAAGCTGGCAGAGGGATGGGCGACCTGCTGGGAGCTGTCCAGAGTGCTGACCTAGCAGGTCACCTCTCCTAACGCTCATGGGCTGAGTCTTGAGGTCTACACAACCCACAACGGTGGTGTGTCTGTCTGTCTGTCTGTCTGTATCTGTATGTCTGTGTGTGTGTATCTTGGTTAAACAGAGAAGCAGGAATGTGACCACAGAGGGTGTTGTTTGGTGGAGACAAAGGGTACAGATATTCCCTAGTCACAATCCAGTCACCCTCTCGCCCCTGGCTTCCCCTCTGTCTTCTGAGCCCCAACCTCACCAGAACAATGTCATGAATATTCGCTCCTTGATGAACTTCAAAGTCTTTTAATGACTCTTCATAAAGGAACAGTGGGGCCAAAAGTTGAGCAAAGGAGATGATTAAAGTACCTTATTAAAAGCAGCCTTGTAGAATTCTCCACATGAAAGCAAGCACCATTATGAGGCCTTATCCTTATAAATGACGCTTCGCTTTCGCGAACATGCCGAAACCTGATTAGAGTGACAAGCGCTGACTGATACTGCAAACCTGTTAATAACATGAAAATTAGAAGAGGCTCATGCAAAGAAGGGAGATTAATTTAGCCGGAGTACATCTCGCGCAAATTGCAAAGTTGTGAATATGTTCTCAGATAATGAGCCTCCCAGTCATCAGCCCGCTTGTCATCTTCTGTAATTAATGTTAAGGAAGACGCCTTCCTGATGGTTCGTATTACTCATATACCAAGAAAATTTCTTCAGAGAAATAATTTACATTTATTATCATCGGTCTGTTTGTGTGGTTTATTTCGCGCCGGAGTAATTTATTGCAGGACTGTTCGCCGTGCCTTGATTAGTCGCTCGTCAGGATGGGATGTAATTTTTTTTGCTTGATGGCTGTGGCTAACACTTGACAGTGGTGTAACACTCCCGCTTGTCTGTGGATAGTTTTTTTTTTTTTCTTCACTTAAATAAACTTTGGGGCTGAACACCCCAAGGCTGTCTCCAGCCAGGATGAAGTCTCAGATGGAACACAGTTTGCCCAACTGCCTCCAGGAGTGACAAGAGATCCAACACAGGGCACCTGGGAAGGTTCTAGGTGGCCCCTGCCACCTCTGGTCATAGCAGTACAAGAGTTCGTTTCCAGCTGTTTAATCCCACCCCCATTCAGGGTGAAGAATTCACTGTCTCCACTCCCCACCTGCCCTAATCTCGCTCCTCCCTCAGGCCACCTGCTACTGGAGCACACTCAACACTCAAAGTTGCTTCTCTTTCCACACCTGGTCACAAGTTTCACTCAAACAGCTCAGTGTAAGAGGAAAGGCTGTTTCCACCTTGAGTCTCACCCCGGCAGCACAGGGGACTGGGAATGGGATCCGATAAGCTCATCTTCCCCAGTTCCAGGTTTCTTTTGGGTCCCACCAAGACCCAGAATGGCCAGGAGGAAGGGCTGATGATATGGCAGAATAAGACTCTGCCAGACAGATCTGCCTGTCTCAACGTGACACTCTGAGCTACCCTTTGCTCTGGACTTGCACCTCTACCTTCTAACCTCCTCAATGAGCAAAGTCTCTGGGACTGGAGCTCTCTGAAACAATTCTACCACTGTCTCTACCATCTGACTTAAATGGAGCACAAAAGAAACAGGTTATCCTGTGTACCGTTCGACATGCCCAGCTCCTTGGATGCATCCATTCATTGGACTTTTAGAACCATCAATGATGGAGACTGCTCTGTCCATGAAGGACCCGAGGCTCAGGGAGGTCAACTAACTTGGAAAACACTCTACTGGCAACTAATGCAACAAGCCATGAGTTTAAAAATGTGAGGAGCCGTCTCCTAGGAGGCAGGTCAGAGTATAATACCCACCTACAGATGAGTAAAACTGAGATTCAGAGAGTTTAACTTACTTCCCCAAAGTCCCACAGTCACATGGAGGTTGGTCTGACCTGCTCCAAGCTCTGTGCCCACAACCACTGCTTCCCACTGTCTCTCTAGGAACACCAGCCCCAGCCCTCTCCACTCGTCCCCACCAGCCTCTCTTTTCTCCCCGGCTCCTCATGAGTCCCATTTCCCTCCCCAGGTCTGAATGTGGGAAACATCCCTCTAGTCTCCCCAGCAGGAGCAGCCAGACTGTGAAAGGCACAAACAGATGTGGTTAGCGTGAGCAACTGACCCTTGCTCTGCAAATGAGTCAAACGACACAGATCAGGGTTTGCAGACAGAGATAATGATTTTTTTTATTGGACGTCTTCATCCCGAACCGGTGGCATGGCGCTGGGTCGGCCCGCAGCGCACCGCCGGTGTCAGTTAATGATAATCTATATTTATAAAACGATAGTCCATCAAAGGGGGATGAATATTTTAGAAGCCGCGGACAAATCAAATTGTCTTTGTCAAATGGGCGCGTGTTCTGGCTCCGTGTGTGTTTTATGGCTCTTTCTGGGGTGAGAAGCTCAGGACTCCTCTGGCTGGCTGGAGTGCTGCCGTCTCATTGACATGGCTGTGATTCGCTCTTTTAAAAAACCCAATGAGCTGTGGAGATTGACATTAGCGCTGCAGAACTGTACTTTGTTTGATGAAGTTAACAAATAACGCAGGAAACCACATATGTGGTGTCTTTGTTGGTAAGAGCCCATTTATACTTGGAAAAATAAATTGGTACCTTCAGAAGTCTAGGTTAGAAGGAGCCAGGCCTGGCGGCACATACCTATAATCCTTGCACTCAGGAGGTGGAAGCAGGAAGATCAGGAGTTCAGGGCCAGCCTCAGCTATACATCAAGTTGAAGGCCAGCCTGGGCTACTTGTGACCCTGTCTAATAAAACAAACAAAAAGAGAAAACGGGGGGAAGGGTACTGGGAAGATGACTCAGTACAAGCATAAGGACCTCAGTACAGATCCCCAGAACTCACAGGCAGTGTGAACCTGTAATCCCAGTGCTGTGAGGCAGGAACAGGAGGATCCTGGGGGCTTGCTGACAAGCCCGTGTAGCTGAAAGAATGGTCTCCAGGTACACACACGTACACACAGACACACACACACACACACACACACACACACACAAAAAAAAATGGAAAAGAAAAAGGAAATAAAAGGGTTGGGGTGACAGCTCGGTCAGTAAAGTGCTTGCTATGCAAAGATGAGAACCCCAGTTCAGCCTCCATCACCCATGTAAGAGCCAGGTATAGTGGTACACACCTGTTATCCCAGCACTGGGTGAGTAGAGATAGGTGTATCTCCTGAGCTCACCGGCCAGTCAGCCCGACTGATTGGTTAATCTCTGAGTTCCCACAAAAACTAAAATGCAAAATGATAGAGGAAGACATGAGATGCTGACCTCTGGCCTCCACATGCACCTGTGCACACGTACCACATGCACATATACACACATGAGCACACACATATACCATACACAAAAATAAAGAAGAGAGGAGGCAGGCTGCGGGGGCGGGGGGGTGCAACCCTTAGCTCACGCTTCAGGGAGGAGATGGAGCAAATGGGAGGAAGAAGAGCAGAGAGAGAAGGTGGGACAGGACTAGATGTGACCTCCAGGGTAAGCAGAGCTACTGAACAAAGCCCCTTCCTGGAACAAGAATCCTTGCTCCATACAAAGCCAGCTGTGTGAACTTCAGCAAGTCACATCACCTTTCTGAGCCTCAGTTTCCCCCATCTGTCCATTAAAGAAGATAACAGCTTCTTTGTCGGCTATTGTGAGGATGTACTGGGCAACCTGAGGAAAGTCACTGGTGGTGACAAACCCACAGATGAAGCCAACATGAGTGTCCTAGTTAGTGTTGTCAACTTGACAAAGCTTAAGTCACCTGAGGAGGGAGTCTCAATTGAGGGATTGCTCGGATTAGACTGGCCTGTGGGCATTTCTGTGGGTGATTGTCTCCATTGTTACTTGACATAGGAAGGCCCAGCCCACTGTGGGCGGCACCATTCCCTCGTCCTGAGCTGTATAAGAAAGCCAGCTGAGCAGGAGCCTGAGCTGAGCCAGCAAGCAGCACTCCTCCATGGTTCCTCCTGCACTTCGTTGGGTGTGAGCAGGTTCCCTGGTTAGAAGAGATGCCACGTGAACTAGAAAACAGAACTTTTTTCAGGCTCCTGCTTCAGTTCCTGCCCTGACTTCCTTCAATGACAGGTTGTGACCTGGGAGTATAAGTCAAGTAAATGCTTTCCTCCTAAGTTGCTTTTGCTCAGAGTGTTTCATCACAGCAACAGAAGGGCACTAGGACACTGACTGCCGGCTGACTCTCTCTTTCCCTTACAGTGGACCATCTGGCAGGACCAGCCTATCAGCATCTGAGTCTGGCCTCTTACACAGGACAATAGTCATGAACGAAACTTTCCCTGAAGGCTTTTCTTGGTTGGGAGCTAGGCTAAGTTTCATTTTCTCAAGGTCTCATGAGGCTGCCCAAGAGAAACAGTAAACCACACACAGAATCTTCAAACAGCTGAAGTAAATGAGGCCAGGGAGGTGGCTCAGTTAGAAGTACTTGCTACACAAGCCTGAGGGCCTGAGTCTGAATCCTCAGCACTGGAACACAGCCATGGGCCACAGTGCCTGGCTTTTTACATCAGTGCGGGGAATCCAAACTCACGTAGGGAGACAGAGACAGGAAGATCCCTGGTGTGGGCTAGTCAGCCAGTCTTGCCAAATCCTCGAGCTCCCAGTTTAATAAGAGCCCTTGTCTCAAGAAATAAGGCAGAGAGCAATTGAGGAAGGCACTCAGTGTCAATCCCTGGCCTCCACACACATGTGCATGTACGCTAAGAAAAGTACAAGTAAGTAAAATTACTTTTGACATAAAGTCACCCTGTAGCCCCAGCTGGCCTAGAATGTGTTATGTAGACCAGGCTGCCTCAATCTCACAAAGATCCACCTACTTCTGCCTCCCAAGTGCTGGGATTAAAGGCATGCACCATAGTGCCCAGAAGTAACGTTATTTTTAATAACGCAGTCACCTCTTGCTATCTATGGGACACCAGTTCAGGATCCCCTGAGGAAACCAACATCTACAGGTACTCAAGCCCCTTATTTAAAACAGTGTAGTGGGGTGTGAGAGAATGTTCCCACCTCATACATCAGGTGGCTCATAACTGCCTGCAACTCCAGCTCCTGGAGATTCAGTGGCCTCCATGAGTACTTCCACACAGGTGTACATACCCACATGCAGACATACATGCATACACATAATTAAAAATAAAAATAAGCCTTAGCCGGGCATGGTGGCACACGCCTTTAATCCCAGCACTCAGGAGGCAGAGGCAGGTGGGTCTCTGAGTTCAAGGCCAGCCTGGTCTACATAGTGAGTTCCAGGACAGCTGGGACTACAGGGAGACCCTGTCTCAAAAAGACCAAAAAATAAATAAAAATAAGTCTTTTAAAACCAAAAATAGCTAGGTGTGGTAGCACAGGCCTTTAATCATAGCACTCGGGAGGCAGAGGCAGGTGTATCTCTAGGAGATCAAGGCCAGCCTAGTCTACATAGCAAGTTCTAGGCCAGCTGGGGCTTCAGGGAGACCTTGTCTCAAAACAATAAATAAGTTTCATATAATCTATTCACATCCTGTCATGAAAAATGGTCTGTAGATGATTGTAGCATCTAGTACAATATAAATACCAGGTGAATAGCTATTGCTCTGTTTAGGGACTAGAAACAAGAAACAAGTCTGCACTTTCTCAGCACAGACACATCATTATAGGTCTACCTGGGACATACATACCAGCAACCACATAATATTTCCCCCAAATGTTTTTAAGTCACAGCCCAAGAATGTGGAATCCACAGACTGTATGTTTTAACCCAGCAACATGAAACATTGTTTCAATATGGAATCAATAGTAAGTCTTGATGTATTTAGCATTTTCTTCTGTGTGTGTATATATAGACCAGAGGTAGATGTCAGGTGTCTTCCTCTCTCTCTTTGCCTTATTTTTTTAAACAAGGTGTCTCACTGAACCTGGAACTCACTAATTTGGCTAGACTGGCAGGTCAGAAAGCTCCAGAGATCCACCAGCCTCTGCTTCCTAAGTGCTGGGATTATAGGTGTGCCTGACTTTTATGTGGACTCTAGGGATCCAATCCTAGGTCCTTATGCTTACATGACAAGCCCTTCACCCACTGAGCCACCTCCACAGTACAACGTTCTCTTTTTACATACAAATATGGTCATTCCCCACTGACAGAGCCTCTCAATTGAGACTCCATATTTTAGGGCTGTGACGGCCTTATACAGTCACCGCTGCTGTAGAACGGCTTCCTCACTGTATGTTCTGGTTTGTTTCTTCATTGCTATGATGGCCCCTGCTCAGCCTGCTTTCTTATGCAACACAGGCCCACCTGCCCAGGGGTGGCACCACCCACAGTGGGCTGGGCCCTCCCACATCACTCATCAAGAAGATGCTCCATGGACATGGTCACAGGCCAGTCCAATAGAAGCAATTCCCCAACTGAGGCTCCCTCAACCCAGGTGTGTCAAGTTGACACTAAAACCATCCAGCACACTGTAGAAAGTTCTAGTTCAGAACAATGCTCTGGAAGGTAGAATTACTATCTCCCTTCTCAGATGGGGAAAGAAATCCGGTGCAACCCTAGGTCACCCAGTTTGTTGGTGGCAGACCAAGGACCTGGGTGCCTGTCACCAAAACTCACATTCTTCTTAGTTACACAGTATTCTGAAAACCCTGACATCCACCTACTTCTACCCTAGGTAGGTAGATGACCTCTCACCAGGTGATCTCTGACCTCTGCTGAAAATGAAGCCACTGGAGCCTCAAGATGTGGCATGCATACATGTCAATCATCTATTGTTGTAGAGCAAACCATTCCACATGTACTAGCTTAAAACAACTCTTACATGCCCATGATCTGGATTGGGAATTAGGGATGAGGCTCAGAGGGATGGCCTGTTATGCCTTGAGCCTCAATGTCACATACAGGTTTGTGTTTGAATGCTCAGCCTGCAGCTTGTGGTGTGATTTTGAAAGCCATGGAGGCTTTGGGGGACGAACTTAGCTGGCAGAATGTAGGGATGGGCCTTTGAAGGTTATTCTCACTCTGGGTTCCAGTCTAGTCTTTCCTGCTTCCTGGTCTGGCATGACTCTGCCATGTTCACCTGCCACCATGAGCTGGGTGTCTTTGCAGACAGACCTCACTATGAGTGTCTGAGCCACAGGATGGAACTAGAGCTGTGGACCACCTGGACCCACCCTCACCCTTCTGAGCCCTCTGTAGCTTCCTGGCAGGGGACCTGGTGAGCAACATATTTTCCTGGTGGGAGAGTCCCAAACAGGTGGTCTGGCATGACTCTGCCATGTTCACCTGCCACCATGAGCTGGGTGTCTTTGCAGACAGACCTCACTATGAGTGTCTGAGCCACAGGATGGAACTAGAGCTGTGGACCACCTGGACCCACCCTCACCCTTCTGAGCCCTCTGTAGCTTCCTAGCAGGGGACCTGGTGAGCAACATATTTTCCTGGTGGGAGAGTCCCAAACAGACTGAAAAGAACTGTAGAGGCTGTGGAGGTAGAAGGGAGTCACCCAGCATCTCCCACAGGGACACCAGAGGTGATCAGGAGCCTGACGACCCCCTCAGAAAGCGAGACAGGACCAATCACAGGTGGGACACCTGGAGGGTTTTAGAAATGAGGTGCCTCAACAAAAATCAAGAACACCTTTCAGATCAAAACAGACTAGAAGCTTCTTTGTGGAGACGCTAAGTAAGGGACTCCTGGGGATAAGATGGTCCAGTCCTGGGGCGTGGGAGAGTGGCCCTGTGGTACTCAGTAGGTGGAACAGGCTGAAAGTGGGAAGACACATGACGGGGAAGGGGGTGCGCTGGGGCATGGAAACCCAGCCTAGGCTCTAATGAGGAGGCCAGAACACAAGTACTGGATGGTCCAAGTCTTAGTTTCTTTTCTATTACCACCTTCACTACCAACTGCTTTTTGACTGAAAAAAAGGAAGATGGCATATGGCCCCATGGAAGACAGCTTAGAAAGTTCCCACCTCACATGCACAAATGTGTATGTACACACACACACACACACACACACACACACACTCACCCCACAGTGGGAACCCAAGCTCCCTGTTCCACACATGGGGTGGGAAGTGTTTGAGTCTGGCTGCTGGTATAATTGCATTCTAACCCCAGCTGACCTTCTTACCTTCCTGTGGTACCTTGTATACAGTAAGAATTCAGTAAATGCTGCCCACTCCACTCAGTAAGGACCGCACAGAAATCAAAAAAGTTATGAGAAAGGAGTTCCACGGGAGGCTGTGGAACAGGTGGGTCGTCACTAAGGAGAACAGTGAATGAAGATGCCTAAAATATATAAAGCTTTTCCTTGGAGACAGAGGGGGACAATCCAGAAATCCCAAATTGTCTCTGCCAGGAGAGATGAGGGACTAGGGGCTACTGCCTTAACTTGATTTTTAATGTTTTAAATTTTCAAACTCAAGTTCACTACACAAAATTTCAAATGTCAATGTTTATAAGGAAAAAATGCTACTGTGGGCCTGGAGAGAAGGCTTCGTTGTGCTTACCGTGCAAGCATGAGGACTGAATTCAGAGCCCCAGAACCCACATAAGAAGCCAGGTGTGGCAGCTAGAGAGACAGCTCGGCGGTTAAGGGCACTGGCTGCTCTTGCAGAGGACCCGGGTTTGGTTCCCAGCACCCACATGGTGGCTAACAACTGTCCATAACTCCAGTTCCAGAGGAATCCGACACCCTTTTCTGACCTGTGGGCATTGCACAACATGGGAGCATTTACACACATGCAGGCAATACCCTCATACACATAAAATTTAAAAATAATAAACCTTAAAAAAATTTTTTTAAATCCAGGTGTGGTGGAGCGTTCTCCACTTCAACTCCGGAGAGGCAGAGACAAGAGGATCCCTGGGGTTCGCCGACCAGCCAGGCTAGCTGAATCAGTCAGCTCTGGGTTCAGTGAGAGACCTGTCCAAGAAATAGGATGGAGAGGGATTGAGAAAGACACCATTTATTGACCTCTGGCCTCCATACACACATACACATATATGTACACATGCCTACAAACACATCAGAAAGGAAAAAATAATACAAAAGTAGACAGCTCAACCCCGTACCACCTTCAAAGTTTCTCATTCAGACAGCCTTACTTTGTAGGCAATTCCCATTTCCACTTTTGGATAGTTTTGGATCTACTAGCCAACACCCTATCAGCTCACTCATTGTGATAGCTGTGCCTCTTCTAGTTTTTTTATTATTTATCAAATGCCATTATCACACCTTAAAAACTGATACAGCTGGATGTAGTGACCCTTGCCTGACCCCCTCAGGAGGCTGAGGCAGAGGACTATGAGTTCAGAAGCCAGCCTGGGCTATATAGCAAGACCCCCCAAATTAATAATTTTTTGCTCTCATAAAATCCAGTTAAGACTTACATTAACAAGTGTCCCGATATACTTTCTTTACAGTTTGTTTGAGTTACAATCCAATTGCCATCCAAATTGCCCTGTATTACAATTGACTGGAATAATCCTGGGTCTCTTTTCGTGTATAGACTCTATTCTCTGCCCTTTGGAATTCCCATTCCTAGGGGATCTCCATTAAGAGTACATGATGGGGTGCAGGAGAGATGACTCAATAGTTAAGAGCACTGGCTACTCTTCCAGAGGACCAGTTCGATTCCCAGTACCCACATAGTGGCTCACAACCATCTATAACTCTAGTTCCAGGGGATCCAATGCCCTCTTCTGATTTCTGTGAGCTTTGCACAACATAGGTGCACTTACATACATGCAGGCAAGACACTCAGACATGTAAAGTAAACATAAATCAAAAAGAAAATTTTGGAGAAAAAAAAGAACACATAATGGACTTTGCAGACCTCATTGCCACCCTATCCGACACCGTGCTCCTCTACCCTCAGTGTTTCCTGTAAGCTGGCAGTTGACTTAAAGACTTCACCAATATTTGTTATTTTTCTTGGTCCACACTAGCCCACAAGTGTCATGGCATATTTATACCAAGAGGTAGGCATGTGATAGCACTGGAGAGATGGCTTGGCTAGCAACATGCCTGCCTGCTGTGCAGGCAGGAGGACCTGAGTTCAAATCCTGAGATGGCGCATATGTTTGTAATTCTATTGCTGGTAAGGAGGGGTGCAGAGACAGGAGGATTGCTAGAGCTCACTGGTCAGCCAGCCTGGCTGAATTGATGAGTTCCAGGTTCAGTGAGAGACCTTGTCTCAAAAATAAGGTGGAGAGTGATAGAGGAAGACATCTGATCTTGACCTCTGGCCTCTACAGGCTCGCACACACATACATCACACAAAAATGAATGAATGAATGAGTGAATGACATATAATCTGAGCACTCAGGAAAAGGAGGCAGAAGGATTATGAGTTTGAGGCTAGTCTGGGCTGCACATCAGTTTCAAAGCCGACCTGAGCTACATGGCAAGACCCTGGATTTAAAAAATGAAGGGCTGGGGATGTGTCTCAGTAGTAGAGTACTTGCCTAGCATGTACAAGGTCTTGGGTTGGTCCCCAGTAGAAAGATGGAGGGGAGGAAGGAAGGAGGGAGGTGGAGAGAAAAGGGAGAGGCAGAGAAAGAGAGAGACCCACATTTATTTCCTCTTGTATATTTTCACTTATCGAAGCTCACTACTGAAGCCTTTATTTCACTGGAGATTGGAAAAGTTATATTTCAATTTCTCACCCCCTCCTCCTTATCAGCCAGATCACATCTGTGAAGAAAAGGGTAACATTAATGCTAAGGTGGCTTTCAAGACTGTGGTCCCCTCCTGTGAACCTGGAGCTGTGGATGGAGGACTTCCCGAGGTTGGGCTACAGTTTCAGCCCTCTGAGCGGCTGCACTTTCCACTCCATCCCCTGGGGTCCCAGGTTGTGCATGGCAGTGGTTTTGCCTGTGTTGGGCTTATGCTGGTGCAGGGGGTGTTTCTGTCGTTTTCAATTTCTAGTCTTGAGAGGACAGATTCTCAAGAAGGGACTTCCCACCTCCCTTGATGACCGGCTATGATCTTGACTCCACACGTGGCCTGGGCACTCAGACCTTGATGTTAGACCTCTCCCATTCCCGAGCACAAAGATTTTCCATCGTTTTACTATTCCTCTTCTACAGCCCCAGTGTGCCTTCGCCTGTGCCCTACAGAAAAAGTAAAACATCTCCTTGAATTGGAGACAAAATCACCGTCTGGGAAGTTAAAAATAAAAATTGAAAATTGAAAAAAGATGGGAGCTTTCTTCTTTCCCTTTATTTACTGGTTTTCAAAGTGGTAGTGATTGCCCTCCAACATCCTTGGAACTGCCTGATGGGCACTGGCTTGTTTATTCTGGTTTGGGTTTGCTTGTTTCTCTATGAATTTAAGTATAAGCCTGGGCAATGTTTCACCCCACTGCTGCTGTGACTCTTCCATGGTGTCAGCTTGCCTTGCGCGGGCCAGCCTGTCTGAGGTCTGCTTCTGAGTCCCCGAAGTTTGGACGTGCCTTTGTTTTCTGGAAAGACAATACCCCAGGCTTGTCTGGTGCAGCTTCCCACCCTAGACATGGAGCTGTCTACTCCTCCAAGGGACCTCAGGCTCTACTGGGAAGCCGTGCTGAGAAAACAATCTCAGTGCAGACTGTCTGCAGCTGCAGCGTGCTGGTTTGGGGGCTTCAATACAGGCAGAAATAGGCAATATGGAATTTTCTTTCAAAAAATTTTTAGATAAAATACATAGTGAGTTTATATTGCTTCCAACTCAAATTCAAGACTGATGGCTTGCAGGGGGTTAGTTTGTTAAGTTTTTTAATTTATTTATTTATTTACTCGTGTGTGTGTGTGTGTGTGTGTGTGTGTGTGTGTGTGTTCATGCATACCCGCCATAACATAAGCATAGAAGTCAAAGGACAGACAGCCTACATGTCCTTCCCTTCTATTGTGCAGATTCCAGGGTTTGAACTCAGGTTCTCAGACTTGGTGGCAAGCACCCTTATGCAGTTAGACATCTTGCCTGCCCCACTGCAGGGATTTTACTTGACTTTACACATCTTTCACCTGTATTCCCTTTGTCCCATGCAAAAATACACAACACCTAATTCTCAAGGACACTGATCTAATTACTGCTGTGGTCTGGGTATGAAATGTCCCTCAAAGGCCCTACACTAAAGCCTTGATCTCTAGTTCAGGGTGTTACTGAGAGGTGATGAGACCATTAGGAGGTGGGGCTTAGTTGCAGGATGCCACTGGGGACCAGGGCCATGACCAGAGGAGGACGTTCACACCTTACCCCTCCTGTCACTCCATTTGTTTCTTGGTCACTACAAGGTGAGCAGGTCTCCACCACTACATGATCCAGCCAAATACTGTGCCAAAAGAAACCAAAATGTATGGGACTGTGTGACCATGGATAGAACTATCTGAAACCATGAGCCAAAATAAACCTTTCCTTCTTATAAGTTGATTGCTTCAGATATTCTGTCACAGCCACAGAAAGCTAACACACTTGCTCTATTTCAGTCTATACACAGAACAGTTGGGATGGTAACTTCACCAACATTACACTGGTTAGCCTAGCATTGCTTATGGAGTTCCTCTGGCTCTTGTCGTTCATCCCACCAGTGATGGGCAGCCAAATGCTAGTGTGACGACTTCCGCCACACTTAGTTTTTATTTGCCTCATTCCACTTGCAGCTTTTTATACTAATATGAAACATCTGCATGTTTCCAAACTACAATCTAAACAGCTCCACAAAGCAGTTTAACACCTACCTCCACCACCACCCCCTTCTTCCATAGGCTTCACTCTAAGGGGCAAGTACTGTCACCTTCCATTTCACAGATGAGGATAGCAGGCTCTGAGAGGTTAAGCTGCTCTCCTGGAGTCACACAGCAAGTCAGACAAGGACCAGATTGGAACTTGGGTTTCTAGGAGATGGAATTGTATCTCCATGGCATTCTTCAAACCTTTTAGTTTGATAAAATATTGGTGAATTGTTAGATAAACATTTTTCTATTTGAAATGATTTCAGAAACAGCCTTGGAGCCCATGAGGAGGAGCCAGGAAAAATGGCTTTGATTGACACGACCATTTTTTGGTACATGCAAGGCTTGGGTTAGACTTAGAAAGCAGCATATGGCACTGAGAGGAAATGGCTGCTTTCCTCCAGGGACATGGAATTGGAGCCCCACGATAAACACATTTTATAGTAAGTGATGAGGTTTTGCTGGCAGGAAAGACAGTTACAGCTATTCACACCACTACAGGTATGTGGAAAGCTACTTGTCTCAGAATCACCCCAAAGCATCCTTATTTTCAGGCAAGCTATGTTCTGTGCCTACTGTGCACCTGTGCCTACTGTGTGCCTGCCCACCTCCTTGGCACCAATCTGCAATTCCCACAACCACCACCAGGTGGACCTGCCCTTGTATCTGTGCCCCACCCTAACTTTTAAGATGTTCCCTTGATCAGTGGTGTCCTGTCACTGAGCAAGTGGTAAAGTGGCCAGGCAGAGGCCACTGCTCTTGGACATGGACGTCTGTCCTGCTGAAGGCCCAGTGCCTCCATTTGCTCTGCTTTGACAGAGTTTTCCCAGAAAGTCCCTGAGTTGCCTGTATGATACTGTGTATCTGCAGCCATCCATCCATCACATGCGGCTAGTCTCTGAGAGTGAGGCTAAAACCCTGCCCGATCCATCTTCACAGACTCTGTCTCTGGGCTTCTTAGAGATTCCTACTGGGAGTGTGGGAAGCGGGGAGTGGTCCTGGTTACTAGGCTGGCTGTATCACTAGGGAGCCCCAAAGTACCCTTCAATGTGGGGCCATCTGTTCCGGCTGTCTCTAGGGTAAATCAGGCGGGAAGCCAGCCCTTGGGAAGATCTGACCTGCTTCAAACTTCCTGTGGCTCTGTTGACTCTCTCCCAGGGCAGGGCAGAGATTTATTAACCCCATCAAATACACCTGCTGGCTGAGGACATAGGCAGTGTTATATAGTGGACAGGCTACCAAAGACAGGTCCAAGTCACCCTTCTCTTCTACCCTGGACCTTCAACAAGTCATTTAGGGGACCACAGCTTCCCTGTCTAGATCTATCAATTAGGAACTCCTGGCTGAGTTAATGGAAAGGTTACCTGATGGCCCCAGCGTCCCAGGCACCAGCAGTTAAAGACAATGTGGCATTGTCAACATAAACTCCCTGCTAAATTGGCATTAAGCACCCACCTGTCCCCGAAGGGCCCCCCAAAAGCCTCACCAGTGTTCAAAGAACACAGGCAGGGGCTAGAGAGATGGCTCAGCAGTTAAGAACGTGTACTGTTATTCCGGAGGACCCGAGTTCGGTTCCCAGCACCCACATGGCAGCTTACAACTGTCTGTAACTCCAGCTTCAGGGGCCCCAACACCATTGGCTACCTCAGACACCTGGACTCATGAATATGTCCACACATGGACACATGCACACACATAATTAAAAATAATAAAAGTAGACAGGTGTGGTGGTGCACATCTTTGGTCCCAGCACTCAGGAGGCAGAAGAAGAATTTCTGTGAGTTCGGGGCCAGCCTGGTCTACATAGTGAGTTCCAGGTCGGCCAGGGCTGCATAGTAAGACACTTTCTCAAAAAAAAAACATACAATGATAATAAATCTTAAAAAGAACATGCATGTGGTGTGTGCTAGGCACTGCATGAGCACTTTACAAATCCCAGTTTATGGAAGTGCTCTACACTAAGCAATATTCACAGCTCAAGGCCAGCCAATCTGCCTGTCTGCAGCTGTGGGGAAGGTCCTGAACCTTGCAGAGGAAGGGAAGTTCGGAACCGTGATATATTTGTGTGAGCCACAGAACTGGAAGCTACCAACAGAATCCCAGCATCTGAGTCCACAATCCACGGTCCTGACCACTAGCTGGCCTGTGTCATCACGTGCCCCTCAAGTGCCCCTCGGCGCAGGGGTTAGCCCTCTTCGGGAGTTCAGCTTCTTCACCCTGCCTGTCCAAGCGCAGCATCTGCACAACTGCCCACAGCCTGGGTGGCCTTGAGGTGAGCTCAACACTGTTCAGGAGAACAGCATCCTCTGGGGTGGTGGTGGAGACAGACAGAAAAGCCCAATGCCTCCCCTGGGTTGTGTACGTCATGCTGGTTGTTCTAGAAAACCTCAAAGGGGGTGATGCTGCCGTCCTGACAGGGACAAGAGAAGCCGGTGCTCCAGTCCTTGGCAGGTGAAAGAAGGCAGGCTGAGTGCCTGTGGGAACCATGGGCGTTGTCACCCTAGGGACTGGTTTTGGGCAACTCCTGATGGAAGCACTGCCTTTTGGAGGAAAGGGAGAAAGGGTCACA
Source organism: Nannospalax galili (assembly GCF_000622305.1). NCBI lineage: Eukaryota > Metazoa > Chordata > Mammalia > Rodentia > Spalacidae > Nannospalax > Nannospalax galili. The sequence goes on along the minus strand of NW_008331486.1, from coordinate 3,743,771 downwards.
AAACCCTTCAGACAAGAGGTTGGCCATGGTGGCTGATCCCTGTAACCCTAGCAGTTGGAAGGAGGAGGTAGGAGGATCAGGAGTCCATCCTCCACTACATAGCAAGTCTAATGCTAGCCTGGACTACATGAGGAAAAAGAAAGGAAGGAAGGATGGAAGGAAGGAAGGAGAGGAGGAGGAATAGGAAGAGAGGGAGGTTGGGGAAAGAAAGAATGAAGGTAGCAATGTACAGTGCCTCACAGCTTTAATCCAGGCACTCAGGAGGTAGATGCAGGCGGATCTCTGTGAGACTGAGGCCAGCCTAGTCTACACAGAAAGTTCCAAGCCATCTGAGGCTACAAGGAGACCCTATCTCAATGTATATATGAATAAAGGAAAGTTATAAGAGTTACAAGATCCCTCCCTGTCCTAGCTTGCTTTTCTGTTGCTGTGATAAAGCACTCTAACCAAAACCAACTTGGGTGAGGAAAGGGTTTATTTAGCTTACACATCCTGATCATAGTTCATCTTTGAGGGACTGGAGCACAGACCATAGAGGTATGCTGTTTATTGGCTTGCTCCTCTGGCCTGTGCTCAGTCTGCTTTCTTTAACAACCCAGGACCACCTGTCCAGGGGTGGCACTACCCACAGTGGGCTGGGCCCTCCCACATCACTCAACAATCAAGAAAAGGCTCCACAGACATGGCCGCAGGCCAGTCAGGTAGGGGAACTCCCCAACTGAGGGTTCCCCCTTCCCAAGTGAGTCAAGTTGACAACTGAAGCTGTCCGACACATTCCCAAGATTGCATAAACAGGTGCTGGGGGAGAGGGCACTCTCTGGTGGAGCTGCCTGCAAACTGCACAGAGACTCCAGGGATGCCTCTTCCACGAGCGCTCACCCATGCTGGCATGGGCTTTCTGGTTATACAGCTGCCTGTATGACCCAGGCTCCTCCAGATGACCCCCAAAAGCTTATCAGTTCACCAGGCTAGACTGGAGTGGAATCCTGTCTTTTGGTCTGTCACCCTCGCCCTATCTGAGGTGAGCAGGGGTCTGTTCATGTCTCCCTGGGGAAAAAAAAAATGACATGCCAGCAGGAGATAGTAGCCTGTATGTGCCAATTTGCAGAACCCTTCAAACATCACTGTGTGCAGGGGCCACCAAGAGGCCCAGTGTGCAGAAGTGGCGACAGTACCGGGCTGCTGGATCCCTTGCTCTAGGGCCTGTGGAAGTTGACTGAAACTTAAACCCTGGAGCATCCAGGCTGTGAGCCTGTGTCTGCATCCAGCCTGTGGAGGGGAGGGGCTTCCCTCCTACCACATCACTGAAGAGGTGGTCCCTTGCCTCTAAAATGTCCCTGAGTCCTCCCACTGAGCCTGTGTGTCATCCCCCCAGCAGGAGGACCCTCTTCTTCCTCCTCCCCAAGTCTGGGCTGGTCTGTGATACCTGTGAGCCATACACTGTGGCAAGTGTGATGTCAGACCATGGGCCTAGCAGTTTCTGATGCGATGTGTACAGGGAGGAAGCCAGCACCACGTAGCTAACCTCGCCTTGTACCCCAGGACCGCCAAGTATTGGGGAAGCTCAAGCCGGCACCTCGGGAAGATACAGAGAGAGAAAGTGGTGCCTGCCCAACCTTGCTGTCTGCCATCCCCATATGGGGCCAGGCATATGAGCCCAGTGACCACTGCAGCCACTGCAGCCCTTGTAGATACCATGCAGAGAGGCACGCAGCCTCAAACAACAGTCCCTGTGGGCCCATTCCTACCATCTCCAGCAGCCCAGACCTCCCCAGCCAATGCCCTGGTCGTGGCAGAAGTAGAATCCTTTGGGCCGGAGCACCATCTTCTTCTGTTATTCCAGTCAGCCACCAGGAGCCTCATTAGACATAAGGAACCTAGTGAGAGATGTGGTTCCCCCTTTTGGGCCTCCCAGGTCATGGCTCCACATACTGACTTCCATTTCTCTAAGAACTGAAGTCTGCTGGCCAAGGGGGCCTAGGGGTGCCCATGGTAGTGGTCAGGCTGACCCCGAATCCCCAGGGTAGCTATAGCCCTTAACACACCTCAGACAATGTCCCCAGGCCCAAAGGAGCCCCTCTTTCTTCCCAGCCACCTGTCTTGAGAAGCTCAGTGTGGCCCCACATAGGAGAATGGGCACAGGAGAGCCAGGGGCAGGTGGATGAGAGACCCCCCCAGAGACAGAAACAGGCAGAGATTCAGAGAGACAGAGAAAGAGTGCCCCCCCCGGGGGGAGCAAAGATTAAGGCCGGGATGGGGTTGGGGGGCAGAGAAAGCAATTCACAAAGAGACAGAAATAAAAAGAAAACAAAGAGAAAGGAGGGAGGGAGAGAGGGAGGGAGGGAGGGAGGGAGGGAGGGAGGGAGGGAGGGAGGGAGGGAGGGAGGGAGGGAGGGAGGGAGGGAGGGAAAGAGAGAAACAGAGAGAGAGAAGAATGGAAGCCCAAGAGAGGAGGTGGTGATCTAGATAGAGGTGACAGCCACAGACAGGTGGAGGCCAAAGGCCAGCTTGCCCCACCCTCCCAGATGCCTGCTCCTCTCTTGAACTCTGCACTGCCACTGGCTCACACCTTCCTCTGATGCCCCACATCTCAGCTCCCTCTGACTTGTTTGATTTCAGACTGCCCCAGGTGGCCTCCAGGATCCTAACCCCTCATGGGCATTCATGTGACCCAGTGCTGAACTCCAAATCCCTCAGACCTGAGGTGTGACCCGTTGCCCCAGGAGACCCCAGTGAACTGTCCCACCTCTGGCCATCTCTGTTCTATAAAAGCCAGTCCCCTGGATAAGGACCCATCTCATCTGTCACCCATCCATGCTTCCCAGCCCTGGCTTTGAGAAAGCCCCTTGGGGCATACAGTCTCTGGTTGAAAGAGAAAACACTCCCCACACACGCCCACACACCCACACACCCCCACCCCGCACAGCACAAGGTAGCAGGTCAGGAGGGCCCAGAGAGTCACTTGCTAGAAAGAGTTTTCTCCTTCCCCCTTCACTCCCCCCTCTTTCCTCCTCTTCCCCCTCCCCCCTCCAGTGGATGGGGGATAAAAACAAGAGGGTCCCCATGAGCAGGCTCCATAACTCAGCCAGCCAGCAGAGGCCAATATTTAAATCATAGCTTACTTTGCTTTGTGTGAGGGAATTTATTAGCCTACCATGTAAATGTTTTATTCATTAGGCCACGTAAATAATGCATGCCTGTTTCCATGGAGACTTAACCCTTGGGCTCCTGGCGCCCTGGCCTGCCCTGGCCTCCCAACCCCTTTGTGATATCTTGTTACTTCCCCACATTCTGCTATTACACAAAAGGACCAACAGCAACGGATATTATTAATATCTGTCATGAGCGAAGCCATTCAGGAAGTCAGGCATTGTGTCCAGCAACATACCCTGTGATGTCATTGTCACACATACCACCATCATCGACTTATAGATGAGGGGTCCAAGATTCAGGAGAGAGGGGATGCTTATCCAGGGTAAAAGGGGCCAGGATCACACCGGCTGTGACTGACACCTGAGTGGGGTCGTTTAGACTGTATGGCCCCTGTGCTCTGCCTATCTCAAGTATCCTGCAGGGCCAACAGGGGGCTGCTCAGAGGTGCCTCACAGATGGGGACCTCTCCGCCAGCTTGCCCTGCTATTTCACTCAACTCTATGCATATAAGACTAAGCTTGTGGGATCCACCTACACCAAGCCCCCGAAACCAGTGTGAGAGAGATCCCAGCTAGCACACAGAGCTGTTAGAAGTTACACCGGAGCTTCAGTTCCCATTTTGTGCCCTGAGCCTCCCCTTCTGGAACCTTCTGTGGCGCAGCAATGACAGCCTGCCCCTCCCCACTTTACAGACAGCAACCTTGAGACATTGAGGTTAAGAGCTTGGCACAGGGTCACCAGCAAATTGGCCACGCGAGCATGTGGGGAGGCCCCGGGCAGGCCCCTCGTTCCTCCCGTCACGAATGGCTGCTCAGCTCAGCTAGTGTGGGCGTGCAGGCCACCTCTGCCACCTCGCCTGCCTGCTTGTTAGGCAGCTTCCACCAGAGTCTCTCTGATGATGGTAGTGCACACAGGCCACTGCTGGTCTCCTGACCATCATTGAGGGCACCCCAGTCCCCTCCAGTGGCTTCCTCAGCCTTTGTAAACAGCAGGATCACAGCTGCTAGTGAAAAGCAAGCCTGGTGGGGGGAGGGGTGCCTGCAAACTGCCCTTACATGTTACCTTCCTTTCAGGCTCCCCACCCCAGTGCTCTGCTCTACACCAGCCTGGCCCCAGATGTGGTCTCAAGGACCACACTAAGGGTGACACCCAGCCCGAGAGTGTTCAGGACCACGTTAAGACTTGCCTCATGATCTCAGCTCACCAAAGCAGAGCCAGGAGGGGCACCTAGTTTACCTCATCTTCAGATGAGCACCTGTGGTTCAGAGAGGTAGAAGAACCAGTCCAGGATGCAAAAACCCAGTGCCTGATCCAGGTGGTAGCATCTCTCTGTCATCCTTGTTCCAGTGCCCCCCAGAGAGTGGGCTTGACCACCATTGACCCAGAACATAGACTTCAAGGGTTGGGGGCCCAGTTACTTCTGGTGAGTGCGACAAGAAAAATGGTTTCTCTTTTAACAATCTTCAGACCTGCTCAGGTCAAGAAGCAAGTCTTCTATTGGCCTTTGGCATCACCAAGTACCATTGGTAACAAAGATCACAGGTTCCTGGCTTGGAGCCCTTTGTAGGCTCTAGTTACCCCACAAGTTTCCATTATATTTATTTTTGTAGTTACCACCATCTACAATAAGCAGTATGGTTTTTCTCTTCATAACTCACAGGGCTGAGAGAAACATACCCTGTGCTTTCCATAGGCCTTGTGTTGTTCTGAGCTTTGTGTTTTAACCAGTTAGTCCTCAGACATGCTATACAGGAGAGCACTGTAATCCCAGCTGCAGAGATGAGGAAACCGAGGCACAGAGCTGTCATTACTGATCCAAAGATCACACAACAAACAAGTGCTGGAGCCTCTGTTTGAACCTTTCTCAAAATGCCTCAACAGTGAGCAACATTTTCCTTTTAAGATAAATTTTTTAATATTTTATTGTTTTTATTTTTCTTATGCATATGAGTGTATTGTCTGTCTGTATGTAAGTGCACCTGTGTTGTGCAATGCCCACAGAGGACAGAAGAGGGCAGCAGATCCCCTGGAACTGGAGTTACTGATGGTTGTTAGCCACCATGTGGGTGCTAGGAATTGAACCCAGGTCCTCTGAGCAACCAGTGCTCTTAACAATCTCTCCGCATCATCTCTCCAGCCCCTTTTTAAGATAAATTTTTGACTCTTTCCATTCTTTTCCATTTTTGCTGTAAGATTTTTGGGTGTTGCCAGTACACTCTGAGACTCTCACCTCTATGCCTCAAAAAACTTAGGAAACCAAGAACTTCCTGCTCACTGCAAGGCAAAAGGATGTCAAACATGTCAAAATCAAAATAAAAATATAAAATTAATTAATTAATTAATTAAATAAATAAATAAGGGCTGGATAGACTGTTCAGTAGTCAAGAGCACTTGTTACTCTTGCAAAAGACCTGAGTTTGGTTCCCAGAACCCATGTTGTACCTGTAACTCCAGTTCCAGGGGGTCTGATGCCCTCTCCTGGCCTCCCAAGACACCTGCACACAGGCATACACATACACACATGGAGACACACAGATATACATAAAAATAAAAATAAAGGGCTGGGGTGATGACTCAACAGTTAAGAGCACTTACTGCTCTTGCAGAGGACCTGAGTTCATTCTCAGCACCCACATCAGGTGGCTCACAACCATCTGTAATGTCCAGCTCCAGAGAATCTAACACCATCTTCTGGCTTCTGTGGACAGCTGCACTCATGTGCACATACATACACACATATATATGTGTATATATGCATAATTAAAAATAAAAAATTTTAAATAAATACTTTTTAAAGAAAAACAAGGATATCATGAAGTTCAAAGTTGGCTGCAGCATTTTCTTCCTACCTTGGTCATTACAGATGTTTTAGAAGGCAGAGTGGCCAGTCACAACACATCAGCAGTCAGGGAGCAGAGTGGACAGGAAGTAGCTATAAAACCTGAAGGCCCACCCCTAGTGATCACTTCCTCCTACAGGCTCTACCTCCTAAAGGTTCTACAGTCTTCCAAAACAGTGCTACCAACTGGGCATCAAGTGTTTAAATACAGGAGCCTGTAGGGGACATTTCACCTTCAGAGCACAGCAGCTCCCTTCAGGCATCGCTGAGCTCCTCATGCCACCCATGGGTAGGTTTCCTCACTGATTCTACTTCAGACATGAGTGAACACACAGGTTGAGAGGCTTGCCCCTCATCAGTGGCACAGTGTCAGGATTAGAAACCTGGCCATCTGGTGTCACAGCCCTCGGTAAGCACCTCACTACTACACTACGTGGCTTGGGTCACTGGCCGTTGAATCAGATGCCAGCATGAAGCTCAAATACTTAACCACATAGACATATCCACATAGAACCCCTGGATACAGCTGTGCCTGAAGCCATATCTTTTTCCCAGACCTTTTCTCTATCCCAGACAGGGATAGCTAGTGATACTCCATTCACCATCGGTGCTCAATCCAGGAGAAATGGATGAAAGACTCTCGATCCCTGGACAGGATGGAATGGTAGCATTCCCTCCCTCCTCAGCTGGAGAAACCAACTCAGTGGGATTTTCATGCCTTCTAAAACTCTGTCCCCACATGACTGCTGAGGCAGATGCACATCTGTGTTAAGGCTAGGGTGAGAGGCTCACCCTCTGTGCTGACTGCATTTAAACAACTCTGCCAGTAAGCAACTCTCCCCATGTGGCTTGGGTGCTTCAATCCCACAACCCTGCTGTGTGCATAAGTGCCTGGTTTCTTCCTGGGCACTGGCAACCAGACAGAGGTATTATTTCACCCAATCTGTATACCCGGGTCCTGTGACTTCCAACTCTTGACCCTAGTGCATGACCCCCATATCCCTGGTATACCCCTCCATCCCACACAGCACACTAGCAGGGGACTGCCTCCTGGTAGCTCAAATTCTACAGGGACAGGGTCACCCACAGCACTCTCTTGCCCTACCCTGGTGAGGTTTGTGTCTCTGGTAACAGGCTGTGTCTAAGACACCAAGGCTTCAGGCCCTCCTGGTCCCTGAGGCCCCTGCATCACCTGCAGCCCATAATGAGCTGACAGCATGTGGGATAGACACAAAACAGCAGCCACTCTGTCACTGCCCCAAGTCCCCAGTGTCCCAAATTGAAATGGTTCTCAGCTCCAGTCCAGACACATCTCTCTGTGACTCAGAAGTGAATCCATGGGGTCAGGTGGAGAGATGCACATTCCTGTCCTGTCCCCAACCCATTCAAACCAACCTCTCCTTTCCCTCACAGTCGCACCCAGCCCCGCCGTACTTCAGACCCACACATGGGCCCAACCACCACCACACATGTACCACCAGGTACCAAACAATGCACATTCTCCTCTAGACCTCATGCCTGAGGACACAATGGTACCATGCCTGTTTTACAGGGGAGAAAATCTATGAGAAAGCTTGGGAACGTACCCTGAGTCACATGGCTTCTAAAGGCAGAGGTCAGTGGACATCCAGATGGGATTCTGTGGCACTGTACTGGTTTGGGTTCAGGAGATGAGATCTCTTGGGGCACCAGACTTAATGAGCATCCCAGGTTCAAGATCGGCAGTGATCAGTCATGAAATCCTCACTCCGTTAGAGGATCCAGGGGTTACAAGATCATTCAGGTC
>NW_008331486.1:3713213-3735972 GCF_000622305.1 Nannospalax galili | reverse complement strand
CACACACACACACACACACACACACAGAGAGAGAGAGAGAGAGAAACACAAACACAAACACACATGCATGCACAATCAACTCCTTCACATGCAGTGGACTCTGGCAGCTACTGTGTTCCACTAGCTGAAGTCTCGTGTCCGGCCCTGATCCTTAATATCTGCACTGTGTCAAAGTAGCCAGACCATGTGGGAGTCAGTGACTGCTCGGACTCCAGAATGAGTCTCCAGTATTACATCTCAATCCCTGCTCACTTCAGGAACTTTGCAAGGTCAGCCCCACACAGTCTCTTGGTCAACCCTGGATGGTGAAGCAGAGGATCAGAGGCTCCTTCACCACCAACAGTGGGGAATCGGGGGAGGCGGACACCCTGAAGCCTTCCCTTCCCCATTGGGTTGGGCCCATTACTGTGCCCTGGCCTTGCCTCTTTGAAGGACATCTTCTTGTGTGTCTGGCAAGGCTGCAAAGGATGCCAGGAAAGGAAAAAATGGAACTGAGGGACTCTGAGGAATCACCACCCACCTTGCCATTTCCTCCTGCCCTATCTGCCAGGGTCTTGCTTAACCCCTTAAGTCTCTGCTTAACTCCCAGGACCCAAAATCAACATCTGGCTTCCTGTTATATATTCCAATTGCTCCTTGGAAATTTTAGGCTAGGGGGTTGTTGGAGTCTACCAGAGTGTCCTGGAGTGAGTCTTCTACTGTGTTTCTCTCTGCAAGGCAGTCCCATGCCACTTGGTATCCCTGGAACACAGTAAGTCTGAAGTAAGTATCTAAGGAATGAATGAGTGAAGAGAGGCCTGACCCCTCCTGTCACAAGACACCCCAGTACTGCATGGGCCAAGGTCTTGGTGAGGTCTGCACCTCTGTGCAGTGACTTTCGGAGTCAGAGGGTGGCTATGTTAATCACTTTTTTTTTAAATTTTGCTATGACAAAATACATGACAGAAGCAACCGAAGGGAAGAAAGGTTTGTTTGGGCTGATGATTAAGGGGGTGCCGCCCATCATGGCAGTGGGCATGCAAGGCTGGCCCTCCTCAGTCCTGGTTCAGGAAGCAGAGAGCAGACAAAGTTGGCGCTTACCTGACTTCCAACCTTTCCCTTTCTGTTCAGCTGGGGACCCCAGTCACCCGCGCTCTCGGGGGATCTTCCTTCCTCAGTTACACCTCTCTCAAAGCATTCTCAGAGAGGCCCTCAGAGGTGACCCTCAGAGTCAAGTTGACATTGAAGATTAATCTTCATGGCAACCCTCAAGCTTGTAACTCTGTTATTTCTTTGTTGTTATTATTGTATTTATATATTTATATAGTTAGTTAGTTAGTTAGTTAGTTAGTTAGTTAGTTAGTTAGTTACAGAGAGTCTGGGGATCAAACTCAGGTTGTCAAGCTTCGCAGCAAGCACACTTTACCTGCAAGATCATCTCGCCAGCCCCTCCTACTATTATTTCTGGTCTCAGTGCTAGTTTATGGTAGAGATCCTTCCCAACACAGACCCTCTGAGGAGCTACATCCTGCTTCCCAAGGGACCAAGGTAACACCCTTCGTTCTCTCAAACCACATTCTCCTGTCCTCAGCTGGCCACTAGGAGATGCTGTGTGTTGAATTGTGTCCCTCAAAAAAACCCATGTATGGAGGTTGGAGAGATGTCTTGGCAGTTAAAGCAGTTGCTGTGCAAGTGTAAGGACTGGAGTTCAGGTGTCCAGAACCCACATACATGCCCAGTGTGTGTGACGGCAGCATGTAATTCTGGACTCAGAAGGCAGAGACAGAGGACCCCAGATTAAACTGGCCAGCAAGACTAGCCATAGCAATGAACTCTGGGTTTGATTGAGACCCTGCTGATTTGAAGGCAATTCCTAACATCAACCTCCAGCTTCCACATGCACTGGCACCCATGTGGACACACATGCAGACATGAATACACACACACACACACACACACACACACACGCACACACAAATGGAAAAAGAAAAAAAGCCATGTTAGGGCTGGGGAGCTCAGCCAGCAAATCGCTTGCCTTGCCAGCATGAGAACATGAGAGATTCCCAGAACCCAAGTGCAGAAAGCTGGATGATGAACACATTAGGAACCCCAATGGTAGGGAGGCAGATGCAAGCAGATCCCTAGGGCTGCTGACCAGCCAGCTTATCTACTCGGTGAGTTCCAGGCCAGTGAGCGATCTGGTCTCAAAAAAACTATGTGAGGTCAAAGAGATGGTTCAGAGGGTAAAGATACTTGCCACACAAGCATGGAGATCTGAGTTCAATCCCCAGAATCTACATAAAGGTAGAAGAGAAAGCTGACTCCACAAGGTGTCCTTTGAACTTCACACGCACACATGGCATACACACACACCCACACACAAATTTGGCACACACACATATAAACACACATGTGCATGCACACCCACATGCACATGTGTGCATGTGGGTGTGTATGCACTAACAATTAAATTTTTCAATCTTTATTTTATGTGTATGAGTGTTTTACATGGGTATAAAAGTGCACCCATGTGTGCAATGCCCACAGAGGCCAGAAGAGGGCATTGAACCACCTGGAACTGGAGTTGGAGATGGTTGCTAGCCACCACATGCATGCTGTGAACCAAACCTGGGTCCTCTGCAAGAGTAGCCAGTACTATTAACTGCTGAGTCATCTCTCCAGGCCAAATTAATTTTTTAAATATTTTATTTATTATTTTTATTTTATGTGTATGCATGTATTACCTGCATATAGGTAAGTACACCCATGTCATGCAATGCCCACGGAGGACAGTAGAGGCTGTTGGATCCCCTGGAACTGGAGTTACGGACAGTTGTTAGCTGCCATGTGGATACTGGGATTAGAACCCAGGTCATCTGCAAGAAGAGTCAGTGTTCTTAACTACTGAACCATCTCTCCAGTCCCCCAAACTATTTTTTTAAGGGTTACAGTTAAGGTTAGGATTGGGGCTGGGTTGAGGTTGACCTTTGGCCTCCATTGTACATGCACAAACATGCACATTAACTTTCACACACATGATGTCTTGTTAAAAGCTAGGCTCAACACTCAGGGGAACTAGCTGAAGCAGCCTCCTATTCAAGGCTAGCCTGATCTAAATAGTGAGTTTGAGTCAGCCTGGGCTACTGAGTGAGACCATCTAAAACAGATAAACAAAGAGCCATACTGTGGTGTTAACACCCAGAATTTGTAAAAGAGATCTGATTTGCAAATAGGGCCTTTGCAGATGTAATTAAGATGAGGTTTTACAAGAAGAGGTGGCCCTTAATCCACCTGGACTGGATCTTTTGAGAGGAGAAAGGAACAAGCAGAGGAGGCAGAGTGGAGTGGTGGAGCTGCAAGTCCAGGGCATGGAAGGTCACAGGCAGCATGAGGAGCTAGAGGGGAGGAGCCCCGCCCCCAGAGCATTCACTCCAGACTTCTGGCCCCCAGAACTGTGAAAGAATAAATTCCTATTGATCTTGGCCACCAGTCTGTTGTTCACCTCCTTTGGGAGGCCCTGGTTGCCTCTGTATGAAGTGGGGGTGTAGATATCTCTCCACAGAACACAAGCTCAGACATCATAGGCAGAGCACCTGCCCCTGAGATGCTCAGCAGGCATTGTTGGTATCACTGAAATGAATCCTTTGGTCCAAGGCTTAAGCCAAGCCTCTCTTCCCAGAAATGTGCCTCTTGGTGACTTCTCTGCTCTCCATAGCTGGCTATTTGGCCAAGGGCTGCCACCTTCACCAAGACTAAGCAGAAGCTGTGACTGGAGAACTGGAGGCCTTTCTAGATAGGATGTCTCCAGAGGGACTCGGGGCCTGCAGGCTGCAGCATTCATCCAGTCCTCCATATACTGCAGTGACCAGCTTCTAGAGTAGCCCAGCTCTCACACGGCCTCTGGAGCTGCTGTGCCATCCCTGTGTTTCCTCCCAGCACCCCGCCGTTCCATGGTGAGGAGCAGTTTGCATACACTCTGCTCCTGGCACAGAACAGAGAATTGCTCTGTATAACTTCTGGCCTGTCACCCACAGAGACAGGAAGCTCTCAGTCTTGGCTTGACACATGAGACACATGAGGAGGCTGGCTGACTCAGTACTGATCAGTAAACAGGCAGCCAAGTCAGCCTATTACCGTCAAGGCCCTTCCCTTTGGCTCTATAATTGATTATTAAACCCCATGTCCCAAAGATTCCACAGCCTCTCAAAACAGCACCACCAGTTAGGGACCAAGTGTTCAAATACATGAACCTACAGGAGACATTCCACATTCAAGCCATAACAGGCTGACACATCATGGCTCTGCGTGTGTGTGTGTGTATACATACATGTACACATACACATGTATACCAGTGTAGGTACACATACAGGTGTGGGTGCGTGTACATGTGCATGCTGCAGTCAGAAGTCAACATTGGGTGTCATCCTCAGGAGCTATCCACCTTGTTTTGCTATACAGGGTCTCTCATTGACCTCGGGCTCATTGATTTAGGCTAAGATGACTGGCCAGCAAGCCCAGGGTCTCCTGTCTGCCCCTCCCCAGTGCTGGGATTACAAGCAGACATAAGCCACCATGCCTAGCTCTTTATATGGGTGCTGGGGATTGAACTCAGGTCATTCTGCTTGCAAGGTAAGAACTTTACCAACTGAGCCATATCCCCGGTCCCAATAATGGTTCTTTGACCCTGCTCCAGGACCCGTTCTCCTGGCTCTGGGTTTGTAGAGACACTCAAGTCTTTGAAAATGTATCTCCTAGAGCTCAAATAGACAGAATGGGTTTGGTTTGCATCTAAAAGGGCAGGCATCTTTGCAGCCCTGGAAAGCAAAGAGAAGGCTAGCCGGTGACTGGCAAAGAATCTACGTCTTGTCTATGTAGCCACACGTACCTGTTTATGTTGTGTTTACGGGGATGCCAGACCTTTCTTATAACTCAATGCTTCCCCAAGGGTGTGGCTATCTGCCTCTGAGGAGGAGTAAAGACTTCATGTGCTCTTTCCAAATATCCCTAGTCCCTACCGTGCCACCAGCCAGCTATATGACCTTTCCCTATGGAAAATGACTATGAGACCTATGGAAAATGACTATGAGACCTCAGGGTCTCATAGTCATTGTGTACAATGTAAGCCTCAGATGCCTGCCTCTTTCACAAAAGGGACTCTGGGACAGGGACAGGGTCTTCAATCTTTCAGCCATGGTTGGGGCTGCTCCACACGTCTGGGAGAAGAGGCAACAGGTAACCTAGTGTGATGGTTGATACTGTCAACCTGACAGGATCTAGAATCACCTAGAGACAAACCTCTGGGCAGGACTGTAAAGGAGTTTCTAGATTGGGTTAATTGGAGTGGGAGGATCCACCCTGAATGTGGGCAACATCATCCCCTGGGCTGGGGGCCAAGGCTGAATAAAAAGGAGAAAGCCAGCTGAGCACCTGCATCTATCTCTCCCTGCTTCCTGACTACGGCTGCAATGTGACTAGCTGACACCTCCCTCCCCCCGCCCCGCCCACTCCTGCCACCATGCCTTCCCCACCATGATGGACTGTACCCTCAAACCGTGATCCAAAATAAACCCCTCCTTAAGTTGCTTTTGTTAGGTATTTTGTCACAGCAACAAGAAAACTAATACACCCAGGTAGAAGCAATCCCTCCCACACCAATGGGATTACCTACCACACACCATTCAAACATCCTCAAGGCCTCTGTCACCCAAAGAACCCTAAGCTCACCCTTCAGAAAATTTGTGAAGCTTTAGGGCCCTGGGGCTGTGGAGGGAGCCCCCTCATATTCCTTCCCCTTGGAGCGTCACCACTGACACCAGGAAGGTTCTACATCCTGACCTTACAGGCCAAAGCAAGACCCAGCAGATAGGAGCCAATTTAACCTAGGACCCACCTCATGGCAGTGAGGCTCTGGGAAGCTCACAGGTCTATCTCCCACCTCATGTTTGGGTAAGCTGAGTCTTAGTCCTCGTACTCAGAGAAGGGACCTTGTCCTCATGCAGGGGATCTGCTTCTCTGCACCTGGCTCTCCCCCCCATCTCTACATTCAGGTACTAGGAGCTTGAGGTCATCTGAAATTTTCAGTTCCATCTGTAACTCTACACTTTGCTGACTCCCCACCTCCTGAAGAACTCTACCAGTCCCTCACCTGGCAGTATCACCCCTCCCTAGACTTTTCCTCCTCCACAGCCTCTCTGCTGTAAACTTCCAGGGCTCTGTGGCCAGCTGCCCCCTCTGGGGACTCTGTGGCTAGTTGTCCTCAGCACTGTATCTGTAACTTCTTTCTCCCAGGCACTCGCACATGGTCTCCTCTGCCCTCCAACCCCCCAATCTGAAAGGCACATCTATCCCTCCGGCCTCAACCCTCTGAGGCTCTGTAGACCCACTATCCCTGTGCCTTCTCCAGGTCACCTGGGATGTCTACATCTCCCTAAACCCAAGGTACTCAATGGAGCTCTTCCCTCCCACTAAAGACAGACAGCACACTCCTTCTCAGTGCGCAGTATCCTCCAGCTTCTAGTTCTTCCTAGATAAACAGCCACAAGAGCTCATATTCACCTGAATATGAAGCCCATTAGCCATTATGCCTGGTCCATCCCTTGCACATCTCAAATCTGACCCCTCTCTTTAGTCCCTGACCATTGTCACAGCCAGATGCAGACTATTCACCTGCCTCTTCATACCAGATATAGATGCCTAGGCAAGGGAGATGGCTCAATTGGTAGTGTTTGCCACACAAGCATTAGGGCCTGAGTTTGACACCCAGCACCCATGTAAAAACCTAGCATAGTAGTGCACACTTGTAATGCCAGTGCTGGGGAGGCAGAGACTAGAAGATCCCGGGGAACCAGAGAGAGACAGATGCTGGTGCTCAGCTGGTTTTCCCTACTGGCCAGCCTGCTTGTCCAGCCATGCTTGCTTCCTGTACAAGCATGAGGACTAGAGTTTGAATCCCAAACACTCATGCAAAAAAGCTGGGCATGGCTGCACACGGCTGTAATCCCAGCATTATGGGGACAGACAGAGGTGGATCCAGAGCTCACCGTCACCAGTCTGGCTGAAGTGGTGAGCTTTTCATTTATTGAGAGACCCTGCCTCAAGACAATAAGGTGGAGAGCAATGGACATGGACCTCCCGTGTCCTGCTCTGGCTTCCACATGCATGCACTACACACACATATGCACAGCACACACAGAAAGATGCAGATGCCTAAGAAGTCCATTCCAGTAAAGAAACCTCATTTGAAGTCTTGCATATGAGAGCAAGGGCCATCCCTGACCTGACTCAAGAGCTCAGGCTAGCCTGACACCCAGATATCAGCTTAGAAAGTGCATCTCATGCCTGGGGCTGGAACAAATTTTCTCTCAACATAAAGAAGGGCATTGAGGACCCCAGTGCTAGCTCATCTCTAAGTCCAAAGAGGCACAGATGACTCAGCCTCTTCCACCAAGATTCTTGTTGTATTTTTCTCAAAGAAAAACAAGTGTGGATGGGGAGAGGGTTAACAGTTTATTCTATTTTTTCTGAGTGATTTTATCACTGTCGTTAGAACATTCATTGAAGTAAGTGAGGAATCCATCATGGGCTGACAGCAGTGTGCAGACTAATGGCTGTTAGATGGTAATAATTTTTAATATGATTTTTATTTCACTTAATTTCATATGTGCTTGACAAAAGGTCCCCAGTCACTAGGGAACAGTGTGAGACTGGGAATATGTTCACAGGAAGGTCTGTGAAACCAGATGCTGGGAGCCTTTCAAAGAAGCAACTTTGCCATTAGGGGAAGGGAAGTCAGGAACTTGGTGGGAGGAGGGAGGAAGCTGGCTTCTGGCACCAGGTCAGTATCACACCCCCAAAGACATGTCATGACACCATGAGTCAGAATTAGGCTCCAGTCAAATGGGCCTGCCGTGTACACAGGCTTATTAAGTACATGCACAGAATGTCTCATTTTGTGAGGACACAATCACACATAATCAGTCACACAGCAGGTTTGCAGAGAAGCACATGGTAAGGGGAAGGAGGAGCAAGAGGAGGAGGAGGGAACCAAACTCAATTGCTTGAGTGAAAACCTGTGCCTAGAAGAGGTCACAGTAAGGACCCACCACAGGAAGCCAGTGCAATCTTGGTTCTACTCCTGCACATCATCAAGGACTTAAAACAGGTTGTGGAGTCCAGGACCATGTTTCTGTAAAGATGAAATATAAAAGAGAAGCTAAAATCAGATGCCCCGAACAACCCTGCAGTTCTCTATGCACTATCCTGCCCCGCACTCCTGTCCCCTAGGCACCACTGTCATAGCATGCTGAGTTCTCATTGGCTCCAAGACAAGACCTTGGGGATACCAGAGAGTCAGCCGAGCCCCAGAGCTCTGCGGCTCCCTCTAGTTGGAGAACAAAGCAGTTCTCAGCATAGCAGGCAATGGCTAGGTATGGCATGCTGTGGCCATAAATATGTCCAGGGGCATCATACTGATGAACTCTTGGCATGCTCTTTCAATCTGAATGCACACACATACTCATGCACACACTCATATACACTCATTCACACACTTACACTCATGTTCACACACACATATACACTTACACATGTACACACACATACACACATGCACAATTCATGCAGGCACACACACAGTCAACGCACATACATAATCATGCACTCACCCATACACACGATCATGTATGAATGCACACACACACACACACACACTCATGCACACACACAGGGTTTCAAACACCCTCTGATCCCTGTCTTCTTGTGTGAAGACCTGCAGAAGGCGATCAGGACCATGGACAGCAGTCGGTCTCTGTCCATGGTGCTGCCTGGGGCCTCTCTTGGATTCCCACAGTTGTCCCCACACACACCCGCCAATTCTACACTCCAACAGAAGGACGCTTCTGTAGAGACCGCATCTCAGCGGTGGGAGTAGGGGTCCAGAGCTCTGATTTAGTAGAAAAGTCTGTATCTTAAGAAACTTTTTAGTAGAGAAGCATCATTCAGAGTCCAGCAACAGCCTCCCTTTTGTTTGCCATTTGGGATTGTATGTCCCCAGACATCTTCCCAGGCTGGGATGCACAATAGGCTGGAAAATATCTCTATGTGTTTATACATCACCACGGTCCTTTCTCCACCACCCAGTGAGGTAGGTGCTATTGTTATCCCCAATCTGAAAATCCTAAGGTCAGAGGTTCACCCAAGTTTCCACTGCAAGACTTGGAGGAGGACCCAACCCATGTCTAGACTGTAAGTCCCAGTGATTATGTCTCCAAGATCCACCATCCCTGCTTCCAAACCCTGGCAAAGAAGAAGCTATCAATGAATGAATGAGTGAATACATGCATGCATGGCCCCAAAGACTTCATCTTGAACTCTTCACTCCCTTGTCTCCTGGCTAGGAGAAGGCTCATCTTCAAACACTGACCTTGAACTTGTTTCTATTGGTAGGACTCCTATCCTCACATCTCCCATGGATCCTGACACAAACCCCAAGTGTCCCTCGGCAGGGCTTGGCCATCTTTAACTTCCCTGGATTCAAGAGAAATTTCTAGGATCTAGTTGCCCATCACCTGGAGCAGCTATTTTTGGTCACACTGCAACAGAGGCCAGCCAGCCCTACCTCTGCAGCTGGATCTGCCGAGTCTGTAAACTGCAGCCATCAGCATCACTCCTGGGGACCACTGGCATCATCTCCCCCTTGGCATTCACAGGGGGCAAAGCTATTTTCTGGGGTGAGGACATGAAGGATATCATTCAGGATTAGAACTTTTGACTCACAGAAGAGAAAGAGAAAGATCCTGAGATCACTCCAGACTCAGGACCTGGATATGTATTGTAGTTCATGATCCACAGTTCCCAGAACCAAGTTCTTACCTGAAAGAAGATGGTGAATAAGAGTCCAGCCTTGTGTCAGCAACAGAACAACAGTAACAAATTGCTGTTAATGTACTCCCTACTTCGAGCCCAGCACTAGGCTAGGAATGAGGCATGCAAGGTTAGCCAAGCAGGGTCCTTGCCCTCAGGAATCCCAAAGATTGACAGAAAAGAAATACAACTAAACAGACAATTTATGCCAGACAATGCTTTGTCAAAGATGACTGAAGAGGAAAGGGGCCGGGGCTTCTCCTGGGCCATGTTAACTGAGAGCCTTCCCCATGACAGGCTTCCCCAGGCCCCACAGGGTTCCGCTCATCAATTGTCCCAGCTCCAGACAGCGCAGCCAGGTAGAAGCAATAAAATCTAGTGAACACTGAAGACACATATGTGAGAGGTAGACTGCTTTTATTCAAATCCCAGTCCTTCTGCTTACTAGCTGTGAGCTTTTGTGCACATTATTAATCTCTCTAGGCCCCAATATCCTCAGCTGTAAAATGGAATAATAAAATCTAACCTATCTCAGGGGGTGTTGTAAGGACTAAATGAGTGGATGATTATAAAGAGCTTAGACCAGGGATTGGCACATAGCTAAAAGCTATAGAAATCCTGGGGTGGGGACAACCGTCTCAGCACAGGAGTCTACCAGAGGCTGGTGCCAAATTGAGGTGGGCAGTCCATGGGATGCCTTTGGGCTTCACACCTGCTTCTGAGTTGCCCGTGCTCACACACCAGGCCAAGGACCCCACTGGAGCCTTGCTCCCCAGAGGCAGAGGTGACCTGTGCCTCTTTCCCCTTCTCCCTCTATATTCATTATTGCAACTGCCATTAACTGGCCCAACCTTATTGAGCACTCACTCACCACACCATTTATGTCTACCATGCCCTCCCCATTTTTTGAGATAGGGTCTCACGTAGCCCAGGCTAGCTTCAAACTTGTGTAGCCACAGATGACACCATACTTTTGATCCTTCTGCCTCCATCTCCCCAGGGCTGAAATTACAGGTTTGTGCTACCATGCCTGGTTTTATGTGGGGCTGGGGATGGGACCATACAAGACTGGGTCCGCTGTACTCTCCCACTCTGGTAACTCAACTTAAAGCTCCCTTCAGCCTTGCACACAGCATGCCCTCTCTTCCATGCCTACCATAGCCACCCTGCATGTATATACACACATATACACATACACACAGCTTTACATGCAAATGGAGGTGGATGTAAATCCCAGCTCTCCCACTTGGATCTGGCATTTGTCCTGATCCCCAGATTTTCTACCTGTACAGTGGAGAAGGGGCTCCATCCTTCAGATCTAGTACATCCAGCCTAGTAATGTGCCCATCCCCAGCCCTCCTAAAGGCAGCTAAGTAGCTAACAGGATGAAAGACTCTAGAAACCTCCAGAATACTACAAGAGCCACTGCCTTTGCCAGGTTCCCTCCTCTGCCCACCTTCTTTTTTCCTTAAGTTTTACTGAGCTAAGAGCCAGGATGATTTAGGGGTTAAATGCAATGTTTCTGAAGTTAAAAGGTGACAGTTCAAGTCTAAACCTGCCCCACATTAGCAAACGTCCCAACCTCAGTGTTCCCAGTTCTAAAATGAAGGGAGTGATGCCTTCCACACCAGGCTCCTCTGGGGACTCGGGAAGATAAAAATGGGAAGTGATTGGGCAGAACAGGTCAGAAGCCCCCCTTTGTCAGCTCTCAGGGGTGAAGGTGAGAAGGCAACGGCTCCACCTGAGAGGCAGTGAGTCTCCAAATCCCCTATCAGACCACTCTGGCCAAGGGGATTCCCTGTGGGTAATGGCTCCTGAGAATTTTGTTTATTTTTAAATATTTATTATCTTTTATCTTATGTGTACGAATGCATTGCCTGCATGTTTGTAAGTGCACCTGTGTCATGCAATGACTGCAGAGGACAGAAGAGGGCATTGTCCCCCTGGAACTGGAGTTATGGAGGTTGTTAGCCACCATGTAGGTGTTGGGACTAGAACCCAGGTCCTCTACTAGAGCAGTCAGTGCTCTTAACCACTGAGCCATCTCTCCAGCCCCACCTGAGCATTTTAAATACACAGTTTCCAAATAGCCCAGCTAGCCCCACCCCATGGGCCAAGAAAAGGAAAGCCTTGAGCCCCTGTGCACCAGCCAGGGCAGGTATGTTCAGAGCCACCTGGGTCAGAGTAGTCAAAAGCAGAAACCTCCCAGTGCCCCTCAGCCCAAGAACAGCACAGTCTGTCCATACAGCAGGTATTCCCGGCAGTGGGAGGGGAGGAAGCCTGGACATACTCTGGATATGGATGAATTTGGAAAACACCAAGCAAGGTCATGTGTGGGACAAGAGCATGCACATGAAATACCCAAGAAGTGTGGGGGCGGGGGACGGCAGGGAGCAGGCGAGTGGTTGCCAGAGGCTGAGGAGGGGGGAAGGGCTTCCCAGGTAAGGGGTCTGCTAGGGACTAAAGTTGGAACTGATAGTGGTGCTGAGTACATGCCCTGTTGATCTACTAGGAAACACTGCACTGAGTACCATGGAGGGGTCAATTTAATGGCATGGGAATCACATCTAAATGAAAGAAAAGACTTCAGTTGAGTGTGAGCAACAGGCAGGACCCCGAAGTCCTCCTTCAGTAGCCCAGGGAACCCTCCCATGCCCCAAGAAACTGGGCGCCCCTCAGAGCAAATGTCTACAAGCCCTGAGCCACCACAGAGAGCCAGCTAGTAGGCTAGCCCAGGACCCTGCGTACCCAAAAGTACCAAAGGCATGGTTAATGCAGGGCCCGAGAGTCACACAGACTCACACTGGCATGCTAATTTCACCACTTGCAGCCTCATGCCTGTCCTTTAACCTGAGTCTGGACTTCGCACCCAGAAGGCAGTGAGTGGCGTTACCTTACCAGGTTCCAGCCATCAGGTGTGGTGGCACATGCCTGCAATCCCAGCACTTGGGAGATAGAGGCAGGAGAGTCAGTGTTTGGTGCCATCTTTGTCTATATAGTAAACTTGAGGCTAACCTGGGCTACATGACACCCTGTCTTCAAAATTCAAAAGAAAAAAAGAATATTATGTAAGATCCTTGGGCAAGATGTTTGGTGCTGCAGTGAATGGTCTCTGAGAGCATCCAGCTCAGTAAGGCCACCACCAGCCCTAACTGACAAGAACAACTATCCTGGGGATGTTTCTGGAGAGTCACTTGGAATTTTGGGGCCCACTGGGAGGCTGTAGCAGACCGGCTGTGAGGCTGATGACCTGGCTGGATATGGAGGAGTCCTGTCCCCTCCCAGGTTCTTGCTGGTGAATCCATGGGTAGAGCTTGGCTAAGGAGCCCAAAAGGAAGAAGAGTCTGGAACCCCAGGATCACAGAGAATGCTGAGATGGAGGCAGAAAGATGGGAACCACAAGGAAGGGTTAGGGGTCAGCTTCCCCAGGCAGATGGAGAACAGTCAAACAGGCCGAAGGTGGAGAACTGGTCCAGGAGCAGTCCTGCAAGAAGCCAGCTCAGGAAGAGGGACACAGAAGTTGCTGGAAGAGACACAGCCAGGGAGGCTGGAGCTAGACTAGGAAGGATACAGAAGTCACCCAGAGAAGGGAAGCCAAGGATGCCTTGAGAGAGGAGGAAGGATGCTGTTAGTAACAGTAATGCATCTCCCTCAGTGAGCACCTGGTTTTACTCAGTGGTCGAGGGAGCTGAAGGAAGGGGTGAGTCCTGCTTGGTGAAGAGACAGGGTGTGGCCAAAGGAGGGATGTGAAAGGGCAGAAGACTCAAATGTGATGGTTAACAGAGATCAACATGACAGGATCTAGAATCGCCCAGGAGACAAACCTCTGGGCATGACTGTGAGGAAGTTTCTCCATCAGGTGAACTGAGGAGGGAAGACCCACCCTAAATGTGGGTGGCAACATCTTATGGCCCAAAGTCCTGGACTGAATAAAAAGGAAAAACTGAGCTGAACACCAGCATTCATCTCTCTCTGCTTCCTGACTGTGGATGCGATGTGAGCAGCAGCCTCGGGCTCCTGCCAGTGTGCCTTCCCCATCAGGATGCACTATGCCCTCAAACTGTGTACCCAAATAAAACCCTTCCTTTTTTAAGTTGCTATTTTGTCACAGCAGCAAGACAAAATGCTTAATACAATGACCACAGGACAGGACCCACTGGAGCCTCAGTGATGGTTGGTCAGAGCTAGCTCCTTCTTCCTGAAAGATCCCACAACATTCCCTCCATCCATCCTCAGGTGCAAGCCACCAGCGATGACCCTGGGCTGTCTCTCCATAACATACAAGCAACCTGGGGACTCAGCATGCTCTGGTGTATTTCCGTAACACCACAGCCTGGGATACAGGGAAGGGTAGAATTCATAAGACAGGCAGATAGATGCATCTAGATAGACAAGCAGGCCAGCAGACAGACAAGCCAACAAGCAACTGCAAGAAACAGACCCAGGGACAGGCAGGCAAAGCCACTGCGATGTCTGCTCTTCCCCCTCTGTGTCTCCCACCCCCATGTCTGCCACCTCCAGGCCCAGAGCACAGATTTATCTCCAAACGCTGCCACAATTCCACTATTGGATTTGTAATCACCGGCTCCAATGTTCACGGGATAAATATACTAACAAACTAATTGTTTGTTAGCTCTGAGGTTCCAGCAATCAACACGTCCAGTGTGAGATATGGGCCACTTGCCGGTTGGAGTCTAGGTTATCCCAAGGCCCCAGGGCCTGCACCATGGGTGCACCATAATCCCCAGGCCAGGTGCTGGCCCAGTGTGCAGAACACCCGTGCATAGGCGGTGGGGGCAGGTGACTCCCCCACATACTGGCACATAGCCGTGGCTGCCCCTGCCTGAGCCTCGTCAGTAGCAGACATAAACTAACTCGGTTCCTGGGGACCCCAGAGGAACAGCAGAAACTGTTTGGTAGAGAATTATAGCTGTGGGTGAAATTAGATGTACTCTGAGCCCCAAGGCTGAGAGAAATAAAAAGCATTTTAAATGGAGTGTAGAATTCATATTCCTCAGTCACCTTCCAATAAATAAATCTTGTACCATTTTTTTTCTGTAAACAGTGGTTACATGCAGCTTCTATTGTCTCCACATTCAATATGCCAATGGGTCAGGACTGGCAGGGCCAGTGCTGGGGTAGGAGGGAAAAAACTGAGGGATGCCTGAGATTTGGGGAACCCATGACCTGGTGGCTTACCAGGAGGTGCCCCAACTTTACCAACTATACGGAAGCGTCAGGAGGATTCTAGACTCATAGCCAACGCCCCTCGGATATTTCCAAGGCAAGATGCTCAGAAGTCCCAACCTCCAAAATGTGCAGGATCCAGCACATCTCCATTTCTCTGAGTCCCTCTCACCCCAGTGAGAAATGAGGGCTGAGGACTGCAGGCAATGTTCACGGCAACTTCCATCTTTTCTAGCTTTCTTTTCAAACGCTTTTGCCTGCCTCTTGCAAAACTGACACCTCCTCCTGCTAAAGATACAGAAAACACAGAGAAAATCCACAAAGAAGAAACATGCCACCAGTGACCATAATACCCTGGAAAAAAACCACCGCGGCAGACATGTTGGTATTTCTCCTTCTGAAAAAAAATTTTGTTTTGGTATGGATACTCACGTCAGTAAATACACATTTTACAAAACAGAAATAAACCCTGCATTTAAGTAACCAACGTGTGCCAGGTACTGTCTTAGGCATTTTGAATAAATGATGTCTGAATTTTATCATGACCCTGGGAAGCGGGGATTAGTGGTAAATCTCACCGGGAAACTGTGGTAAGCCCCCTACCTCGAGAAGCAGGAATCACAGTCAGCCTTCAAGGAAGGGAGGGAATCTTCCAAGGTCATGAGGGTCACTGGCAGCAGAGACACTACACACACTGAGGACATGTGACTCTGGGAGCACCCCCCACTCCTGCACTGCCCCCCTAAGCTGGACCTCAGTGGACAGCCTCACCAGCCTCACCCCAGCCCAGGGCAGACAGGTCCAGACTCCTGTCCACTGAGCGCATCTTTTCTCCCATTTGTATCAGCCATTGCAGGAACAGTCCATCGCTCCTGCTCTAAAATCGAGGTGCCTGCAGCTTCCTTGCACTCATAAGCTAGGAGGCAGCAGAGAGAACAGAGGCTTGAGCTTGGACAGACATGGCTTCGGGCATGCTCGGCTTCTCACTAGCTGGGCACCCTCAGGGAGGTCACCAGCCCTCTCTGGGTTTCATTTCATACTGTTCAGCATAAACATGAAGGTAAGTCCACACAGGACACTGATAAAAGAGCAAACAAGGCTGATCCCTAGAGCACCAAGCATCCTATCTGCACATGTTTGTACTAAAAACTAGACATCCGGGGGTTAGGAGGTGGCTCAGGGGTGGAACGCTTGTCTAGCACACAGTATATACAAGAGTGTCTCTGGATTCCATTTCCAGCCCCTCAAAGAAATAAAGAAGATGCACAAAATATCTTTAAAAGAAAAAAGCCACAACACTAAAAGCAGGACCCTGGAACAGGTGTCCCTTGCTCTCCCTTCCCCAGCTCCTGCTCCTGCCTCCCACATATGCCCATTTTACAGACTACCAGGGAGGGCCATTGAGGCAGGCAGTGGCTAAGTCCTGGAAAATAAAGAAAAGGGAAAGAAACTACCTTTTGGCAAGGCTCCTCAGCCCTGCCTTTCTGGGGCCAGGCACCCTCAAGGGCTCATCGATCTGTGAACCTAATGCTTCCTCTTAAGGGGTGAAATGAGGTCCAGACATATCTTCTATGAATATATGGGACCCCACCAAGGTGGAGGGAGGAGAGGCCCAACTTGCTCCTCAAATTGCCCCTGGTAACTCCCTCCTAGTGGCTTTTGGACATGGCAGCCCAAGGGGCTTCTGGGGAAAAAGGCATGAGTTGGCAGTGGTTGGGAAAGAGGGCTGAGTCAGGGAAGAATTCAGAGACCACAGGATCATGATCCAGGATGCTGACTGGCTCTTATGGGTCTCTGGGCTGCTGTCTTGCTGTCTATGGACCTCAGCTTGGCCTCCTAAGAAATGGAGATAATGAGGCTCACACCTATGGGGCGAATGCTCAAGGAACCAGTGACTGGCTCCACTCTGCACCCACAGTGGTAGCTCACTTGGGGGTGGCCAGGCTCCCCTGTTGCCGGGGTCCTTGGTCATTTATTTTTGGTTAATTAAATGGTAAGATTTTCATATCTGATTATTTACTGCCAGCCGGCATCATTACCAGCTCCTCCATAAATCACAGTGGGGAGCCGGGCTCTAGTACACCCTCCTCCATCCTCTCCCCCAGCAGAGCCTTGGAGGGGCCTAGAGGGGTGAGGTTATGACATTCCTATTCTGGAGGCCCCCACACAGACCTCCCTTGACCCCAGCTTGGCCCCATGCTCTACACCATCAGGATCATAGCCATAGCTCCGAACCAGAGTTCCCAGAAGGACAGATCGTTACAAACCACCAGCCCAGAAGCAGCCTCCCCTGAACCCCACATTCCTACCCCATGTCATAGACTGTAGGAGCCCACATTTCACTGTCCTAACCAGAGCCATGCTGATGGACCTAATGAGGAACTGGCCAAGTGCCTTGCCAGAGTCCTACAGCTGGTCTGAGTGCCACGAGGATTCAAATTCAGTCGCTTGGCTCTGAGGACTGTGCCCCAAGCCTTCTTTCTTGGTGGGTAGGAAAGCATAGGCTTTGGGGTCAGTCAGACTGGAATCTAATTCTAGTTGCAACGTCCACAAGCTGTATGACCGTGAGCTAGGTTTCCATTCTTTGTGCCTCCATTTTCCCAGGGGTACAGTAATGTCTCCCTGTCAAGAGCCAGGACATCAGAGTCAGACTTCATTCCACTCTGGGCATGTGCTGTAACCTTGATGAGACAGGGGGATCCCACAGTGACCAAGAAAGGGGTTGACCCCACCATCATATTTAGCGATGCCCAGGAAGATGTAGCATATGGAAGCTGGGGATCTCAGGGGACTACCACTGACTGGGCCTGCAACATCCCTAGTTGGTCTCAGACTCTGTGCTGCATGACCACCACTACTGCAGAGCTGAGACCAGCCCCAAATTGAGCCATGGATGCCTCTGTCCCATGTCCATCCAGGGAAGAGAGGACTCTGGAAAACCCCAAGGGACCAGACCACCACAGAGGGCCTCAGATCCAGCCTTTACTATTGGACAGAAGGGGGACCAGACCACCAAGACAACAAAGGAAACTTTCCTCTTCATGTGATGAGGACACCAGGAAACAGCTGAGAACACACATGGTGTGAACACACTGGTCCAGAATTCACGCCCTAGGTCTATGGATGAGCTCCACCCTCAGCCCTAGCACCCAGCCAGAAGTAGATGTGCTAGATGGCTGAATGATGGATGGATGGATGGATGGATGGATGGATGGATGGATGGATGGATGGACAAATGGACATATGGCTGAGTGATTGAACAAATGACTGAAAGATTGAATGGGTGAATGGATAGATGATGAAAGGATGGATAGATGGATGGATGAATGGATACACGGATGGATGGATGGATGGATACACGGATGGATGGATGGATGGATGGATGGATGGATGGATGGATGGATACACGGATGGATGGATGGATATGGATGGATGGATACACGGATGGATGGATGGATATGGATGGATGGATGGATGGATGGATGGATGGATGGATGGATGGGTGGATGGATGGATGGACAGGTGGATGGATGAATAAAGGAGGGATAGCGGGATGAATGGATGGACAGATGAATGAATGGATTAAAAGTGGATGAATGAAAGACAAAATAATGGGGTGAATGAATGACTAGAATGGTGGAGCAAAAGCATACACAAATCATTGAATGAACCAATGAATGATTGATTGAACACATTGAAAAACATAAGAACCAAGGATTAAGCTGAGTGTAACAGTCCATATCTGTCATTTCAGCACTCAGGAGGCAGAGGCAAGCGGATCATGTGTATGAGGCCAGCCTGGGCTAACACAGCAAAACCCTGTCTCAAAAAAATTTTTTTAAACAGTAGAATGGGAGAAAAGGATAGAGAGAGGAGTAAAGGAAGTGAGGGAGCCATCACGGTGGCTCTGGCGCTCAGAGAGCAGCATTGGCTAGCAGCGTGGAAAGCAGACTGGGGAGGCAGGCAGCTTCACCAAGCACCAGGCAAGTCTTTAACTATTACATTAAACATCTGCTTTGCCTTTCACAGATCGGATAGTTTCACCCCTGAGATATCTGATTTTATTACCTTCCAGGGAGAGGGCCAAGCAAGTGTTCTTATTGATTTGCACATTAAATATATTAGTAATAAAACAACATCTCCGTAAACCAATTGTAAAATCAATATTAATTGGTACCAAAATATCACAAGTAGTTGAATTACAATTAAGGGAGGGGTTAGTTCTGCCTCAGGGCACAGGGTCTAGAGGTCCCAGAAGGGAGAGGGATTGGGGGATCAGATTTCAGAGCCTGGAAGACCTGGGTTCTCCTCTATGAGCCTCAGTTTCCTCATCTGAAAAATGGAGTCAATTGTTTTTGCAGCCAGTTATGTGAGTGGTTGGACCAGTTCAGTGCTGATCCCACCTGATGCTACAGCGGCAGAAGTCACCTTCATTATTGCTCCCTGTCATAGGTAAGAAAACTGAGACTTAGAGAGAAGGGGCTATCCCAAGCACATAGTCAGCAGGCTGGGGCTTGAACTTGAACCAAGAGCTACCTGACTCCAGACCAGGGAACAATGCTAAAGAAGGTGGCAACAGCGCAGCTGCAGACATAACTGGGGTCCTGCTGTCATATCCTCGGCACCAAAAGCTGCAAGTAGGTGGGAGGTGGCCACCTGGGCCCAGGGTTTGCCCTCCACCACTGGTTATTCACAATCCTTCTGGCAGCTCAGGGATGTAGGGCTTTCCTTTGGAGATGACCACAGAGGTAAAGAGTAGTTGTATATACTTGTTGATGAGGGGGCCTGGCTCCCTGCTAGAAACTTCACCTGTATTTTCTAATTTACTGCACTGCATAGCACAGGGTTCCATTCTCAAGCTCTGGTCACCAGCTCAGTTTAAATCTCAGCTCTACCACTGTTCATGATGGACTGTATTTGTCATGCTGCACGACAAACCATCCGGAAGCTATGTGGTAACTGATAGCAATAAACAGATTGGCACACTCTCATGACTGCAGGTTGTCTGTGGTTTGGCTGATCTAGGCCACAGTTTGCTTCAGGTTGAGGGTCAGGGTCAAGGCTGCCCACCCACCACAGGTCTTATCTCATTCTGGGCCACCCAGGGCAGCCTCCCACCAAAGTAACAGAAGAGCAAAAGCCAGGGAAACCACACAGCAGAGGGAGGAGCAAGCCTCATGGCCATCGACACTGCACAGGCCAGAGCAAGTTCTTGGCCAAGGTCAACATCAAGGATTGGAGGAAATCCTCTGTGGTGGGAGTCATAAAGATTGATTGGACAGGTGTCCACATAACCACAGTGACCTTGGCCTCTGTTGGCTCCTTTATAAAATGGGACCTAGTATAGGGGCTGGTCTGAGTGCAGGACCACTCAAGGTCTAGCCTTGGCTTACTAGAGCCTCTTGCTTCTATGATTTCCTCTTCCAGCTGTTACCAACACATTGGCAGCCTCGTGGGACAGGGAACTGGATGGCCTGGTCCTTCATGGGACAGGGAACTGGATGGACAGGGAATTGGATGGCCTGGTCCCCAAGACATACTATAAACTCTTCTTCATATCCAGAGTTCACTCCATAATGCTCATATGAACCCCTCCTCCCAGCAATTCTCACAGACTAGGCCAGCATCTTTCAGTCTCCCCAGATTCATAGTGGGTCCCCTCAGCTGCCTGCATAACCCTGCTTGGCTGTACCCAGGCAGCCATCACAGTGTGCAATGAACACAGCTCCTCACACCCTGAAATGAGAATGCAGCAGGGCGGGCTTTGGGCAGGCCCACAAAATGGCAGCCTTGCATTGGTTTGGATAAGTGTTTCCAAAGGCACATGTGGCAGAGGCCTGGGCCCTTGGCTCTAATCATGACTGGGAGGTAATAAATGTGTAAGATCCAACCTGTGAAGTTCTAAGTCATTGGGTCATACCCTCAAAAAGGACTATGGGCCAAGGTCAACATCAGGGATAGAAGAAAATATGTCCCATCTGTGGTGTAGCTACATCCCCTCTCTCTCTTTCCACCCCCCCCATGCTGCTCCCTCTTACCCAGAGTCCTTGACTTTGTAGCCTTTCCCAAAGGCAGACAAACAAGCTCCCCACAAACTTCAAGGAAAGGCCAGTTTGCCAAAGCCTGACTAGGGAGGGGCTCATCACTCAGCCATGAAACAGCTCAGGTGGGGGTCCCCAGAGATGTGGGCAATGTCTGACTTTATAGGGCCTGTAGACCCCCTCTAGGGGTTGTCATGAGAAGACTATACACTCAACAGGCACCCGTTTCTCTGAGGAACAGGATGGATGGTCAGCACCAAGAACTGCTGAGATACTTATGCCCCAAACAGCCCTGGGCTCACCCACCACAGCAAGGTACCAAGGCCAACACCAGGGTCCATGCTGAGGAGCCAGGGAAGGAGTCAGGACTTCTGTGCTTTTGTTTATCTATCCACAGACATCCGTTTACTCTGCTGGCAGTCCATAAGAGAGAGGGCAGGTCACATGGAGGAGGAGGAAGGGGCCACAGGAGGCACCTAGAATTTCTGAGCTGTGAGAAGAAGAAAGAACTTCACTTGTAAACAGAGCTTTGCTGAGCTCCAGCTGCAGCCCGAGGCCTCCCTCCCTCTCCCCTCTTCTGGCTGAAGAACACCCCAACCTAGCCTAGAGTCCAGAGTCCCCCAGTCCAGCACCAGGGAACGAGGGTTTTCTATAAAACCAAGTGGGGATCGGACCTGTCCATTGCTCTCATGCTTCTTATGCTTCTCATACGCACACACGTATACACCTATGCATGTGGAAACAAATGTGTATTCTCCCACATGTGCAAGATTCTACACTTGGGTGACTGGATTGTTCACTGTGTATATGCACAAGCACAGCCCATGTACATGTGTGTCTGTGTCTACACGGAATGGCCCTCAATGCTATGGTTTGCTATAAGTTATTATTTTTACTGTATTTTTCCTTTCAGATCTCCTGGCACCTCTTCCTGGGCTTTATTTAAAAATCCCAGGGCCAAGGAGCTGGGTAAAGGTGCTTGCCACCAGCTCTGACAACCTGAGTTCAATCACTGGGACCTGCATGGTAGAAGGACAGAATCGGCTACTGAGGGTTGTCCTCTGACCTCTGCTGTTGCATGTGTGTGCGTGCACATACAGATAAATGAATACATATACTTAAAATATATTTAAAATCTACCCCTCTAGGATCCAACTATTCCCAAAAACAGGGCCCCAGGACCCCCTCCTCCCTCCTCCACATACCACATGGGTAGGGACAAGGTCAGAGACGAGGGGATCCTTAAGGCCCATCTGACCCCAACCTGCCCAGCTGGGGCAGCTGTTCAGAATATGCCCAGACACAGCATTCTGCAGAGCTAAGAGGGTTAGCTTTCAGAACAGTTAGCACCGACATCTGCCTCAGCACCCATGCTGATTTTGTATAATTAAAACAAGGCTCTAGAATCCCACTGGACACTCTTTTAAAATGACTCATTTTCGGCATTATTTACAACGAGGGGATGGTGAGCGGAAAGCACTCTCACCCCTCTGGTCGCTCCCAAGGAGAGACCTAAAGCCTCCATCACCAGCTAGGCCTAAGGAGGAGGGGAGATTCAGACCTCAGGACCTGTCGTGGGCCTGAAGCACTTGAGTGACACCATGATTCACTTCCTCATCTTACGGAGTGGGTTGCTGAGGATGTGAGAGAGGTGGACCCTACCTACTGACTCTGGCCTCTGGCCTCCATGG
>NW_008331486.1:3690713-3708213 GCF_000622305.1 Nannospalax galili | reverse complement strand
GGGTAAGATATGAAGATCCAGGCTTCCGGGTGGCCAGCCCTCCTGTAGCCAGGACTCTGGGGCTGGTAGGAGCAGAATGGGCTCTGGGCAGCAACAGGAAAGGGGGTAAACCCCAGCAGTTGTGTCTCCACCTTGCAGCATGGCAGATCTGGAAGGCTCCCAGGCTGGGTCACTTTGGATTCTTGTCCTCGCCCGTAAAAGTATTCCTTATCATTAAGTCACCTGCCTAAGTCCCACAGTAGACAGATAGAGATGGCAGAATAGGTTTTGAACTCGGGTCTGAGAAACTCCAGACCTTTTGTCTGCTTCATAGTAGGATGCTGTGAGAGGCAAAGGGATGTGGATCAGCATCCCACTGAGAATGGTGGTGTCCGCCTGGGGACTGGGTGGCTTCGTCACGGCCAGCAGTCCCAAGGAGACCTGGAAGGCAGGTTCAAATCCTAGCTCCAAGACTTAGAAGCTGTGTGGCCTTGGGCATAGCCCTTCACCTCTCTGCACATCTCCTGTCAAGATGAGACTGTATGCTCCTTCCCAAGGCCCCTCTGGGGTTGTGTGGCCCAGGGCATCCAGCCAGGTACTCACAGGCCGATGTTAACACAATTTAGAGTGTTTAGACCTACCGTCCTGAGATTGAGAGCCTAGGGTCGGTGCTCAGCAACAGACTCTCTTGAACAGCTGGGTGTGGATCTGCAGCATCTGCCAATTAACCTGGTATAAAGTCTCCTCCATGACTGACTGCAAGCTACCCATAAAATCCCTGAGAGGTGTGTCTCCTGCCCTGTGCCCCAGCCTCCATTGCCCTGAGGAGGCAGGTATAGCGGCCCCAAGGTAGCCCAACTGGACCTCACTGCTGAAGGGCTGCTTCCTGTCTAAACTGTCCCTACTGGTCCTCAACTTCCCACCTGAGCAATGAACTAAGGGGTTTTAGGCAGAAGCAGGTCCCCTGAGGTGCCCCAGATCTGTCCCAAATGTGGTGACATCTTTATTTTCATCTCCATCTGGGACAGAAGAGGGCAATGGACTGTCAGAGGAAAGCCCTCTTGTTGGTCCACCCCACCCCCAGCCCAGCTGGGAGCTACTGGTGACGGCAGGGTCACCTTGGGGAGAGTTATTGGGGCTCAGAAGAAGCAGGAAGATATTATACTCTGCAGGCTGCTGCCGAGGATAGTAATCTGGACAGACAAGGAATCAATGGGAATTTCTATTTAGGGAGGAAATCAATAGGAATTTCAAGGTAGGAAAGGGGGGAATTACCGTTAATTGGAGTGTTCATCCAGCTAGCCCTCAGGTGAGGCCAGGGCTTACCAGACCTTGGAGGGAGAGTCAGATGGCCCATCCTGCCCTGGCTCTGACCAGTCACCTTGAGCTGGGACAGAGACCCTCAACTCCAGAAACCTTTGTTGCAGGATTGAGCAGACCAGGACGGGAGTAGGGGATGCTGGAACTCAGGTGCACGGCACCATTTCCTTAGCAGGCAGGTGGGGACAATAGGGGCACCTGCCTCACCAGTGAGGGTTAAACTCCTGCATGTAAGGTCACAGGAGAGGTGCCAAGCCCTGTCCCAAGGATGTTGCAGATTTAATCCATGTTGGAAGCCACAGGGCAGGTACTGTTACCTCCATTACAGAGGAAAGTGAGGTACAAAGGTTGGTCCACTTGCTCAAGGTCACATAGCCAGGAATCATTCAAGCTTAGGTTTTGGTACCAAAACCTGGACTCTAAGTACAGTGCTCTGGACCCCATGGCTGGTGTCAGTCCTGCTAGAGGAGCCCCAAGCAGTCCACATCCCACCCCAAGGAAATTTGGTGGGTGGAAGAGACTGGTAGCCTCTAGGCCCTGCCCTAGAGAGAAAAGGTAAGTCTCAGCCACAGGAGGTGGGCTCTGGGACTGACAATCCCCTACACGCTCACAGACATCCCCTAAGAAAAAGCTGCTCTCGGGAGGTCCAGGACCCCCAGATTCCTAACAGACCCCCTAGAGGGGAGATCTGACTGCTCATAGTGCCTGAAAAAATGGAGGGGATACCCTCCGCAAGAACGGAGGTCTACACCCCACTTGCTGCTCAAGGCCTTTGGGGAGCTTTAACATGGGCCCCCAGGAAGAGATCTCCCTGTAAGGGAGGACTGTGCCCTGCTGAGTTCTGGGGTTTTTCTGTGGACTAGGGTAATGTCACCCCAGAAGTAGAGCTGGGGGTGAAGGGAAGAGAGGGCCAGCACCCTACTCTCCAGAAGTGGGTCCCTTCTGTAATTCTGAAGCAGGACATTGATGTGATGAGTGTTAGGCACTAAGAAGGGTTTGAAGGGAAGTGGTGGGGACAGTCCACTGAGCCCCAACTGTGAGAAAGGACAAAGAGGAGGGGGGCCCCCAACCTCTGAGACCCTCCCTCTGCCTCTCCCTTAACTTGATGTTACAGATGAGGAAAATGAGGACACAGGGAGGGACAGCCCCCAGGCCACCAGTAAGTGTGGGCAGCAAGGCCAGAACTCTCTGTGTTCCCCAGCCCACACCCCATTCCTGGGCCAGAGGGCACAGGAGACCAGGCTTCAGAGGATGTGGTCTCCAAGGACCCACGGGTGACAGGAAGGAGGGGAGGCCCAAGAATAGGGGAAGAGAGTCTGGGGTGGGGCTGGGCAGAGGGGCTGCTCCTCAGCACTGTTTTGGGATTGGGGATTCAGGTCTCTGGTACCTCTGGAGTCTTGGATGGAGCAGGGAAACTGAGGCAAGTTTCTCTTATAGGAAAAGCCAAGGCAAGTCAGGCATGGTGGCACACACCTTTAATCCCAACACTTGGGAGGCAGAGGCAGGCACATCCCTGTGAGATCAAGGCCAGCCTGGTCTACATAGTGAATTTCAGGCCAGTTGGGGCTATAGGGAGACCCTATCTCAACAAAACAAAAAATGATCAAGGCAAGCCAGATGTGGTGGCAAATGCCTTCAAGCCCAGCATTCAGGAGGCAGAGGCAGGTAGATCTCTGTGAGTTTGAAGCCAGCCTGGTCTATATAGAGTTCTGGGCAAGCTAGGGCTATAGGGAGACCCTGTCTCAAAAAACAAAAACAAAGAAATAAAAACCAAAAATGTTTGGGGATGAAGAGATGGCTCAGTGGTCAAGAAATTGACTGCTCTCAGAAAAGGACATGAGTTCAGTTCCCAGCACCCACACGGCAGCTAACAACTTCCAGTTCCAGGGGATCTGACACCCTCTACTGGCCTCCATTGCATCCATGTGGTGCACTTCCAAACATACAAGCCAAATACTCGTACACATAAAATACATGAAATATTTTTAAAAGAATAGTCAGAGCTGGAAAGATGGCTCAGTCGTTAAGAGCACTGACTGTTCTCAGAGAGGACCTGGATTTGATTCCCAGCACCCACATAGCAGCTAACAACAATCTGTAACTCCAGTTCCAGGCGACCCAGTGCCTTCTTCTGGCCCCTTGAGGCATTGCACGACATGGATGCACTTACATACAGGCAGAAATACACTCATACACATAAAATAAAAATAACAAAATATTTCAAAAACAATAGTCAAGGAAAATCCCAGATTGCTGAAGTCCCTAATTCCCTAATTCCAGCCTAAACCTTCAGTGGCACCCAGGACAGAGGGGCAGTGTCAGCGATGTGGTCCATATGAGATTAGATTCTGTTCAGCTGGGCCCAGATAAGGGGCTTGTCTCCTCAGAGCCTCAGTTTCGTGTCTGTGAAATGGGACTCAGTCCTTGCACAGAACATCTCTAAAGGGCATCTGCTGAAGGGGTGACTAGGTTTCTGGGTACACAGACAAATGGCTGGATGGACACACAGATGAGTATGGCTGGGCAGATGAAAAAATGATCTCACCTTACCCTGTCTGGCCAGCCTCACTGACCTCTCAGCTTTCAAATCCAACACCAAGAGACAGACAAAGATGCCCTGGCTGAGGATCCAGTCAGGGGACGCCAGTCCCTCCATACTATTAGGTCACCTGTGCTAGGCACCAGGCCCCTCCCCCTCCCCCTGCCCCCAGAACACAGCCCAACCCACAGGTGTGCATCTTGGCTTCACAGGGGAGGAAACTGAGACCAGGCTGGAAGCCACATGTCCACGGTCCCCTGTGTAGCCCTGGTGTGCCCCCATACTACCCTACCTGGATGTCCAGTTGTCCTGGCCTCAAGGGTGTGGGAAATCCATCCACTTCCTCCGCCCCTCCCTCCCCACCGGCCAGCCCTGTGTCCCTGCGCATGCCTAGGCCAGGGGGCTTAGCAGGCTCAGCTGGAGCTGAAGGTTATTGGAATTCCCCGGCCATCTCATTACTTCCACAGCAGGGTCAGCAGCTTTTACAGGCCCCATAAAACATTGCTCCTGGTCACTTCAGCACACCTCGTGCAGAGGCAGCCTGTCCCTCCCTGGCTAGGACAAGCCTCTTAACGAACTAATCTCCCAGACTCATAAACCCCCAGAAATGTCACGGGTGGCCTGTGCCCCTAAAGATAATTACAGGGCAAAGCCTGGCCCTGCAAGTTAGTATGGGTAGGCGGAATCTACTTCACAGAAGTCCCAGGGCTCATGTGGCCTTGCTGGGCCCAGGAGCAAGTTGGTGTGCACTTTGAACCTGTCATCCTGTGAGTCTTCACACAAGCCTACCCAGCACACACCATGAGCTCCATGCCACATATGGAATAGAGGTTGGGGAGGTGGGCAGCAGAGCTGGAGTTTGAATCCTGAGCCAGGCTCCTCAGGGCCCCCTACTCCACTCTAAGCTGTACTCCCCAACTTTAGCAAGGAACCCTAGTGCTCCTCCAGCAGCCCCTGCTGGGGTGCATATAGGAGCCAACAATCACCCCAATGAAATGTATTCGAGCAAGATTCTTGTTGGCCAGCAGGCCCATCTGCACATGGCACAGTCCCACCTGTCTCTGAAGATGTCCCAGTGTTTCTGGGAGTCCCTTGAAGGTGTGTGTCTCATGGCCTCAGATGTCCACTAAGGTCCCCTGTTGATCACTGACAACACAAGCCTCCCACTGCCTCTAAGACTCACCCTCACCTCTGGCCCACTGTGCAGGGCTATCCCCAGCCCCACACCCCAGGCACAGAACCCAGGTCAGAGCAAGCATCATCTTGCGCCCTCAGCTGGGAGCTGGAGGGTTGATCATGCTGGTCTGGTTGGGGTTAGGACTCCGCATTTTAGTAACTGTGTTAGCCTCCGTGAGCCTTCCTTCTTCCCTATAATGTGGGAGGGGCCATGAGGAGCCAGAGAAAGGGCACAGCACACCTTTGGACCTGGAGCCTGCATCACAGTGCCCTGGATCCTCCTAGACCCCCCTACAAGGGATGGCCTCAGGCCTCTCTCTTTGCCCTACAACTGCCACCCACCCTGCCAGATGTGTGTCATACCACCCTATAAGTACAATCCCCCTACTCCACTGTTGACCAGGCTTGGCAAGAAGAGGAAGAGAAGGAGGAGAAGGAAGGGGAGGGGGAGGAGGTTGGGTGGGGAGAAAGGGCTGGCCCTTGAGTTCCACCTGAGGTTCTAAAGCCTTCTGTGCTGGAGAGTTTCAGCTGTTAAGCTGACACACCTGGGAAGAGAAAACCTCAATGCGGCATTTCCTCTATGGAATTGACCTGTGGGCACATCTGTGAGGCATTTTCTTGACTGTTGAGTGATGTGGGAGAGCCCAAACCATTGTGGATGGTGCCATTCCAGGCAGGCAGTCCTGAGCTGTATAAGCAAGCTGAGCATAGGCCAGAGGAGCCAGCCAGTAAACAGCGTTCCTCATGGTCTCTGCTTCAGTTCCTGCCTCCAGGTTCAGGCTTGAGCTCCTGACCTGGCTTGCCTTGATGAAGGGCTGCACTGTAAGCTGAAATAAACCCTTCCCTCCCTAAGTTGTTTTTGGTCAATGTTTTATCACAGCAATAAAAAGCTAACTAGAACATCTTCCATGCAGAGAGGGGAGCCAGAATGTGGGTGTCACCATAAATGGGAGTGAAAGGCAAAGACAGGGGAGTTTCCAATGAAAGGGGAGAGGTACTATGTCCCTGTAACCCAACCTTGCACCACTGGAATGCAGGTGTGTGCACGCATGTACACACACACACACACTCATTTTCATGTAGAGGACCCAGAATCCTCTGCGGCTTGGCTTCTTTCCCCTCTTTACTCTCAACTGACAATCTCAGATGCATTTCCAAGAGAGGGTGTGATCTGACCCTGAATTCTCTAAAAGCTGAGTTTTCTGTATATCTGAGCTTCTGACACACATGTGCTGGCATGTATGGGCACACACAGACAAACCTATGTTTCCATAGCCTAAAATACCCTGCATTCTATAACCAAACTGGGGCATTCATGCACACACACCTGGGTGCACATACACAGACTCAGAGGCTGGTACACCCCACAGTAGCATACACAGTGCGTGCGCACGTGCGCACACACACACACACACACACACACACACACACACATATATATATATCATGTGGTGTGAGACTAGTATCCCATCCCAACCCACACCCTGAGAAGAGAGCCAGCCATCAGGGTGCTACTGGGCAGACCTCACCTCATATTCTCAAGGCACCCTTCTAGGAGGCACAAGGCTTTTCCCAGTCCTCAAAA
This sequence comes from Nannospalax galili, assembly GCF_000622305.1. NCBI lineage: Eukaryota > Metazoa > Chordata > Mammalia > Rodentia > Spalacidae > Nannospalax > Nannospalax galili. The sequence continues at coordinate 3,701,614 of NW_008331486.1, read as the reverse complement.
GCCCTATGGGAAGCCATTGGGCAGCAGTGACACAAATCATCTGTGCCCAAGAGCCTGTCCCTGCAGCGCCACCCGGGACCTCAGGAACCTGGAGCCCCCAGGTAAGAATGTCCTTGGCCCAGCTAAGTGCTGCTCAGCCTCTTACAGGACATCCCAAGAGGATGAGCTTGCAGGGCAAAATGGGGGTAGAGGGACCCCAAGAATAGGGAAGGAAGAAGAGAAATGGGAGGAGAAACTCTGGAAGATGGGGAAGGAGGAACAGGGAGGGCTGGGACACCATCATAAGCAACAAACCATCCCAGCCATGCCTGAGGGACCCCAATTACTTACTTACTGTGCCTTGTTCTCATTGTGTGGTTGCCGTCCCCTCCTACCTGGACCCTAAATCAGGGTCATATAAGTAAATGCTGAATGCATGTTTGATGAATGAATGAATGAATGAATGCCAGTTCTGGGTCTTCATCTGCCCCTCCTGGCTCCTGGGCAGCCTCCCTGGAGTATCGGGCTTAGAATTAACTCCCTGTTATACACGGCCTTACCAGCTGGCTCTTTGGGCATCCTCAAGAAGCCTGAATCTGCCTTGCCCTACCCCAGGCACATAATCCTCACCAATAACACTGACAGGAGTCTCCCTAGGAAATCTTGATGACTCTCTGAGATGGAGGCCCCCAGTGGGCTTATATTTCTGTGCATGTGTGTGTACATGTAGGCATGTGTATATGTACAAGTATGCATGCATGACTGTATGTAAGTACAGGAATGCACATGCATGTGTGAAGGTCATAGGACAAACTTGGGTGTCAATCCTTACCCTCCACCTTGTTTGAGATGGGTTCTTACTGTTCACTGCTATGGATGCCAGGCTGGCCTGGGAACCTCCAAAGAGTCTCCTATCTCTGCCTCCATGTCCTTGTAGGAGACCTGGGATCACAGATGTCTGGGCTACTGCATCCCCTTTTTCATGGGTTCTAAGGATCCCAACTCAGGTTGCCAGACTTGTGTGGCAAGTGCTTTACCCACTGAGACATCTTCCCAGCCTCCCAGTGGGTTTAAAAGACAAGGACCAGGAGGAAGGCTGGAACAACGAGCCTCTCTAACACGAAAAATAGCAGACTGTTTGCAAAATGGTCCAGGCTACCCTCCTTCTGCCTCACGCCCCTTCGAGGTGTGACTTGGCAACTTCTGCTGTCAGGAGGTGATGCCTCTTCCTACCGTGTGTATCTGTACTGACCTGCTGGCTTAAACCCATCAGTGGGAAGGGCAGAAATGATAAAGTGTGGGTTCTGAACTTGGGGATCTTCATTTGGGGGCCCCACCCACTACCACCATGTGAACATGGAAGAGCATCACACAAGAAGCAAAGAAATGGGCCAACCCAAATAAGACTGACAACCTCGGACCCTCCAGCCAACCACAGGACATAAGTGAGGCCAACCAAAACCAGCTAAGCCCCCCACATTCCAACTCAGAAACAAGAGCCAGAGAAATAGTTGTGCTTCAGTCCACTAAATTCTGGGGTGGTTTGTTACACTGGCAAACCTGACTCTTATATCATCTCAAGGTCCGTTATAAGAAATTAAATGAAAGAACGCAAGTCAAATGCTCCAATGGCATCTAGTAAGGTAAGCCCTCAGGAAACAGTAGCTATGTTTGATGGAAAATTGCTGTTTGGGACTGGAGAGATGGCCCAGTGGGTAAGAGTGCTTGCTGTGCAAGCATGAGGATCTAAATTTACATACCAGCATCCATGTAAAAAGCCAGACATGGCCACGTGCATGCCTGTAACCCCAGTGCTTTACAGGTGTGGAGACAAGAGGATGGCTGGGGCTTGCTGAACCCTGTTTCAAAGGACAGTGACAGAGCAGGACACCTGCCATCCTCACCTCTGTACACACATGTGCACGTGCACCACACATACCACACTCACACAAATGCATATATGCACATCACACTGACACAAATACATATATACATGCACACACCAAGAAGGAGAAGGAGGAAGAGGGGGAGAAGGAGGAAGAAGAGGAGGAGGAGACAAGGGAGGGAGGGAGGAAGGGAGGGAGGGCTGTTAGAGGCCTGCCTGGATTTACAGGGATACAAAGGGCCTATGATAAGGAGACGGTCACAGCAGCCACTCAGTGGTGGAAGGGTTGCAGCTGACATTATGTGCCTTTACCACACGTCAGGGGACTTCATGGGTTGTACAAGCAGAAACCCACAGTGATGTGTCAGAGAGGCAGGTACCTGGGGCAGGAAAGTGGGGCCTAGCCATAAGGAGGTGGGCCCAAGAGATGTGAGGACAGAGTCCTGAATGAGAGGCACTCTGGGGAGAGGGTGGGGAGGGGGTGACTGAGGAGCCAAGGAGCATGGACTGTCCTCTGCCCAGGCTCGTTTCCGTGTCCTGCACTGTAGTTCAGTCTGCTAGCCCCAGACCTTTGTGAACCTGCACCCATGGAGCTTTGTCGAGGCAAGGGCATGGATGGGGGCACTGAGGTGGGCCCGGCAGACTGGACGCAATGCCAGAGAGGCAGGTGGTAAGGTGGGTGGAGACAGAGGATCAAACGGCAAGGCACCTTCCTCACTATGATGTTCAGAGGCCCTGGGGAGTGGAGGGAAGCCCTCCCCACAAGACTCATCTGCAGTGTCATTCTACTGGGATCGGAAAAGGAAACTCCAAGTGGCTAGGGGACAGCAGCACGTGGAGGTGACATAAAGCAAAGCATGGTTTGATTTCTGTCTCTGGGGACTTCCCACACAAAAGCAAGCACCACAACACAGGAGCAGTGGATGAGTCCTCTCAACAACAAATGGATTGAGATGGAAATCACATGGTCCAGCAGCAGGGGAAGCAGGTTAGCAGGGACACAAGCCAGTCAGACGTGGCCCGCTGATGCTAGAAATAAATTGGGGCTTGCAAAGAAGACCACCCCAATTGAAAGCATCTCAGCAAAGCAAACTTTACTTCTGACCAGAAAGGTGCCGAGCTCACAGGAATAAAGGCGCATCAACATTGTTAAGACGGCCTCCCCTTTTATTCTGGACAGGAAAGAGAGCTTGGCTGATCCTCATTGCTTGAGGTTCAACTGCACAATCTAAGCCTGACTGACTAATTTAAAGAAAGGAGGAGGGGCTAAAGAGATGACTCAGTGGTTAAGAGCACTGGCCACTCTTGCAGAAGAGCCAGGTTTGGTTCCCAGCACCCACATGCCAGCTAACAACCATCCTTAACTCTAGTTCCTGGGAATTCAATGCCCTCTTCTGGCCTCTGTAGGCAATGCATACATCTGGTGCACATACAGACAAGCAAGGGAAACACTCGTCCACATTAAATAAAAATAAATAAATAAAATCAAAGGAAGAAGGAGGCACTTTAGGAAGAATCTTTGGCATTTGGGAGTAAGACACATAGAGCCTAAAAGTCACAGAAGGAGGAAGGGAGTTTGTGAATGAGAAAACAATCTCTTTAGGTTAAGGGAACAAAAGCTTTCCACAGTATAACTACGAGGCTTACAAAAGGGAGACAGAAATGAATGCCACAGACTAAGAAACAATACCAAGGTAAGTATTTTTGACAGGAAAGATTTCATCCCTTATACCCTTAAAGAGGGACTGGAATCCTGGAAACTCACTGTTGAGAATTGTGTGGACGCCTTCTGACAGAGTCAGGACAAGTACAACAGCTGTGTCTGTCTGAAAAGAAGCACTCGATTTGTGAACACACTCTAGGAACACATTATATCAAAACAGACACCTCAGACTGCCATGTGGCCCAAGAAAATGCCGCAGTGAAAACCATTATCCTACATGCTAACTGAAAAGGTTATTTTTTTTTTAATTTAGAATAACTCATAAATACAGGTGCAAAAATCTCCAGTAAAATGCTAGAAAACAGAATCTATCAATCTATAAAACCAATTATACTATGACAAAGTAAGACTTACCTCAAGAATGCAAAGATGGTTTAACATCCAAAAAATCAATTCATGTAATATGCGATATCGATAAAATAAAGAATAGCAGTAAAAATTCCATGGTCATCTTACTACACACAAGAAAAGTTGACAAATTCAATCCCCCTTTTCTGTGGGACACTAAGCAAACTATGCATCCAAGATGATTCTCAAACCTGGATAAGAGATCAATAAAAACCCACAGCTACTTCACACTTAATGGTGAGAGACTGCTCTTGCTCTGACATCTGCTCTCTCTGTATATATTCAACATGGGACTTGAAGTTCTAGACAAAGCAATCAGACAGGAAAAAGAAAAGTCATCCATATTGGAAAGGAAGAAGTTAAACAATTGTATTTACAGATGACATGACTTTGTATATGGAAAGTCCTAAGGGACACACACACACATCAAAAATAAGTATTAGTGCTAAGAAATTAGTTCAGCAAGTTTACAGGGTTCAAAATCAACATGCAAGAAATCAGATGTACTTCTCTTCAGCAGTGATAGATAAGCCCAGACTGAAATTAAGGAAGTGTATTGTCTAATCTTGGTTGTCAACTTGACATACCTGGGAAGAGGGAACTTCAACTAAGGAATGTCCTCCATCAGACTGGCCTGTGGTCCTGCCTCTGGGGCATTTCCTTGACTGCTGATTGATATAGGAGGGTCCAGCCCACTGTAGATAGTGCCATCCCTAGGCAGGTGGGCCTGGGTTTTATAAGACAGCAGGCTGAGTAAGCCAGGGGCACAAGCCAGTAAGCAGCGGTCCTCTGTGGTCTCTACTTCAGTTCCTGCCTCCAGGTTCCTGCTTTGAGTTCCTGCCCTGACTTAATGATGGACTGTCACATGGAAGTGTAAGATGAAATAAATCTTTTCCTCACTAAGTTGCTCCTGGTCAGTGTTTTATCAGCACAACAGTTTAAAAGTAGAATAGGAAGCAAGTCCATTTAAAATAGCACCAAAAAGAACAAAATACTTAGGATGAGTTTAACAAAAGAAATATAAAACTTAGACTCTGAAAACTAAAAAAAACACTGTTGAAAGACATAAAAGGAAACTTCACTGGAAAGATGGGAAGGTGGTATATGTTCATGGATTGAAATATTTAATATTGTTGGGGCTGGAGAATTGACTCAGCAGTTAAGAGCACTGTCTGCTCTAGCAGAGGACCTAGGTTCAATTCCCAGCACCCACATAGCAGCTAACAACCATCCATAACTCCAGTTCCAGGGGATCTGATGCCCTCTTCTGACCTCTGTAGACATTTCATGACATGGGTGCACTTATATACATGCAGGCATTACAGTCATACATATAAAATAAAAATAATGAATAAAATATTTTTAAAACATTTCATATTCTTAAGAGGGCAATGTTCCCTAAACTAGTATAGACATTCTACGCAATCCCTTTGTTTTTCTTTCAGATACAGACAAGTTAGTCCTAAAATTTATATGTAAATTCAGGAGAGGACTAAGGACCAAAACAATTTAGGAATGGGGGATGAAGTTGGAGGATGAGCTCATACCTCCCCGTCTCAAAACTTATCAAACCAGTCCTCAACTCTGTGATAAAAGATAAACAGCAGATTAACGGAACAGAATAGAAATAAACTCCTGTTTATGGTCTGCTGATGTTTAACAATGCTGTAAGATGACTTAATGGAGGGGAAAGACTTCTCAACAAATGGCACTGAGATAAACAGAAAGGAGGGAAAGAGCTCAGAAGGGGAAAGAGGAGAGAAATGGCTTCGAGGGTGAGGGTCTGACAACCTGAGCTCCATCACCTGATCCCACGGTGCAAGGAGAGAACCGAGTCCTCAAGTCACTGACCTCCACAGCTATCACATGCCTGTGCACACATACACAGTAAATAGGAATTTAAATTCTTTAATTTAACATAAATTAATTCAAAAGATATGAAACATCTGGATGTAGGAGCTGAGAGGATAAAACTCCAAACTACCATTGCTAATCTGGGGTTAGGCAATAGCTTCTTATGACACACGAAGAACAAAAAGCCAAAACCTCAAAGGTGAATGAGTGCCATCAACATTAGACTGTGTTCCAAGAGACTGCAGAGAAAGTGGAAAGACGTCAGCCATGCAGATGGAAGAACACACTGGCAAATCCTGTATCTGTTAGAAGCTGAAGGTCCACAATATATAAAGTACCCTACCATTCAACAATTAAGTAAATGACAACCTGATTTAAAAATGGGCAACAAAGCCAAGCATGATAGCACAGGATGCTAATTCCAGTACTTGAGAAGCTGAGGCATCTCTCTCAAAGAAAATAAATAATAAGTAAATCATTTAAATTAATTGATTACTTTTATGATGGGGAAAGATCTGAATTTTTTTAATACTTAATTTTTAATTATGTGTATATGTGTGTGTCTGTGTGAGGTACGTGAGTGTGAGTGTGAGTGTAGTGCCTGCAGAGCCCAGAAAGGGGCATTGTACCCCCCACAACTGGAGTTACATGTGGTTGCAAGGCACCTAACCAAACGTGGGTGCTCTTAACTGCTGAGCCATCCCTCCAATTCCTGAATTGACTTTTCTCCAAAGAAAATATGCAAATTGCCAATAGGTACAAAAAGCTCAAATATTTGTCAACATCACTTATTACTATAAAAATGCAAATCCGAGACACAGCTAGATCCCATCTCATCCTCACTAGGGAAACTCTGCTCATAAACAATACTAATAAGTGTGGGCAAGGATACAGTGAAACTGGGGACCTCACTGTCATAGTTACTGTCTGTTGCTGTGATAAAACACTGACCAAAACCAACTTGGGGAGGAATGGGTTTACTGCATTTTACTCTTCCAAGTGACAGTCCATCACTGAGTGAGCTAAGGCAGGAATTTAAGTAGGGTAGGAGCCTAAGCAGGGCAGGAACCTGGAGGCAGGAACTGAAGCACAGACCACAGAGGAATGTGGCTTACTGGCTTGCTTCCCTGGCCTGTGTTCAAGTCACTTTCCTATGCAAGCCAAGAAGCACCTGCCGAGGAGTGGCACCACCCATCGTGGGCTGAGTCCTCCCGTACCACTCAACAATCAAGAAAATACCTCAGAGACATGCCCACAGACTAATCTGATAGAGGAAATCCCACCTGAGGGTCCCTCTTCCCAGTTGTGTTAAGTTGACAACAAAGCCAAACACGACACATGCACGCTGCTTACAGGAGTACAAACGGTGCAGGCGTTTTGGAGGACAGACTGGTATGTGTGAGCTCAGGTGTCTAAACATAAGATCATACATGGCCTGGTGATTATATTCCTAAGTAAATGCCCAGGAAAAATGTACATAGGTTCACACACACACAAAATACAAACGAGCGCTCATACAGCATGATTTGTAATAACTAGAATGTAAAGAAATCCAGATATCTCTCAAAGGATGGGCGACCTTTTTAAATATTTTGTTTATTTTTGTTTTATGTGGGATTTTTGCCTCCATGTATATAAGTGCACCACACGTGTACAATCCCTGAAGAGGCCAGAAAAGGGTATTGGATCCCCTGGAACTGGAGTTATGGATGGTTGTTAGCCACCATGTGAAGCTGGGAACTGAACCCGGGTTCTCTGCAAGAACAAAAAGTGCTCTTAACTGCTGAGCCACCTCTCCAAGCCCAATGAGCAACCTTTTAAAAGTGCATTACGTCTGTGTAATGGAGTAGCATTTGACAACTCAAAGCCAGGCACCGCTTACTGATCCATGCTACAACATGGGTCCAGACGGCATCGTGCTGACTGAAAAAGCCGCAGATACACATCCAATGATTTCATTCAGATGAAATGTTCACAATTATTAGGGAGCTAAATGAGTGTTTACAGGCTTGAAGGACATCAGGCTGAACCCCTTCCCCAGAATCAATAGTCTAAAAAAACAGTGGCTGAAGTTGCAGGACTCTGTTTTTTGGTCAGGAGCGGGACCTGGAGCAGATCTTTGGCCCTGGATACGGACAGCTGAACTGCCCAGAAGGTCATTAACAAGTAATTCTCTAAGCCTTAGGAAAGGTTATTTACCCAGCAGGAGGTTTCTCAGAAAGATAAGGACACACCATTGTCCCCGCCTAGGAGTCCATCCAAATGTGTCTATCAATCACCTGGGTGGGAAAATGGCCCTCAAAGAAGCCAAGTGTGCTGGAGACTTCAGACATAGTCTAACGCTATTTAAAATGCAAATTGGCGCAACTGTCTCTGCAACCAATGTTCACTTTCACCCCTTGAAAGAGCCCCGCTTTGCTCTAATAAACTCTGTCTTCTGCTATATGCTGGCTATGTCTGGTCTGAATTCTTTCTACAGAGTTCCTAGGGCCAGAGAGCCCAGGTGAAGCCACAGCAGGATTCCATACAAATAAAAACCACATGCATAGTTGCCAGGGGGCTGAAGGGGTTGGAGGGGGCATCAGCAGATGGAAGAGAGCTTATGTCCAGGCTGGGGGATGACAGGATGACAACAGCCTCCCCCTTCCTGCACATGCACCAGCCCCCAAGCATGATCCTTCAGTTTAGACTCCTGCATTTATATTAGGAGCATGGCTCACCACAGGTGATCACTAGGCAAGAGAGAAACCACCCAGTTCCTTAAAAGTTGCACACCTTTAATCCCAGCTCTTGGGAGGCAGAGGCAGGTGGATCTCTGTGAGTTCGAGGCCAGCCTGGTCTACATAGTGAGTTCCAGGACAGCTGGGGGCACAAAGAGCCCCTGTCTCCAAAAAAAAAAAAAAAAAAAAAAAAAAGTTGAAAAACTCAAGAAAAAAAACAGACAACACCAGTTTTTAAAAGTAATCTAAAGACTTGACCAAGCTGTAACAAAATGCCCTAGACTGAGTAAACCATAAACAACAGACGTTTACTGCTCAAAGGTCTGGAGGCTGGAAAATGTAAGATTGAGGCGCCTGGATTCGGGATCTGGTACAGTCTCATCTGCTGCATGGTGGCAACTTCCTCCTGTGTCCTCAGAGAATGTTGTTCATTCCTAGGTGTCCCTTCTACAAGGCTTCAATCCTGTGCTTGCTCACCTCCCAAAGGCGCTGCCCCTAAATACCACCACACTGGGGCAGGGCAGTTTTCTCCATAAGAATTGGGGGACCATGGGAGGTGATGGCAGGATGTTGAGGAAGCCTGGAAAAGCTGCTTCATACATTGGCCATCAGGAACATTCCACCAAGAATGTGCCATACTATGCCTGCCCCCATGACATGGCCAAAGTCGTAAGAACTGGTGATATGGAGAGGATGTTACCAGGTGAGAGAAACCAGCGGCCTCAGCCACTGAGAGTTGCACAGACTTACAGACACTACCTTGGAAAACTTTTGGGCAGAAGGGAGGGAGGAGAAGAGAGAGCAAAGGAGGGGAGTGGGGAGAGAAGACAGAACTGAGAAATCCCACCCCTGGCGTATACCCAAGAGAAACAGGATCTCTGGCCTGTTCATAACACCCCAGATAGAGAGATTCATATACAGGTTATTACCCGGTGATGAGACAGAACAAGACTGACACATGACACTGAATTTTTTTTATTTATTGTTGTATTTTATGTGCATGAGTGTATTGCCTGCATGTGTGTAAGTGCACCTATGTCATGCAATGCCTACAAAGGTCAGAAGAAGGCATCAGATCCCCTGGAATTGGAGTAACAGACAGTTGTTAGCCACCATGTGGGTACAGAGACTTGAACCCGGGTCCTCTGCAAGAGCAGTCAGTGCTCTTAACCACTGAGCCGCTTCTCCAGCCTGACACTGAATATTTTTGCTTGATGTTGAGTGAAAGAAGTCAGACAGAGGGGCTGGGGAGGCGCTCTGTAACGTGTGTGCCTGCCATGTAAGAATGGGGAACTGTGTTTGGATCCCCAGAACCCACTTAACAGCCTGGAGTAGCAGTGCATGTCTGTAATCCCAGCTCTGGAGCAGTCAGAAACAGGTGATCCCTAAATTAGTGGGTTCCAGGTTCAGTGAGAGACCTTGGAGCAATCAAGGAAGACAGTTGTCAACCTCTGGCCTCCACATTCACACACACACACACACACACACACACATGAACATGCACACACAACATACATGTACAACTCACATGGAAAAAAGTTAGAAGTTGGACAGAGAATAATTCATATGATTTTACTCTTACACAAAGTCCAAAATGTAATTTGTGGTCCCCAACATCACCTTGGCCTGGAAGACAAGGGAGCTGACTGTGTGCTTGCTCTGGGTGGCAGCTAGTGGGTACAGACACGTGTAAAATTCCACCTAACTGCCACTTCCGACTTGTAGCCCTTCCTGAGCTCAATGTAAGTCAAATTAGGTAAGGAAGAAAAGCAAGTTGTATCCTTCAACCATCAAAGACGTCTACCTGAGCCAGGTCCAAGTTCAGAAATCCCAGAAAGGTTGCCATTGGTCTAGCTCAGCAGTGCCAAGGGCTGGGGCCAGGGAGCAACATGGCAGTCCCCTAAAATGGAGTGAGAGGAACTAGGAACTGGGGGGACATGGTGCTATTCCAGAACAGGAAGGGAAGGGGAAGAAGGGGCACCCCCCCAAAAAATAGGATGTGTGCCTTTCTTTCGTCTTTGTAAAATCAAGACAACAGTATTTCCCACTGCCAAGGGCTGAGGTGGAGATTTGAAATGGAAAAGAGGCCTCAGCTGACTGTCTCAGCCTGCATCCCCAATCTCAGCCTGCACCCCATCACAACCTGTACCCCCATCAAGGCTGGGCTCAGTGTCTCCTTCCCCAAATCCCTGTCCCTGACCCCGCTCTCCTCTCCAATGCCCCTTATCTCCCTGTTCCTCTCTCCTCCATGTTCCCCAAAGTGAAGTCCCATCACAGTATAATTTCAAATTACTTGTAGCTTTAGTTAATTAAATGTAAAATCATTGGAATAAAATTATACCTTCATTAGAAATTAAATCCCACTGCAGACCTGGGGTAACGACCGGGTGCT
>NW_008331486.1:3656950-3690040 GCF_000622305.1 Nannospalax galili | reverse complement strand
GGAACATGACCTTTGGCATAGTTACCTGGAGTAAAAACTACCCCCAGGTTTTTCTATATGATAATCAGGCATTGCCTGGTAGTCGGATGATAGGAGCCTACTGCCACATGTAAATAAAGCATACTATGAGCACCTATCAGCTGAGGCATGGGCTACGGCCTCCACACTATATTTTCCCTAGTTCTCCCACTGAATAAACGGAGCTATTTCACTGAGTCTGGAGCTGTTTCACTGAGTCTGGAGCTGTTTGCATCACTGAACCTGCCTCCCCAGAAGGGCTTTCTTCCGTCAGTGCTCACTGGCCATCCTGACCCCGCTCGTCACTTCTGCTCCCCTTGTCCTCGTGGACCAGTGGCCAACGACCTGCAAGGTTAGAGGTTAGATACGCCACGAGAACACCTCCAGAGCCCTTGCGGGCCAGGGGATGCACCCAGGCATCCCTGTGTGTCTAGGGCTAGTGGAGACGATCCTCAAGGCTGTTGCTTCCACATCCCAGATGAGGAGACGGAGGTCTGTTTATTCAAGACCAAACGTCTTAAGGTTGGAAGCCACAAAAAGCTCAGGAGCAAAAGGGACCAGAGACAGAGGAAGGGGTGGAGACAGGTAAGAGAGAGGGAGGCAGACAGGCCATAAAACAGAGGAGGCACCCCCCTTATCTCCTGACCCGTCTCATTATCAGTCTCCCCATATCTCTCTCTGCCTCACTGATGCTCTCACCCTCTACCAAGTTATCCCTTCCCTTCCCACTTCCTAATGTTCAAGGATGACCACATTCCATTTTGTGAAGTTGGTGGTAGAACCCAGGGCCTCACATGGACCAGCCAAGCACTCCATCATTGAGCCCCATTGCAGTCCTCAAGTATCCCTCTCCAAACTCAACCTTGTCTGGAGTAGAACTCTTTCCTTACCTTAGGCTACGGCAGATCAAGATGCCCTCAGCCAGACTGCACTTATCAAGGTCCTTGGATTCCCCCAGGTTACAGACAACAGCCCTGTCCTCCCTGAGGTTGAAGACCATGATAGACGCAGGTTTAAATCCACGTTCAATATCAACTCAGTGGGTAATCCTGGATAACTTAACTGTACCATCTTTCTCTCATGATGGTCCTACAAGGACCATCCCAAGCAATTCCAAACATACTCCTCTCCAAGGGCGGATGCTCATGAAGAAGTTTTCATGAGTAGTAGATGAATCCATTCTCTAGCCAGCCACGTGAAGCAGGGGCTGACCCCACCGGGTGTGCACACACATCCCGTCATAAACTTCTGCAAGTCCCCCGCAGACAGGCTTTTTTGAAAGTCACCTCCATCGTTCTCACAGGTCAGGCCAAGATTTAGAGACAGGGGATGTGTGAGTGCCTAGGTCTGCTATCTGCTTGTGAATGATGAGGGATATGTTCCGGGGACATGTTTACTGTCACCTCACGCCCCCAGCCTGTACGCCCCTCCGCACCATCTCCTGGTAATTCACAGCGGGGCTCCTGTTGGCAAATGACTGATACGGCCTTCATGGTGAGGCCTGCTGGTCACTTGTCTCAAGGAGACTGGAAAGAAAAAGCAGGTTTGATATAAATGGGGCCCGTGGCAGCCTCAAACACCTTAGAAAATCCCAGGCCAGATGCTGTGCCGTTTTTAAGTAATAAAACCACAGAGAGATTACATGACTGCCTGACAGCCCAGGACGGATGGCTACCCAGGTGAACTTTTTACCTTCAGGATAGGGACGGAGAGGGCCCAGCGGCCCGTGCCTTGCTCACTCAGGTTTGGCCTCCATTGCAGGGCAGAGCAAGAGCATACTGCCCTGTCCCCACACTCGAAACCTCAGGCCTTTCTCAGCTGGAGAATGCTGGGACACAGGGCTGGCTTGTTAGTTTCCCAGAATCAAGACTTGACCCTGAACTCTCCCCAGTGTCAAGGTACAACCCCTGCTCCACTCTTTCTTTGCTTCTATAAGAACTTGTGCCTGGGGCCTGGAGAGATGGCTCAGCAGGTAAGAGCACTTGGTGCTCTTCCAGAGGACCAGAGTTCAGTTGCCAGCATCCCTGTCAGGCAACTCACAAAAGCCTGTAATTTGGCTGGGTGTGGTGGCTCACACCTTTGATTCCAGGACTCAGGAGGCAGAGACAGGTGGATCTCTGATTTTTTTTTGAATCAGAGAGTTCCAGGTTCAACAGGAGACCTGCCTCAATAACTACAGTGGAGAGTGATTGAGGAGGACACCTGGTATCAACTTTGGGTATTTACACATACTTTACATACATGTGTATGTATACCCCTACATGTGTACCCACATACACATTAACATATATACATGTTCACACACACATGCAAAAATGGGATTTGTTGCTTTATATTATAAACATAAGAAATATGCATTCTAGAAAGCACAAAGAAAATAAACCCATTCATGATCCCAGTACTCAGAACTACAGTACAGGTTTGGGGTGGGTATCTTTTTGGGTTTTGGCAGAATTGTCAGGTTAGAGATTGTTTGTCACTGGATTCGGGAGACTTTTTTTTTAAACTGAGTTACATAGCCCTCAGGCAAACAAACAAAAGGATGTTAAAAGATGGTCCTCTTCTAAAACTGTGTGTTGCTCCCTTTTCTACCCTACCCTGACAAAACCACATTGACATGATTTTAAATTCTCATAATGCCTCACAGCCACTGAGTGCAGCTTCCTGGCACTGCTCTCTCTCTTCACAAAGCAACCATAGCACCAGGAGGGGAAGAACAGGGGGTCTTTTTTTTTTTTTTTTTTTTTTTTTTTTTGGTCTTTGAGACAGGGTCTCCTATAGACCCAGCTGGCCTGGAACTCACTATGTAGACCAGGCTGGCCTTGAACTCACAGAGATTGACCTACCTCTTCCTCCAAAAGGGTTGGGATTAAAGGTGTGTGCCACCACACTGGCTAATTTTTAATTTTTCAAATTTTATTATTTTTTTTAATTTTATGTCTATGATTGTTATGCCTGCATGTGTGCATGTGCAATGCCTGTGGTGGAGAATAGGAGGGTGTCGGATCCCCCAGAACTAGAGTTACTCACAGCTATTAGCTGCCATGTAGGCCCTGTTATTTGAACCCAGGTCCTCTGCAAGAACAGCCAGTGCTCTTAACCACTGAGTCCTCTCTCCAGCCCTCAAAGAAATTTTTTTTTAAGAAAAATAAAATGAATAAAATCTATAACTCCATCTCCAGGGAATCTGATGTCCTCTTCTGGCCTCTGTGGGCACTGCACTCACATGCATATATACTCAGACACACATTAGAGAGAGTCATACAGACTAATGTGAGGAAAACGGGGATTTGCTAGAAAGATGGAGGAGAATTCTTGGAATCTCTAGGTGGGAAGCACCACAGGCCTGGGACCTGGTCTGAAAGACAAAGGGAGACCCAGAGCGCTCTCTCTCTCTCTCTCTCTCTCTCTCTCTCTCTCTCTCTCTCTCTCCGTCTCTCCTCCTCCTCCTCCTCCTCCTCCTTCACCTCCTCCTCCTCCTCTTCTCTGTCTTCCTCTCTATCCTCCTTCTCCCCCTTCCCTCTCCCCCACTCTACCCCCCATTCCTGTCCGTCTCTCTCACTCAGCCCCTGGCCCCCAGCCTGTTTGCTGTCCTGTGTCCCTGTGCTAAGTGTCACCCTCACTCAGGCATCTGGGCATTCTGAGGCCCCTGCTGTGCCACCTACCTGCCTCAGTCCCAGGCCATCACCAGGCATGCACTACCTAGGTTTCAGGTGCATCCTCTCCTCCCGTGTGGCACAGGCTGTGACCTGATTCCCATCACTGCCTCTAAGGGCTCATGGACCCAAACAAGTGAGTGGAGACTCTAGAAGTCCCCAGCTAGGACAGCGCTCACTGTCCTCCCCAGGCCCTGGTGACAAGGACACAGGTTCCTGCCAGGCACCACTAGCTCAGTGCCAGCCCCACAGCTACTCTGCAGTGACTGAACCACACAGAAGGAATTCATACAAAACACCCAAGAACAGAGACCAGGCCAGGAAGTCAGGCCTTTCGCTAGAGGGATCGCACCATACTACCTGGGTAGAAATATGCCCACCTCAGCAACAACACCTAAGGGCAGTAATGTGACAGAGCCCAGTGGTCAAGAGAGGGCTCTGCTATCTGTGTCCTGACTCTGTGACACCAGTGATTTACTGAACTAATCTGGGCCTCAGTTTACCATTCTGAAGGGTTAATTCAGAAAGAGAACCTTGAACACAGAACAAGCACTCAGTAACTATCAGTTGAGACACTGAGGGGGTGGGAAGTTTATTATAACATAATGCACTCCCCAGGCTAGCCCCTAGCCTGCCACCTAGTGCTGCTGGGATGCAGGATCCAGGTGGACCCAGGGTGGTCAGGGGGTAATAGCGTCAGAGTTTTAAACATGCAGGACCAGGGCCAGGTCCCGGGGTCTAGGCCAAGCCCCTCTTAATAACCCCAAGGAAAGGCATTGCAGGAGACTGCTGGGAGGAAGGGGACCACCAGAAGTGGCAGAATCCTGACAGTTATTGGAAAAAATAAACCAGTTTCCTGTTTATGCCCTCACACGTGGCGGTGCCTCTAAACTGGTTACGCTTGATTTTTTTTCTTTATGGTTTTCTGTATTTTCTAATTTTCCTGCAATGAGAGCACATTACTGGGGTAATAGAAAAATCATCTAAACTTTAAAAGGAGTCAGGTGGCAGAGTCCACAGGCTCCTGAGATCCTCCAGCCATGTAGTCGTGGCAGGATTTTTGGGAGCCCAAGGGAAAGGACAAGGCATGTGGGGGGCCCTGTTGTCACCCCTGTGGCTGCAGGGGTGGAGGCTCCAGGTTAGTGGGGACCTGTAGGCCCAGGGCCACCCTGCTGGCCAGGAAGTGGGGAGGCTGCTGAGGGTCCTGGAGCAGCCAGTGAGTCAGGTCTCTCAATGCTGCCCAGGCTGCCCAGGGTTCTACCACGGGCCAAGCAGGGAGTGGGCAGCCTGCTTTGCCCCAGATTCCACTTTTCTGAGTCAACCCTCAGAGCAGAATAACAATTGGACAAGAGGGCACCTGCCCCTTTCCCAAAGCCATCCTGGTCTGGGAGGATGAGAGGGACCAGGAGTGTTGGGGTTTGCAGGACCAAGCCATGTGTCTAGGGTCAGAACTCATGGTTCCTGGTGCGTTGCCAGGTCAGGGGGAACCCAAACGCCGACACGGGAGTGAGACAGGGACCACAGACTCTAGAACCGCATGGCTTAGCTGAGAAACCTGGCTCCACTGTGGCCCTCAGAGCCAACTTCTCCTCTCTGGGCCTTGTTTTCTTTATCTGTCTGATGGGGATTAACGTCCTGCTGCAGTAGATGACACTAAAACATCGCCCTCCGTTAGTCACCTCCTCCCACCTCCATCCTCTGATTTGACAGCATCTCCCACTCAAGGCACAAGAAATTGCTCTCCTGGACAGTTCAGTGGTTAAGGACACATGCTGCTCTTGAAGAGGATCCGGGCTCGGTTCCCAGGACCCACATCAGGCCACTCACAATCACTTGTACCTCGAGCTCCCCTATCTAACGTCTCTGGCCTCCATGGGTTCCTGCACACATGAACACAAACCCACACAGAGACACATATGCATGCACATAATTTTAAAAAAGCCAAATGTGGAAGCTCATGCCTTTAATCCCAGCACCTGGGCAGGCAGATCTCTGAGATAGAGGCCATTCTTGTCTACAAAGTTGCAGGCTAGCTGAAGCTACAGGGAGACCCTGTCTCAAAAAAACAAACAAAAAATAATAAAAATAATTAGTAAATTAATATAATCCTTAAAAACAAAAATCACTCCCAACATGAGTTTTATTTATTTATTTATTAGAGTTTACTTTGGTCACAGACTAAGGAAGAAGGGAAGAGAGCCAGTTCAGGACTTGGATGTTCCTGTCATTGGCATGAGAAGAATATGCCAGAGCTGGGGTCTGGCCCCAGAAGAAGGCCCAGAGTTCAACTGAACCCAGATAAGATCGGCTAACATCCAGGTAACCTTGAAACAAATGCATGACAATAAATATTAGGTGCTTTAAGTAACTGGGTTTTGGGGTTATTTGTTATGCAGCAATTTTGTGGTAAGCGCTGACTGATACACTTTCTCATGGAGTTAGCGGAGGAGTGAACAAATCAGAGTCTGCAGAATTTTGAGCTTCTACCTAGTGCATAATGAGGCTCACTCAACATCCAGCTGTTTGTATTATTATTATTACTATTATTATCATTATCATCACCCTCCTCCACTGGCGGGTGCAGGGCATGAGAGTCAGAGGTCAGGAGATTTGAGCTTCATCAAGTCTTCTGAGACAGCTCCAAGCCACAAGACCCAGCCAAGTCAGCTTTTTATTGCACTTTTGAAATCCATTACAATTAGAGGGTGAGCGGGCTCCTGGCATCACACACACCATGAGACAAGCTGGGCGAGGCCCCCGGGCAGAGGCTTAAACACTTTATAATCATCATATTTCTCATGAACCTTTGGTTTCACTTCCTTCAAATTAAGTCTCAGCCCTGAAGCCATCGATTGCCCTGGAAACCCGGCTGAATTCTACCTGGTGCTGGTAAAGCCTCTCAGCTAGGGCTTGGGGTTTGGGCTCCTGTCTGCTAGGTTAGTTGGCTGACCCACTGACCTCAGGAACTGTCTCTCTGCCACTGGCCAGTGGGAGGCTATGTCCCCAGGCAACCTCCAGCCAAGCTGCTGGGCACAGGTAGTAGGGAACCATGCAGGAGGGGCTTTGTCAACCTTCCCAGGCCCAGCTGGGTCCCACAAGTCCCCAAGGGTGGGTGCTCACAGCAGAAGAAGGTGGAACCGCCATATTCTGCTGCCTGTCCTGTCCTTTCCTACTCCACACAGACCCAAAGGTGAATTGGAGGAAAGAGGCTGAGGATTCCTTCAAGACAGGATCCCAAAGCAGAGGCCAGCACCCCAGCAGCCATTGTGAGAGCAGGAGGCTGAGGAGGTGGAGAGGGTTAGAGGGGAGTAGGTCAGGAAAGGGCTCCAGGTAACATCAAAGCAGAGGAGCAAAGTGCCGAGCACAAGGGGGTTTCCGTGATCTGCATGAAAATCAAAATGAATCCTACAATACATGATGAGCAAACTAAGAAAAGAAAAGAAAAAGGAAATGCCAGGCCTGGTGGCACTGGCCTGTAATTCCAGCTGCTCAGAAGGCTGAGGCAGGAGGATGGCTACTTCAAGTGAGACCCCGTCTCAAAAATCAAGCATAAAGACAGCTGGGGACCTTGAGTAGAGGGTGAGCACTTGCCTGGTACTAGCAAGGCCCTGGACTGAGTCCAAAAAAAAAAGAGAGAGAACAATACTGGAGAGATGGCTCAGTGGTTAAGAGCACTGACTGCTCTTGCAGAAGACCCAGGTTCAAACCACAGCACCCACATGGCCGCTAACAACTGTCTGTAACTCCAGTTCCAGGGGATCTGATGCCCTCTTCTGTCCTCCATGGACATTGCACGACACAGGTGCATTTACACATATGCAGGCATAATGCTCATACACATAAAATAAATTTTTAAAAAATGTTTAAGAGAAAAATACTATGAAACGAGCACAGACAAGTTGCCCTGTGATTTAAGACCCTGCATATTATGGGGTGGCAGTCACCCTCCCACCTGCTGATGAGGGTCACACAGCTCTGCAGGACAGGCTCAAGACTGACTCTGGCATAGGGTTAGCAGGAGGGTACAGGCTGAGGGGCAGGGTTGGCAGGTAGCTGTGCGATTTTCAGTTTTGTTTTGAGACAAGGTCTGATGTAGCCCAGGCTGGCCTCCATCTCTCTATGTAGTTGAGACTGACCTTGAACTGCCTCCACCTCCCAAGTGCTGGGATGACAGTCTTCCTCCACCTTTCCCGGTTTCTGCAGCGCTGGGGATGGAATCCGCGGCTTCTGGCATACAAGGCAAGCAGTCTACCGTCTGATCTAGCTGTGGGTTTCACTGTGAGGTTTTTAGTCCACCTGTTTAGACTATGGGAAGGAATCCTGACTGGTGTGAGTGTGTGTGTGTGGTGTGTGTGTGTGTGTGCATGCGTGTGTGTGCGTGAGTGCATGTTCGTGAGAACCCTAAATCTGACCAGCTTCGCCTTGGGTTACATTTTGGAATGGGAAAAAATGGAGTCTTTAAGTTCAGATGACATTCTCAGGGGAACTAGAGAAACCAACACAGGTTACAAGTACTAGGTACTGCCTCCCGCCAGGCCAGACCTCCTGCCCAACACCCGACACAGGTCTCAGATCTTCTTTAAAACCGAGGACTTGTGTAAGAAAACCTGAGGCCCTGAGAGGTCACACAGCCTGAGAGCAGTGAAGCCAGTGTCCTGGAGTGACATCTGTAGTCACCTGAGTTTGTGACTGTACTTCATCCCTTCTTCACAGCCCTGGATAGAGGACACAAAGATGGGTGAGTGTAATACATCCTGACTGTAACCATGGGATGGCATGGTGACTTGGTGGCAGTCTCTCATCCCACGAGCACCTGTGGACACCTACTGTGTGCACCTGTGAGCACCTACTGGGTGCACCTATGAACACCTACTGTTTGCATTTGTGAGCACCAACTGTGTGTGAGGTTCCAGTGAGCTCCCAGGGTTGGGTGGGGCAGTAGAGACCCTCAGCCACTACTCCCCAGAGCCCAGGAAAGAACATCATTGAATCCTTGCAGGCTGCCAGGGTTCAGCACACAGCAGCAGGGGCAGAGAGGTTATCGGGCCAGACACTGGCTCAGACAGGCTGGCCAGCCAGGGTGAGGAGGGCTGAGGAGGCAAAGGACAGGAAGGAGGTGAGGCTGCTGCAGCCATGCAGCACAGAGCACAGGTGGGCCTGGGCAGAGCTGTTCTGCCCTTGTTTGTACCCAACAGTGGCCCTGCAGCGGTCACAGCTCATTGGTACCATCCTGTCATCCATGAGGCCAATGCAGTGTGGCCCCATAGACGTGTGCCTGGGCCATCCCCACTGCACACTACTCCATAGGTGTATGTCCTGCTGTCCATGGGTATCCCAGCTGCCCTTGCAGTCCCCACTGAGCAGATCTGCCCACTAGCTGTCTTCCGGCACACTCTTACCTCCTCAGAAAGTCACCACGAAAGTCCTGAGGACAGGCCGAGGCACCCCACACCTGTCTGTCTTCCCAGCCCAGTGCCTTGGAACTTGCAGAGAAGGGGCTGGGGCAGGGGTCGCCGGGAGGAAAGCTGGAGTGGCTTCACCCAGGAGGACAGCCCAGCCCAGCCGTGTCCTCTCTCTTGCTGGAACCAAACCAACAAACCAAGCGGCCACCTCGAGGGGCTCTCCAAGCCGGGAATGTGAGTGTGCTAATTAATGAATTAGCTGTTTAATTAACATAATTAAGCCTCATTATTTTCCTTGCATCTATCGTCAATTTTCTGGCAATTAAAGGGAAGGATAGTGGCAGTGGCGGCCACAGGATTGGGTTTTCGCAGCTGCTATAACTCCAGTACAAGGCCTGGCCCAACCCAGGGCTCCAGGCAACAGGGAAGGGATGAGGGTTTAGTAAAGATGGCTTTGCGCCTGGGCACAAGCTCGTGCATGCCCAGAACAAGGCCTGAGTTTCCAGATCATCCCTGTTCATTTGTTGAGCTATGTGCATGCAGTGTAGTACACATACAGTCGGCACCAACACAGGTGTAGAAATTGTGGACAAATTGTTGAGGAGCAGCCAGGTCAGCTGCTGAGAAGTCTTGTGAGGTGGATCGACCCATCTCCCAACAAACCCCCAACCACCAATCCCACTGAGAGGGCTTTATCCCCAAGCCTGCTCCAGGAGGCAGTAGTGGGGCTGGGGGTATCTCGAGGGCCACATCCATCTCCACACACATCAGTGACCCAGTCAGCCTTTCGATGACCACTTTCTCTGGAAAACTGTTTGGAACTGTACAGCCATCTTTGGTGGAGCCCTGTGGCACGGTCATTGGAGGCTAACCTTCCTGGAAATCCATTGACACCTGTGAGGGATGTGGAAGACCACTCCACAGCCAGGGACTGGTCCCTGAACCCTCTCACCTGACTCCATTTCTGGGCTCAGATCTGGGACCACTGACCTCATGCACTTGGGCACATGACCTGCCACTTCTCCCTGATGTATGATGGGAGTCTGGCCTTGCATTTCTATCTGTCCAGTTTCATCTTGGAATGCTAACCAACAGTTCAATTGGGTCAGATCTTTTATTTTATATTTTTTAGGTTTGATGTTGATCTAGTGTCGTGATTGGCTTTGGTTGTCGGCTGACACATGTGGGAAGAGGGAACCTCAATTGAGGAATTTTCTCTATGGGATTGGCCTGTGGTCATGTCTGTGGGGCATTTTCTTGATTGCGGAGTGATGTGGAAGGGCTCAGCCCGCAGTGGATGGTGCCACCCCTGGACAGGTGGGCCTGGGTGGTCTTGAAAAGGAGACTGAGTACAGGCCAGAGGAGCAAGGCAGGAAGCAGTGTTCCTCCTATGCTTCAGCTCCTGCCTCTGGATTCCTGGCCTGGCTTCCTTCAGGGATGGACTGTCACTTGGAAGTGTAAGATGTAATAACCCTTTCCTTCCCAAGTTGGTTTTTTATCAACAAGTTTTATCACAGCAATAGAAAGCTAACTAGGACATCTAGCAAATTCTATCTCCTTCCTATCAACAAGTAAAACCTGCCCCACCCAGACAGACAGACAGACAGACAGACAGACACACACACACACACACACACACACACCCATACACCCATCTCAGGGCCCTCAGCCACAGTGGCTTTGACACCCTCATTCTAGTCTCTGCTCAAATGTTGTGTGAGGCAGAGCCCTGTGGCCCCACTAGAGTTGACTCTGGAGCAACAGAACCTTGGCTGTACCCAACCTCAGGAGAGGCCGAACCACTTCAGTACACATCCCTCTTTCCTTTCCCACATTCTCGGCCCATGACCCCACTGAATAGGAGAGAGAAGTCATAACCCCAAGCCTACAGTGAACCCCTTTGCCAAGCCACTGCAGTTCCAGGTTTCGGGCTCATCTCCATCCCTTGCTGCGTGACCTGAAGTAAAGGACTTCACTTCTTGGAGCCAGTTCCTTACGTGCATGGTATTATCCACTTCATAGCACTGTAGGTCAGATCCAGGTCCTGGATCAGGCTGGTACTCAGTCAAGACTGTCCCACTGGGTCAGGTCCCCTGCCTCTCTTTTCTTCATTAATTTCGAGTTGGTGAGCCCTGTGGTTCCCTCCTATGGGTCCTTCTGTCCCTGGATTTCAGAAGGAAACCCCTAGAAGGCTTCAGAGCCTGCACCTGTGATGCCCTGGTTTCCCTCCTCACCTTGGAGCTGCCCTCTTCATCCTGTGGCGTTTTCCACAGCTTATTATATTGGCTTCTTCCCATAGTATGTCTCTCTGCAGACCTGACTGGCAGCTACTGCCAATAACCCCATATTGCAGATGGGGAAATTGAGGCAGAGAGAAGCTGATTCTCTTGCCCAAGAACATAGTCTGTGGATAGTGGCAGGAGGTATGAGCCCATCTCAGGCTGCCACCAGTGTGCTACCCCCAGCCAGCCTAGTCTAGAATGAGGCTGGTATGGAGCTTCATGTACTGCTATGTGGGACTCACTGAAAGTCAAATAAATAGGAACTGTGATTTTATATTGTCCTCGGGGATATGAACATGAAGGAAACGGTGGGCCAAGGATGGGAGGCGGCCAAGAGGGGCCTTCAGGAAGCTTCTGGAAACATGAGGGACAAAAGCTTTCACGAACACGCACTAAGGCCATGAGGCTGAGCTCAGCAGGTATCTGACAAAAGAGACTGGAATCTGCTGCTGCAAAGGCCTGAGGCAGCCCTTGTCCTGCTGGATGGAGGAGGTGAGTAGAAATACAGACAGCCTCAATGTGGAGACGTTAGTGGGATATGACCTGGTCCACACATCGTGGAGATGGGAGGTCTGGGCTGAGGAATGATTGTCTGCTGAGTGAAGACTGGGGAGTGGAGGCATGGTGCAGTTATGAAGCTCCTGCACAGGTCTGAGTGGAGGCCTGAAGGGCCAGGAAGGTGGTAATAGAACCAGGAGCTGTGTAAGTTCTGAGGATATCCTCAGCCCAGCCCAGCAGGGACTTACTGGCTGGAAAAGTACTCCGGGGTGATTCCAGGTCCTTGAGGGACAGGCCTGTGATGCTGCTGTGTGAGATGAAGACGGTGGCTTAGGGGTGGCAAGAGAAACCAAGTCATCACTGTGCAGGCTCAGAGGCCTTGGGGATTTTTGAGACAGGGCCTCTCAGTACAGCGTAGCCTGACCTCAAACTCTGATCCACCTGCCTCTGCCTCCCGAGTGCTGGGATTAAAGACATGCCACCACACCTGGTTACAAATGCAAATATTTTTAATGTGTGTGTAACCCTTGAGGTAAAAGACATCTGTCCATACAGATCCTGAAAGTGGTCACTGCCCAGACAAGAGCTGGGTATCAGGCATCAATCATGAGGACAAAGGGACAGAGCCAAGGGACAAAGCAGCCTGGAGGATGTGACCCATCAGAAATGACAAGAGAGGCGAGAGCAGATCCAGACTTCCTGTTTGCTGATTCACAGCATGACCAACCCTCTTGTAAAGAGAGGCCTAACCTGATATGCACCCATGAAAACTCTCTAGGTTTTTACACCCATTTTTATATATTTTATATATATATAATTTTTATTTTGTGTATATGAGTGTATTGCCTGCATGTATGTGAGTGCACCCATGTCGTGCAATGCCACAGAGGTCAGAAGAGTGCATCAGATTCCCCTGGAACTGGAGTCAAGGACAGTTCATAGCCGCCATGTGGGTGCTGGGAATCGAACCTGGTTCCTCTGCAAGAGCAGTCAGTGCTCTTAAGCGCTGAGCCATCTCTCCAGCCCCTTACACCCATTTTTTAAGGTGGCATTGTTGGCCTCTAGGGGCTTTTGATTGATTGAAGCATACACACACACACACACACACACACACACACACACACACACAATATACAAGAAAATATGCATACCTCATGTGTGCAGCCCAAAATGTCTACAAAGAGACCATGTCTATGAAGCCCCCAAGTTCACCCCAGGCCCCTGGAGTCCTCTCCCTCATCCATGCCCATGGGCACAGTCAACTTGCCATCTGCCATAGAATTTTCCATTTCCATTTGAGACTCATTCAGGGCATGTCATGTGCCTTGAGTTGCTGGCACTCATGGGAACAGCACACTGAGGTGCACCTGTGCTGCTGTAGGTGGGTATGTGGCCCTGGCTGGGGTTACCCCAAGCAGTATCACTGCCTCTCTCCCTCTCCCTCTCTCCCTCTCCCTCTCTTCCTTCCTCCCTCCCTCCCTCCCTCCCTCCCTCCCTGTGTCTTTCTAAAGTAGCCCAGGCTGGCCTAGAGTTTACTAGGTAGCTGAGGCTAACCTTAAACTTCTGATCCTCCTGCCTCCAATCCCCTGAGTGCTGGGATTACATACACGTACTGCCATGCCCAGTTTATGTGGTGCTAGGGATGAACTTAGATTTCAATCATGTTAGGCAAGCACTACATCCCCAGCCCCTGTGTTCATTTTCTGTGTGTTTCCTGTTGTATCCGTATATAAGTGTTCCCTCTTGGGGATCTACTGGTGCAAAACTCCAGGCCTTGTGTATGCAAGCAGCACTGGGCACTAAGCCTTGGCACCCAATGTGGGCAACTTCAGTTCCCAGACTCATCCCCAAAGGAGCTGCGGAAGGCAGGTGTGTGGCTGGGAGACTCCGACAAAGATGACAGAGCCTGTGGCAGAGGCACTGGAACCACAAGAAAGGTAGCAAAAAGACGAGGCTTGCACTGGGTGTTTAAACTTAAGTAAGAGCTCACCTGGCTTCAAGGAGGGGAGGGCACGTGAGCAGATGAAGCCACAAATGCCATGTCTCAGAGGGAAGTGTCCTGGGAAGCAGCTGCGTGAGAAGGCCTTGAACGACTGGCAGGAGGGTTCTGCAGGAACGACCAGGCAGTGGGGACAACCAGCCAGCAGGGACTATCTGCACGATGGAGTCCTGTATCCCCAGATCTGACCAAAGGGGAACAGGAAGTCAGCATTGTCCAAGACTCTTGGGATGTGACAGCAGCGAGGGGGTCCAACAGGCAGGGAGGTCAAAGCCAGCTCCACCCACCAGACCCCAGGAGTCTGGAAATAGTCACTTCCCTCCTTGACGTCTGCCTTCACCCACCATATTTAAACTATCAAAAGAGCTGTAGCTTGCTGCCTAGAACTGTCCCACCAAGACCAGGGCACCATTCCCAAGCACCAGGACATCCAGGAAGCCACATGAATTCTCCACATGGAGAGGAGGGATGCTGCTACCCAGAACTTGGGGACACACGAGTGCCACAGTTGCTCCTGCTGGGAACCCTTGGGCTCTGCCTCCTATGGCTCTGGAGGGACAAAGGCAGAGTCTCCCTTAAACCCAGGCTAGCTGTTCTTAGGGTCTCAGGCAGCCCTGGGGAGCTGGGGCAACCTCAACATGGCATGGGAGATGGCTTCTGCCCCACCCTACCCTGGCTCTGTTCCATCCATACAGCAGCTTGGGATTCTTCATTGATGGTCCTATGGGACCATCAGCTGGGTCCCTGGCGGCCAGCAATGATGGAGACTGTCTGCCCATCCAGCACCGAAGTGAAGCGGGTCCCTGAGGCCTCTGCCTGGCAGAGTGAACTGCTGAGGCTCCCCTGACTCCCCGGGGCAGGGCCAGACCCCCTGGGCATCCAGAGAGCTCGTTATCCCGTCAGCCCGGGAGCTGCACCTGCTCTCCTGGTCTCCTGTGATCTCAATTAATCCATCCTGCCCTGATTAATTAGCAGGGTTAATTATGACGGCTGCTGATGCTGATGCCAGAGGAAAAGCCTGGCCAAGTGGCGGAGTAGATACCCAGCCTGGGCTGGGCCCACCTCTCCATACCAACCCCCCTCACACCACACACACACACACACACACACACACACACACACACACACACACATACACACACACACACACAGCCCTGCTGTGCCCAGGGCCAAGGCAGGTGCTCCAGAAAGCCTTGGCTCTGGACTTCAGGGCCAGACCCAGCAACTCCTTTGGGCACCAAGTGAGACAAAGAGGCCTGTGACTCTGGGCTGAGCTCCTCCAGCCTAGACTATTAGGTGACATTTCAGGCCTTTCCTTTGTCCATCTCAGTGACCCCACAAAAAGGACCCTGGACGCCATGCTGGCAGGGAGCCCTCAGCCCACACTCACCCAGCTAGCGCCCGATACCTGCCTTTGTCTCTAAATCCAAAGACCACTGTGGGCTAGGAGGGGAGTTCTGGAAGGGTTCAAAGTCAAGAGTGTGTTATGGGTGGACAGGCCTATGGCTGGGTTGCTGCTGAGCCTGCCCAGTTTTCAGTATGGCCACTGCCTCAGGGGCCCCAAGAGTCCCAGTCCTGCATCCTTCCTCATATCAAGGATGCTGGCTGGGTATGGTCCAGGCCAGCAGCAGAGCCTGCAGACCTGCCTGAACTCTAGATTCCTTCCCCATCTCCCTTCCTATTCCTCAACTTCCTCAACAGCCAAGAGTCATCTTACCAGTACCTGGCTTGACTGAACTCAGCCCCATCCAGGCCTACCCTACGCCCTTACCCCACGCCCTCGCACCTCCTCCAGGCACCCATCTATTATCCTCCTGGCTATACTGTGATCCATTACACCGCCCGCGCCTGGCAAAATGTGTCATTACCTGCACCCTCGGCACTTCCCAGATCAATCCACTTCTTAAATGTAGTAATAGAGGAGAGGATTAGGTACTAGAAAACTCATTATGAAAATGGCGTACTCAAATTCTTTAAAGGTGATATTTCATAAAATAGACCCGGCCTGCCGTGCGCCTCAATCATTCTTTTTAATAGCTCCGTAGCAGCCAGAAAATAAAGTATTCATGAAGATTGAAGAAGATGATCCCATGAACTTCAATTTAATTGGTGCAAATTAAAACGATCCATCTTTCTGCGCTGTCCGTCTATCTCCAATCAGCCCCACACTGCACGTCCAGCACCCTGATTACAATTATCTTTTAATAGGAAAACTTGTCAGTTTTTGTGTGATTTACATAAGCTTGAGCAAACTTATGGGTATCAGATAGGGCCTGGGTGTGTGATTTCCCCTCCTGGCTCTGGGGAAGCTGGGTGGGGGTTGGGGAGGTGCCATCCAGCAGATGGGGGAGGGGTTGGGTGGACATGAAATATTCTGAGGATGAGAAGCCAGGTTGTGAGAGGGTCACAAATAGGAAACACGTCTGTGTCCCAAGGAGGAAGAAGATGGGAACCTCAGAAACCATCCTATAAGACCCAAGCAAGGGCAGCCACCAGTAGTAAGCTAGTGCCATAAAGACTGCATCAATAGAGATACGACGGCTCCAAAGATGTTCTTCCAGTCACAGTCATCTGGGACACATTCATTTTTCCCATCCATCCATCCATCCTTCCATTCAGAAAAGATTCACCAAGTTCCTGCTAAGCATGTTGAAAGTCAAGCATCAAACTCAGCGGAACCCAAGTAACCACAGCGGAAGACCATCCTGAACCAGTGGCCAGGCTACCCCGTCCTCCAGCCAGACCCTCTCCAGCAGTGACCCCAGTCTACTAGGGTGCCTTTGAGAATACTCTCTGTCCTCCATATTCAAGTAGATTTATGCAAACACGTAGCTGCTTTGGGCTTTGTTAGTTGAGCCTCAAAATGCCACTGCCAGATCCCCCTGGAGTTTGTCTTATGAGCCCCAACCAGCCCAGACCACAAAGGCTGGGCAGCATGGAGAGCTCATCCTGAACTGGGAACCTTCAGGGCAGACTTAGACCAGCACTCAGGGTAGAAGCAGGAGCCTGGGTTCAGCCTCAAACACGGCCAAGGCAGGGGTCACCTACCCAGCTGTAGGGATCGACAAGCAGAGTCTCAAAGCATTGGCTTGGTGAAATGGCACGCGGAAAAGTCCCTTGGATACAGGCTGACAATGACATCCCTGTGCCACAAGTCCAGATCTGAGTGTCCCCACCAGACCAGACCCTTCATGGGCCTCTCCTCTACCCTATCCCCCTCAGGAGGGTATGGAAAACTCAGCTAGCACTGGGGCCTCAGCTCTTCATTGGGGGATCAGGAGTGTAACCCAGACCACAGCCTGGACAGGGCACTGGCTCACCTTCCTGTAATGGCACCAACTCCAGTCCATGCCCCACAAGTCCCTTCAAGAACAAAAACTTACTGGGATCTGTGGCTGCCGATGAGGAGGAATTCTGGAGTGAACTTTTTCTAAAACCTGAGCACTATAACAAATATACACGGTAAATATACACATGTCCAAATATTGACACACACCCACACACAAATATACTCTGAAGGCATAGAGACCTGGGGGTGTATTTGAAACGAGAAGTCTGGATTTATTCATAGAAACTGCAATACAGTGTTCTGGTCACATGACTGGGATCAGAACTGCCATTAAAATAAATGACAAATTGTACTTCAAAAGTGTCAGAATCAGGGCTGGAGAGATGGCTCAGTGGTTAAGAACTCCTGCTGCTCTTCTAGAGGGCCAATCCAAGTTCAGCTCCCAGCACCCACAACTGACTGGGGAGATCCCAGCACCCATGTCAGGTAGCTCACAACTGCCTGGGGGACCCAACTCCCTCTTCTAGACTCTGTGGGCACCTCTATACATGTGCACATACCCCCTACAGACACATACACACAAATAACTTTTTTGAAAAAAATCTAGTATTATAAGACTATGACAGAGGTTTGTGCATTTGAACTCCTGTCTCCAGTTGGTGATCTATTTGGGAGGTCTTAGCACCTTTGGGCTAGTTCTGGCCTGTTTTTCTGCTTCCTGACTTCAAATACCAAGTAACCAGCTGCCTCATACTCCTGCTGCCACACCCTCCATACCATGACGGACTATGTCCCCTGGAACTGTGAGCCCAAATAAACCCTTCCTCCCTTAGCTGGCTTCTTATCAAGTATTGAAGAAAAGTTACTACTTAGTTCCCCAAACAGAGAGTCAGGGTCTCCCCAGGCTTCAAGGCAGCTCTGTCAACAGCTTGCTAGATGACCTTAAGCATGTGGCTCATCTTTTCTGAAGCTCACAAACAAAAGGAGAAAATCACTCAGCAGAATCCTTGAGGCCCTGATCAGCTCTGTTGTCCTATAATGCTTTCTGGATTCAGAAACATAGATGTACACAGAACAGATACCCAGCTCAATCAATCATACATACCTACCCAACACCTGCCTCACACACATGCACACACCCACAAATGTGGGCTTTTATTCATGCCAGTTGTAAATATGAATTCTCTCCACTAGTAATTTGTTTCCACTTTCCCTGTTTCTGCATCTTCGTCTGGAAGAATCTCCTGCTGTCCATTCCCACCCTCAGATTGCTAAAAATCCATCTCCAGGAAGGAATAGCCAGATGCCAGCACCAGCTGCTATTGCAACCTTCAGCCACACGGGGCCGCTGTTGAAGACTGAACCTGCACAGCCTGCCTGCTGTGCCAGGCCCTTGCTGCATCAGGTCTGCACCCCACCAGGTAAGTAACCACCAGGTTGGAGTTCTTTTTGCTTTTCACTCACAGGCTCACCCATTGTCCCTTAAAGCAGTTAACACATGTCCTGGTGACTGGAACAAGAGTCAAGTCCCTTGTGAGACCCCAGTGTAAGCCAGAGTCAGAGGCTATGCCCTCCTCTTGCTGAGGGAACTGCACCTCAGTGACCTCATTGTCCTCCTGTCCTGACCCTTGTCCAGACCTTCCTGGGCCATTCTGAGATGTTTCCCCTAGCTGTGGACCTAGAGGACCAGAGGCTGGGTCCTGATGCTTTCTCACCCCCTCAGTCTTGAGCTCCAGCCTATTGGTGGTGATGGGAATGAGATGTTCTTGAAGGGGACTCAGAATAGCAGTGGCCAACATGTTCTGAGCTGAGAGTGCACGCCCCCTCCTGGTTTGGCTGCTGGTCACTCTAGCCCTCCCAACACTTGGGGGAGGCAGTTGGTTTTTCCTCAAGCTTCCATTTTTTCCAAGAGGAGAGACAAACTGATTCACCCACAGTCACATAGTGAGCTGTGGCAGGGCAGGGAGTGAAGTGGGTGCTCTCTCCCTTGATGTTTGGGGAAGTGACGAAAACTTTAGGGAAGTGGGGCCTGCCAGAGGAAGTGGATCATGGTGGGGGAGTGGAGCTTATTTGATACAGCTGGTTCTGACCCAAACTTTTTGTTTGTTTGTTTGTTTGTTTGTTTGTTTGTTTGTTTGTTTGTTTGTTTGAGACAGGGTCTCATTGTGTAATCCTGGCAGACCTGGAACGCACTATGTAGACCAAGTTGACATCAGACTCACAGAGATATACCTGCCTCTGCATGGGATCAAAGGCATGCACCACCACACCCAGACTGGCCTGATCTTTCTGTTTCTAACTAAGGAGTGATGTGACTAGCCACCTCATGGTCTGACATCACGCCTTCCCCCCAAGGTGCACTATAGCCCCTTGCTCTGTACAGTCTGGAGAGTGATCTACAACAGCCATGCTTTAGTTTTTAAATGAGTGAGTTTTTTAAGGACATAGCAAGCAAAAGCAAAAGCATAAACAGCAGGCAGCAGAGGGTAGCAGCGGCCAGTAGTGAAACGTCATCAAATCTGATACACACGACACCCCGCACAGAGGCTGGAGCAGCTGGATGGAGAGAGCAAACACAAGGTGGCAACATCAAATTGGTCACTCACAACACCCATCAGAAACGGATGGGGGATGCCCCGCTGAGGCAGCCAGCTGGAGTTTCCTGTCAGTCTCAGGTAGAGCAGAGTGTCCCCTGGTGTGACATTATCAAATCTGGGGCTCACAGCATCCAGCAGAAACCCACTGGGGAAACTGAGGCAATCAACTGGGGTTCCAGTTGAGAGGGTCCTGAGTGGGTCCTGCCTGTGTTCTCACTGTGGATGAGCTTCTGGTGCCCTTCTCCTTGCAGGCATTTTTCTGTCCCTGGATGAACAGCAACATCTCTTGGAAATGCTTTGCCTTCTAGCTGGTCTCCAGGACACCATGTTAACAACCTTAGCTGCCTGCTCTTTTTCTCTCTTCCCTTTACAGAGCAAGGGGAGGAGCAGGATGGGTTGTTTCGAAGGACACTTGACATAAGCATGCTTGGGTCTGAAGTGGTCGGGGGGCAACTCCCCTATCAGAGGCAGCTTTTCAGTGAGTTCAAACAGCACATGACAGTTCACCAATATAATATCCATCATACCCTTCAAACTCCTGCCCTGAACCCTGTCCTTAGTAAATGGCTCAAGAGCCCCACCCCACCCCACCCCAGAGCACAGGAGGAGTCGGACATGGTGGCACATGCCTTTAGTCCCAGCACTCAGGAAGCAGAGGTAGAAAGATCTCTGTGAGATCAAGGCCAGCCTGGTCTACACAGAGTTTCAGGCCAGCGGGGGCTATAGGAAGACCCTGATTCAAAACACAAACAAAAACCAAACAAGCAAAGAAAAACTAACCAGAGCACAGTAGGGGAGGGCTTGGGGAGAGGGCTACTACCTCAAGAGAGCCCCTGAAGAATACTCACCTTCTTCCCAAGCCCTCTCAGCCTACCTGCACATAAATTATATACATCACACATACATATTTTGGGGGTCCAGGGCCTCCCATTCTTGGTTATGAGGAAGTGAGTGGAAAGAGAAGCCCTGGGCTGCAAAGGGTTGAATGGAGGGCTGCTGGTGGGGCCTGGGGGTCCCCTCCTCTGAGCAGTGCTCTTGTTCCTCAGCTATGAGGACACTGGTAGTTCACATGGTCCTCCAAGGGAGCGATGCACTCACCCCAGCTGCCCTCACCCCCTGAGTAACATGCTGTCAGGGAGCTTCCCAGGCCAGGCCCAAAGGAGATGGCTTATGGCTCAGGGGGCCAGTCAGAGTCATGACCCATAGGAGGTTTGCAGCTGGACACACATTTTTGCTTGGCCCTTCCAGGAACTGGCCCCAATCCTCCTGCCCTCCTACCTAAACTCTGCATCCATGACTTCATCTTGATCTTGTTTCTAGAAACTCCACTTAGGAAGGGACCACCGTGATTGGAAACTCACTCCTCTGTGGCTGAATAGGGGACACTCAGAGCTGTTGGTTACAAGCCCAAAGTGAAACTGGTACTCTGAGACCCAAAGAGCCCTCACGATTTCCCTGTCATTAAAACACATAGGTGTCAGGTCAAAAACAGAACCCTGGGGACTGGGCAGATGACTCAGTCAGTAAAGTGCTTGCCACACAAGTACATGAGGACCTGAGTTCGAAGCCACTATAAGGTCAGGGGTGGTGTCATATGCATCTGTAACCCCAATGCTGGGGAGATGGAAACAGGCAGATCCCTGTGGCTGGTAGCCTAGCCTGCATGGTGAGTTCCAGACCAGTGAGAGACCCTGTCTCCTCAAAAAACAAGGTGGAGAGAGTGCCTGGATCCTGCCCCCATGTGAAGCCTTTGAGAGGGAACTGGCACTGATTTTAGCCACTCGAACCGCTACCAAGGTGCCTGAAAATAAATCTTGAGTCATCGCTCTTGGGTCCAGCCTTGGCAAACAAAAGAAAAATGAGGAGGAACCCAATAGAGGGATGCTTTTGGAAGCTCTCGTCAAGAAATCCCAATGGACTCTGATATGAACATTTAAAATTTGCCTGTTGACTTATTTCTGGTTCCCTGTCTAGAACTTGCAATGCTAACTACTCTTGCCTTTACTTCTCCTTCACATCTCCTAGGTACCAGTCAAGGACTTTCTTTTCTCCCTACAGATAAGAGTTATGCAATTTGGGAGTCTTTTAGGTAGACCCACTGAAGGGGTACTCCAATTACCTCACCCTGTGTCCCTGTTCAGCATGGGAGAAGCCAGAGCAGTCTGCACCCTGATTCCCTATCAGCAATTTGGGTAATCTCTTCAAGAGGATGGTGTGATAAGAATAGGAGGTAGGAATTGGCTAGGCAGTTAGGGTAAAAAAGACCCCAAAGAAAAGTAGCCGGTTGCTTGGCTAAAAGTCAAATATCCTTAGGCCTCTTAGGAACATACTATGTTCCAAAAGCCAAAAATGTCAAAAGTGGGGCTGGAGAGATGGCTTAGCGGTTAAGAGCACTGACTGCTCTTGCAGAGGACCTGGGTTCGATTCCCAGCACCCACATGGTGGCTGCGAACCGTACTTAACTCCAGTTCCAGGAGAATCTGAAGCCCTCTTCTGACCTCATTTGGGAGCTCTTATCTAATCCCTAAAAGATTTTAGGGTTACCTCTTCAGAGGGGGAAATGTTAGAGTAGCAAAAAGCTGAAAGAAGAAAGAAAGAAAGAAAGAAAGAAAGAAAGAAAGAAAGAAAGAAAGAAAGAAAGAAAGAAAGAAAGAAAGAAAAAGAAAACACAAAGTTGTCAGAAAAAAAGTGATGGGAGATATGGGAGGTGTTGGAGGGAAGTGGGCATGGATTTGATCAAAACGCCTCCCCCACACACACTAGAATCCTGGCCCAGGACACTTCCTAGTGATACCCCTGGATTCCCAGGCCACTCCGGGGCCACTGTGTTCCTTCTCAGATCTGTCACCAGAAGGAACAGAGTTAGCAGATAGAAGAGCTCTCACCCTGGCCCTTGACTGAACAATGTGAGCTAGTTAGTAGGAAGGGCTCCTCAGACATCACTGGAGCATCCCTACCCCCACCAAGCTAAAAAGTCAAAAAAAAAAAAAAAAATCCACCTGTCATCCCAGCTCTCAGGAGGCTGAGGCAGAAAGATTGAGAGTTCTAGGCCAGCCTGGGTTACATTATGGGACCCTATTTTAAAAACACATCAACAATTAATCTTAGAAGAAAAGATAAAGATTACTACAGTGAAAGATACAGGGTCTGTGGTTACTATCAAATTCCTTTTCCGTCCACTGGCACAGGAGAAGAGTGTGGACAGCCCTGGGGGTGGGTACTATGTCTGAGGATCCCTGCACCTGATGACCTGGCTAGTGGGCATCGTGTTGGGTAGTGACACCAACAGGCAGCCCAGGTCAGCAGTTCCCAGATGCTCTGTCCTCTGGTCCCTCATATTTGTGCTCTAGACCTGTGAAATGGCCAGGGTGGCAGGAATGGGGCTCTGTGGGAATCCAAAGCATCACCCTTCCCCAGGGCTCAGCCTGGGACCGCCACCACTGGGGGGTCGGGAGACAGAGGCCACTCCGGTCTCCCATCTCAGTGCTGTCTGGATGTGACTGGCAGATCGCATCAGACCACCCTTGGGCTAGCTGCCTTGCTGGACAAGCCACCCTGAGGGTAGGGGAAGGGCACATTGACCTTCAGAACATCCTAAGCATCTCCCGAGTGGCTCTTTCCTCACTTCTAGAGAAAGGAGAGAAGCTTAGACAACTTGGTAAGTAAAGAAACATTCTGAAACTGACAAAATTCCCAAGGTCACTCCCCAAGGTTATATAGGCAGAGAGGGTGCTGGGAGAGGGACCTGGGTGGGCCAAGCTCCCTATGGTTATCAGGAAGCCCCGGGGATGCAGCTTTTGGGGCAGGGGTAGTCATCCAAGCTGGGGAGGGCTCTTTGGTGATGTGGCCTGTGAGTTAAGTCAGTAAACTCACTGGTTCACGAAACTGGCCTTGAGTGGAATCATTTCTTTGGTCACATCTCTCCAGGAAGTCACACAGCACCCTAAGCTGAGGCCCATCATTTGGGGCAGAGATACCTGGGTAGGATACCTGGGTCTGGGAACCGAGGTACAGGAAGGAGTGACCGCCTGCCATGGCTCAGGGTCCATGACCCTGCTGGTCTGAGTGCAGTCACACGCTCATTACGTGTTTGGAATCTGTGATTCAGAGTTGTGACAGGGTCTCACTCTGTAGCCCAGGCTGGCCTGGAACTCATGATCCTCCTTCCTTAGCTTCCTGAGTGCTGAGAGCCTAGAAGTATACCGCTATACCCTGCTGCAGCCTGCCAAACTGAACTCAATGAGACACTGTCAGGCATACCCTCTGTACAGAAGACACACCACAGACAGCCTTGAAACAGCAACCTCACCCCTCACTGACATTGGCATCATTATTTTTTTTTATTTTTTATTTTTATTTTTTATTTTTGGTCTTTTTGAGACGGGATCTCCCTGTACCCCAGCTGTTCTGGAACTCACTATGTAGACCAGGCCGGCCTTGAACTCACCAGAGATCTACCTGCCTCTGCCTCCCCAGTGCTGGGATTAAAGGCGTGCATCATTATTTTAGAATGGGGTCAGGACAGAGGCCCATTGGGAACAAGAGAATCTCTGAGTTTTAGCCCATTGTTGGCATCTTCCTGGCAAATGCTCAGGAAGTTCTTCTACACATCCATCCACAATATCTCATGTTGCAAGTGATGGCTGTTTTGAGTCTTAGATTCTTAGAAAACCCAACATGGGACCTGCCGAGCACTTTTAGGTTTCTCCCCGGTGACCCACAGGGGCGGAACCCACCTCTGAGAAGCTGGGTGACCCCACAACTTCATCCCCTCTCCTAACCTGGAAAAACTTACCCTTCCCTGCCTCCATTTTATTATCAGTCAAAGATTACCCTAGCACTGCCAAGGACTAATATTCAGAAATAAGTATGTAAATCCTTTGTAAATATATGCTAATTACTTATTTTTAATTATAATGTAAATAAGTAATTACTGAATAATTTTAAAGTATTTACATGGGGGTGTGTGATTTAGACACTAACTTGTTATAAGATATAAAAACTATAAATTATGCAGTAATTATGGCCCAATTTACATGCTAAGGCCAAACACAATTACATAGCAAGAAAAATATAAACAATCAGGTAATTCTATGGTAGTTACACCGTAATAACTGAGCTGTTTTCTTCCCCAAGTTGGCAGCGTGCCTGCGTATCCCCTTTGGCTGGGGGAGACTAGGGGAGGACGAATCAAGAAGCCAAAACCATCTTTAACAGAAAAAATAAAATAAAATCACAAAATAAGGAGAAAAGAGGGACTAGGGGTGTGGCTCAATGGCAGAGTGCTTGGCCAGCATGTGCAAGGCCCTGGGCTCCATCCCCAGTGTTGTAAAAGAAGCTATTGAGTCTTGCCTGGGTGGGCTTGGTGTTCAGAGGAAGGACAAGACTCAGAAGCAGTGCTGCATCTTGTCCCTCCAGCCCTGTCAATCACATTTTTAATACTTGCTTCTGCCTCCAGGAAGTTTCCCAGGCTGTGGCTCCCAGCCCTAAGGGCCCCTCCTGGGTGCCAACAGCCTCCTAGGCTTCTAATCACTGCTAGCCACGATAGGGAGACATATGTTAGGCCGCAAAGCCAGGCTCTCCTACTAGTCCAGGGGTTCCTAGAAACCAGCATCCAGGTCTGCCTTCCCATTGAAGTGACCCTAGGTTGGGGCCCATGGACAAGTGGCCTCAATGAGAGCCAGGGTGGAGCCAGGTGCCCCCAAGTCACTCAGAGGCGTGGCCTCTGTTGGGGAAGGGAGACACAGATGAGAGTTGACACTACAGGTAGCTAGATCCCTGAACCTTCATTTTAGGCCCACTGAGGTGACTGAGAACCACATACAGAAGGAGGGTATAGCCTTGCCTCTGGCTAGATGTGGTAGTGAGCTCTACCTCTGATCCCAGCACTCAGGAGGCAGAGCCAGACCCATCTCTGTGGGTCAAGCCAGCCTGGTCTAAACAGTGAGTTCCAGGACAGCCAGAGCTACAGAGTGAGACCCTGTCTCAAAAACAAAAACAACAAAAAACAACCTTGCCTGTGTGGCCTTGTGCAAGTCCCTTCCCCTCTCTGAACCTGCCACTGAGAGTTTACTGGGCACCTGCTGTGTAGCAGGCCTCAGGTCAAGGCTTCACCCTGCAGCGTGGATTCTCAGAGGCTGCTGACACTAGGCTGACTGGGAAGAGCATCTATACTGCTGTGACCATCTGGGAATGGTAGGCCTGCATTGTGTCTCCTCCCCTGGGAGGTCCCCATGAGCCTGCCACTGCTGCAGTCATCAGCAGTTGTCACACAATTTAGAGCCCCTGGAGGCCCGGGGAATCTATATATAGATTCCAGCTCATCTTCTCCTTCTGCCCCTGGGGCCTTGCTGGTCATTGAACACGGTCATTAGCCACGATTTAAGGGAGCCCACATGGGACCCAATGGATGGAGGGCCCTGCCGGCCAGCCTCAAACCTGCAGTTCTATAGAGGAGGGCATCACAGTCATCCCTTTGCCTCCAAGGCTGCCGCTCAGCACTCCGTTGGTCATCTAAAAGCTTATCTCGTGCAGCCAAAATCAGCTAAAGAGCCTATTGTTGTTTTTGATGGCCCCAAGATGGGCCTGTTCATCCCAGACCCCACACGGAGGGGGCACAGAGAGGGTCAGTATCTCAAAAGTCACACAGTTTGGGTTTTGGGGCTTAATCCCAGCTCTGTAGTTTGAGTTGTACTTCTAACCAGCCAATTGGGCCTCCCACACTCCAAATGAATAGTGCCTTGGCCAGCAAGTGGCCAGCTCAGCCTGGTATGACGGGGGGCAAAGCCAACAGCTGGCACGGAGGGGCCTTGGCACCGAGCAGAGCCATAGATGTTGCCTGTGATCCTACACTGCGACCCTTCGCGCAGCCACTTTGCAGCCCAGGAAATCCCGTGGTCCCCCGGGTCATATTCTCTTTTATGGCCATTGCCGGGTACTATTCATTTTATTACACTTTCGCCTGTTATTCTCGACGTGAGCGCATAAGCAATGTGGTCAATTCCCTTTTACGTGCCCCAGCATTTCAGACTCATCGCCAGCCAGCGTGGCGCTGAGTGGTTACACGGTAAAGTGTTTGGCTAATAAAATGCATAAAGCACAGATAGGAAAATCAATGTCTTTGTTAATAACGCTCCGCCATCTCTCACGCAGGCTCAGGAGGGGCTGCCCACCCAGCCGGCGCGAGAGACCCGAGAGGGACGTCTGCCTAGGCACTGGGCGCCAGCTGGCCCCGGAGCCTGTGCCCTTCACCTGGGGAGGGGGGGCAGCAGCCAGTCAGGGAGCCCCAGGAAGGGCTTCTTCCTTCACAGTGACTATTCGGTTCTGGAGCCCAACTGCTTAATTCCACACGGGCTCTTGGACCTGAGTATGAATGCTGGGAACTCAGGCAACTCTGCAAAACTGAACACAGAACCAAAGTGAATTCAAAACCAGTTGCTCAATGAATTCGACGTGTTTCAGGCAGTGCCCACCATGTGGCATCACTGGACTCCGCTGCAAACCCAGTTCTGAACACACAATATGCTGGTTGCCAAGCAGTGCTATCCAGTGTTGCCCAAAGTGTCTTAACTCAGGCTCCAGACTCATGTGATTTATTTTTCAATTGTCCTAGTTTGCTTCTCTGTTGCTATGTTAAAACACTGACCAAAAGCAACTGGGGAGGAGGCACTGGTTGCTCTTGTAGAGGACCTGGATTGGCTCCCACCACCCAAATGGCAGCTAACAAGCATCTGTAGCTCCAGTTCCAGGAAATCTGATGCCCTCTTCTGGCCTCTGAAGGCATTGGACACATGTGATACACTTGCATACATGCAGGTAAAACACTCATACACATTAAGTAAATAAATAAAATGTTTTTTTAAAAAAAGCAATTGTGAGAAAAGGGTTTATTACATCTTAACATCTCACGGTTCATCACTAAGAGAAGCCAAGGCAGGATCCTGGAGGAAGGAACTGAAGCAGGGACCATGGAGGAACGCTGCTTACTGGCTGGCTTCAGGCTCACATTCAGCCACCTTTCTTACTCAGCTTAGGCCCAATCGCCTAGGGCTGACACCACCCACAGTGGACTGGGTCCCCCTACATCAGTCAGCAATCAAGAAAATGCCCCACAGACATGGCCACAATCCAGTCTGATTTGGGAAATTCTTTAGTTGAGGTTCCCCCTTCCCAGCTGACTCTATTTGTGTCAAGCTGACAAAAATTAATCAGCACAATTACATGTATTTATTCATATGTGTGTGTGCACATGTCACAGTCTACATATGGAAATCAGAGAACAACATGCCGGAGTCAGTTCTCTCCTTCCCTGTGGGTCCTAGGGATTGAACTCAGGTCATCAGGCTTGGCAGCACGCTCCTTTACCTGCTGAGCCATCTTGCCAGCCTGAGAACTGCAGTGCAGTGTTTTTACGGTATAACTTTTTCTGTTCTCCTAGAAACAGAAAGTTTCATAAGTATGGAAAACAGATTTTAACATTTCTTGTCATCATTTCTCAGCATTATCCGATTGATACATCTTTGGATTGTTTTGTGTTAAGATGTTTGATTTTGGGGCTGGAGAGATGGCTCAGTGGTTAAGAGCACTGACTGCTCTTGCAGAGGACCCAGGTTTGATTCCCAGCACCTACATGACGGCTACAAATCGTCCTTAGTTACGTGCAGGCAATACACTCATACACATAAAATAAAAATAATAAAAT
Source organism: Nannospalax galili (assembly GCF_000622305.1). NCBI lineage: Eukaryota > Metazoa > Chordata > Mammalia > Rodentia > Spalacidae > Nannospalax > Nannospalax galili. Next base: position 3,661,598 of record NW_008331486.1, on the reverse strand, counting down.
ATTATTTTTAAAAAGATATTTGATTTCTAAAATTGCTGTTTGCGTTTCCCATTAAAGAAATATCCTTAAGGGGCTGGAGAGATGGTTCAGCGGTTAAGAAAACTGGCTGTTCTTGTAGAAGACCCGGGCTTGAATCCCAGCAACCACATAGCAGCTAACAACTGTCCGTAACTCCAGTTCCAGGGGATCCGACAGCCTCTTCTGTCCGCGGGCACTGCACGACATGGGTGCACTTACCTACATGCAGGCAATACACACATACACATAAAAATAATAAATAAAATTTTTTTAATTTAAAAAAGAAATATCCCTAAATGAATTTTGGCTTAGAATCAGGACTGAATGTCCAACAATTTCTGAAATAGCCCTGAACATACTTCTGCCCCTTTTGTGCTACGTATTTATGTGAAGCAGTGTTCTCAGAATTGACGATTACAAAATCAAAATATTGATCAACTCTGAAAAACGTTGAACATGCTGTTTGTCCTGTAGTATCAAATATTCAGCAAAGATTTAATTATTCACAACAAAATTAAACAAGCATATCCATCTCATTAGTATGCAAATTTGCATTCATCCTTAATAAAATGTAAAATCATATGTATACCAAAGAATTGTTTTTCAAAAATTTCTCCATGCCTCATCAGTATTTGACTCATTTACTAGTTTATGTACCTGTATACCAAGGGTCACCTGACAATTCCTCAGATGTAAAGAAGTTGGTAGTGGGAAAAGTTTAAAAAGCCCTGCTCTAGGGGAGTCAGTGTGTCACTCTGACCCTCAGTCTCATCTATAAAATGAGGCTAATCACAACCCTTCCCTTTGAGAGCTGCTGGGAGGGTGCTGGGAGAAAGCTGTGTAGCCTGCACACCAGTGCCGGGCAGCATGTACAGCCTCCTATGTCCTAAAATGAAGTGCATGTTCTCAGATGTTGGGACTGACACTTCTGAGCGATGGCTGCCCTTCCTGGCCCATCTTTTTTCCAGGAGCTCTCAGCGTCCAGTCTGGCAGATGGAGTCCATGCTAATCCCTTGTTCAAAAGACTTTCATACTCCAGGCCCAGGCCCTGGTCTCTCAACAAGGCACCACTGGGACCCTTGGCCATTTTCCCCCAGCCTGACCCAGGCCCTTCCAAACACTTCACTCCAGGTCCTGCCTTGGGCCCTCCTTCTTTTGAAGGCTGGTTCTCTGGTACACCCTTCCCCCTTCGCCCCTTCTGCACCTGGCAGAGCTTGCACAGAACACACTTTACTGTCTAGAAATCCCCTCTGTCTTTTGCTCAGCTCCTGTGAGCCTGTTTGATTCTAGTCATTAGAGTCTTGTCTGTGGCTCCGAGGACAGTGGAGTGGATCACATTTAGAGCTGGGCCCCTCTGCTCCAGCAGCACATGGTGGCCTTGGGTTGAATCTGCCACAGCCCCTGAGGGTCCCATGCCCACCTGGCAGGTAAAGATGCTGAGAGGCAAGGCGTGGCCTCAGGGGGAGGTGTAGCCAGCAGCAGAGCCCCATACTAGTGTGGGCTGGCCACCGTGGCCCCTCGGGCTGGAAGGGCCACTGGTACAGTTCATCCCTTCTCAAACCCTTTCTGCTGTCTCTGGCCTTGGACCTGAGGCACTACCTCTCTGCTTCTCTGTCTAAACGTGGGAAGAAGAGGAGTTGGCGAGATGACACAGTGTTTAAGAGCACTGGCTGCTCTTGCAAAGGACCTGGGTTATGTTCCTAGTACCCACACAGTGGATAACAACCATCTTTAACCCCAGCTCCATCTGAAACCCTCTTCTGGCCTTCACAGGTATTGCACACATATGATGCACTTACATACATGCAGGCAAAACACTCATACATATTATGCATATATATACATATATATTTTTTTTTTTAAGTGGGAAGGGTAACAGGAGTTCCCCCTCCTCGTGTTGTACTGAGGATAGAAAGATGCCTGCAAGTCACCTCTCCTATCACCACCCATTCCCTTGGGGGAGGATGCCACTGGGCAGAGAGGGGTAAGAAGGGAGGACCGGCATGCTCATGGCTCCATCCCTGGGAGTTTGTTGGTCAGCTGGGAAGGAAGGAGTCTGGGTTCCAGGAGGGTGGCATCCCAAGCCTGAGCCATTTTCCCTGCCCACTCCCTATCAGTGAGGGTAACAGAGGGCCCACTAGACAGTAAGGCATAGGGTCACCTCCTCAGTCTCCAATAAGCATCCTGTCTCTCCAGGCCACCCCAACATCACTCCTCCCTCACTGTCCTACCCCACCCTCAAGCGCATACACAGAGCTTAATTCCCAGCGCCTCCCAGCAAACCCAGGCCTGAGCGCAGCTTGGTAAATATTAGACTTTATTAATTTAATTTAATTAAACTTTATTAACCTTTATTAAAAATAAACCTTCATTAAAATTCTCACTCCTATCTCTGGCAAAGGCGGGAGCGGGACACTCCTTCCTTTTCGGGCTCATTAAATGTCACCCAAACAGAGGCAGTGGCCTCCCATGCCAAATCTGGACTCCAGCCAGAGCTGGAGGTAGGGATGCCTGTAGGGGACAGAGGTATCCCTCTGTTCCCTGAGGCCCGTAGGGGACAGAGGCACCCAGTCATTCCAAGAGCAGCAGGTTCTGGTGCTAGACCTTCTCATACCGCAGAGCAGCTGCGCCAAAGCAGATTCCTGAAGAGGGACACGTTTGCCCCAATGCAGGCCCTGTTTCCATAGGAAAATTTGAAAGATAAAGCAAAATGCCAAAGCCCATGGAATTCTCTATAAAACCAAGTAGCCTGGGGTCCTCTGGCTGGGCTGACCACACTCATCTATCAACCTGGGACATTTTAAAGAGTAAGGCCTTCCTTTCAGTCACACGTGTGCCTGTCCTGCCACGGGGGCTACCGTGCTGTTCAGAGAACGCTAGGGACAGTTGTCTTCCAACAGAAAGGGAGACCCACTTCATTTTCCAGAAGGCAGAGCCTCATGAAGAGAGACCACTGGGGGTACATCCCACAGTCCAGCCTGGACCAAGCCCCTGGGCGCTTATTCAGGGAGTATGCCAGCTCCTGAGTTTAATTTCCCAGAATTCCTGGGGGAGGTGGGCCACGCTGTACCATTTTACAGAGAAGGAAATTGAGACTCAGGAGATGTAGGGCCTTGCCCAAGGCTACAGGCTAAGTGGCAGAACCAGACAGAAATCCAGAGCCACCTCAAGGTAATCTGAAGAGCCAAGGCCCAGGGAGGTCTGCACCCAGTGGCGCCTGAGGACATAGGGAAGAGGTGAGAGACAGCCTCAGGCAGAATTGTCCAGCTCCTCTCACCCACCACCCTTGAGGACTTGACCAGGTGTCAGAAATGGGGTCCATACTGGAAAGTGGTCAAGTCACCCAATATACCTTCCTCATGAGGGATGACCCACAAAAGAGCAATGAGTGGGCCCCTCTGGGTTAGATGTTCCCAAGGGATGCTTTGTGGTTAGTTGACGGGCTCTGTAAAAACATATGAAACAGCCAGCAGGGGAGGCAGCCAAGCGTTGGGGTGGGTGGCAGCCCAACTTTGGGCTGGGAGGGTTTTAGGGGGCACCTGGCATCCACATAGAGGCTTGGTGACTTCAGTCAGCATTCCTAAAGGGCCCAGTGTGGTACACAGTGACAGGCTTCATAGCTGGACCGCCAAACCTTGCCACGGGGTAGGGGGGGTGGGGGGATGACAAAGTACATAAGCCAACAGTTGTGGCTTGCAAATTGGGGTAAATGCTCTGGGGGGAAGGAAGCGAAAAGCGGGGGCCCTCAAAGGGGTCCACAAAGCAGGCCTGAAGGCAAGCAAGAGGGATGTGTCAGCCAAGAAATGGGGCAGCTGGAGAGAGAGCTAGGGGCTGGGGGGCGGGATCTGGGGAGGCCCAGCCAGAACAGGTCAGCCTGCAGAACTTAGGGAGCACTCCCAGTCAGCCAGGAGAGAAGGCTGGGTCCCACCTGGTGTCCTCTGGATGGTTGGTTCATGCTGTGGTCATGGGATAGGGAGAAAGGAGATATTACCATTAAGAAAGGCAAAAGCAGGGGCTGGAGAGATGGCTCAGCAGTTAAAAGCGCTGGCTGTTCTTGTAGAGGACCCAGGTTCAATCCCAGCACCCACACAGCAGCTAACAACTGTCTATAACTTCAGTTCCCTCTTCTGACCTCTGTAGGCATTGCATAACATGGGCGCATTTACACACATGCAGTCAACACACTCATACACATAAAATAAATTTAAAAATGAAAGCAAAAGCAGCAGGTTTGGCCAGGGCAATGCAGGAGGACCCAGTCACAACCATTGTGTTAGGTACAAAATGATAGCTGGAGTAGCCGATGGATGAAGTAGCCATCAGTTGATCGGGAGAAAGCACCAGGACACAGATAAAAGTCCAGCAGAATAGAGTTTATTAGCAAAGGAACACATGGGACAGATTCCCTTCCAGGTAGGGAAAATGTCTGCCCCCGGGTCATGAGCTGGGATCTTTTATAGAGAGAGGCTTCTGGGGGGCGGTGCACAAGGCGGGAAGATATATTTTTTTAAAGGTTGGGGTGGGGGAAGCGGGAGAGCGGGACTGTTAAAACCTGCCCCCTTTAGAGATCAAAGGGGAAGCCTGCTGTGTTGGCCAAACAGTGAAGAAAAGTCTGATTTTTTTTTTTGTT